>NW_027555514.1:236948579-237511079 GCF_003287225.1 Phascolarctos cinereus | reverse complement strand
CAAGACAGAAAAACAGAGAGTGTAAGCAGCATAATGGAGTGGACAAAGAGATAGTTTTGGTGTCAAGAACATTTGGGCTTAAAGATGCACCTGACACATATAGGCTATGTGACCTGGGGCAAATCATTAGACCCTCAGTGTAGTAGGCAATTCTGTGAGACTCTAAATTGCAGAACAGTTTGGGATCTGCACTGGTAGGAGTTTTAACACAGTGTCCTATACTAGTGATCACAGAATCACAGAAGTGATAAAAATTTAAATGCACACATAAACATATACATAAGTACAACTAAAAACAGAAATTCTATATTTTAAAGCTAGATGTACACAAATATAGTTAGTCCCAAAAGGCTGGTTGAAAGTTGTCTGATATACATTGAAGTTTGATGGATGGTAGACATTGGGTCTTAAGGGTTTAACAAGTAAGAATTATACTTGGGTAGGTGGTGACTTCAGAATATGACTTGTAGGCATCAGTGTATTCAGACAGTAAAGCAAATAAAATATGTCTCTCTCTCTCTCTCTCTCTCTCTCTCTCTCTCTCTCTCTCTCTCTCTCTCTCTCTCTCTCTCTCTCTCTCTCTCCCTCCCTCTCTCTAATTTGGGATGCATGAGTAAATTACTATGTGCAAGATGGGTCAGTCAGTATACTGCCAAAGAAGATTGTTACTTCTTCTCACTAATCACCTACCTAAATGATTAATCAACAAACACTTGTTAAGTACCTCCTACTGTGTGCTAAGGCACTATAAAGGATTTGAGATACAAATACCAGAGTAAAACAGCCTTTGCTCTCAAGGAGTTTATGTTCTCCTAGAAAGAGAACTGATAATGTTCAAGCAACATTTTCTGGATATTATGTGTGATAACAAAGATGATAGATAATAAAAAGGCATATTAATTTACTGTTTCTCTCCTGAGCTCTAATCCCATATGGCCACCTACCATTAAATATTTCAAACAAGATGTCCTACAAGCATCTCAAACTCAATATGTCCAAAATGGAATTCATCTTCTTTCCCCAAAACTCATCCCTCTTCTGAACGTTGCTGTTATTGACAAGGGTAGTACCACTCTTCAGATCACCCAACTTCTCACCCTTGGTATCATCCTCAACTCCTCACTCTCCTTCATCCCAAATATGCAATCAGTTGCCAAATCTTGTCATTCCTCTAGCCATAATGTCTCTCACAAATCTCCCATTCTCCTTATTCGTATTGTCACCATCCTCATTCTGTTCATCACTTCTTGCCTGGACTGTTGCAATAGCTTCCTCATTGTTCATCCTGTCTTTAGTCTCCCCCAATTACGATCCATCCTCAATACAATTGTTTTTCTAAAATACAGGTCTGGCCATTTCACCCTGCTACTAAATAAAATCCAGTGCCTCCTCATGACTTTTAGGATCAAATATGACTTCATCTGTTTGGCATTTGAAGTTCTTCACAACTTGTCCCCTTCTTATCTCTCCAGTCTTCTTTCACATGACTCTCCCTTATATGCCATATGGTTGATCCATACAGGCTTACATTCAGTTCCTCATTGAGCCTTTGTACTAGCTGTTTCCCATGCTCCCCCTCCTCACCTCCATACCTTAAAATCCATCGCTTCCTACAGGAGGCCTTTCTCAGCACCCTCAATTGTTAGTGGTTTCCCTCTAAAAATATTGTGCATGCATATATACATATATATAATATATATACATATACACACATATATTATATATGTATATATACACATATATATGTGTATAAAATGTCTCCCCTCATTAACATATAAGTTCCTTGAAGGCAGAAACCACTCTTGTTCTTTCTTTGTATCTCCGTCGTTGTTGCTGTTTGTCCTTTGTTCATCAGGAAGATGGTGCCATGACTTGCAAGTGAATTGGATTTAAGTGTGAGAGGGCTGTGCAAGATTACCAGCCTCACTTTCTCCTTCGGAGCCACCTGGGTCGAGTGGCACAATACATAGATCAGGTAAACTGGAGATGGCCCCCTTTGTATCCTTAGCACTTAGCACAGTGCCCAGCACATAGTAGGTGCTTTATAAATAAATGTTTATTGATTAAACAATTACAGCGATGGGAATTATAATACAACATACACTTAATTGGGTTTTAAACATTTTTTATTGATGAATTTTCTTTTAATATAAACCCTTCATTTCCCTCCAAGTATAATCCCCAAGAACACTCAAGAAAACAACATAAAAGAATAATAATAACTGACAGAACACTTTAGTGTTTTCCTTTTCATTAGAAGAAAAGAAGCGTGTATACTTTATGAAAATTTAGTACCAATGATTTTCAATACTTTTTATCCGATTTTTTGTTGCTCTATAAAGTTGTCTTCATTTATATAGTTATAGTCACTATATTTATTGTTCTTTGAGCATTATTACTTTGTTCATTCTGCCAATATTCTCTTTGTTAAGTCCTTCCTAAGCATTGAAAATTATTCAAACCTCAATCCCATTTAATGATGGAAATTATGCCATTAAACTGATGTCATTTCCTAAGGTGAGTAAATATAACTTATGACTTTAAACAACTTTTGGATTTGATAGAAGAAAGCTAAGAGAATGCAATTTTATTTTTTGCCCTCTTCCTTTTAAAAACCCATATCAAAGGAACACACATTCCTTCGGATATAACCACTGCTTATGAAGTTGTATATATAGTAAGACAAAAAAGGAAGTGGCAAAATACTTATCTCCTTGTTCTGGGGTTCCCCATGGCCAGTTTTGTGAAGGAGAATCAGAAGGCACTGAAGTACATGTTGTCCTTGAGTCATTTCAGTCATGTCTGACTCTTTGTGACCTCATTTGGGGTTTTCTTGGCAAAGACACTGGAGTGGTGTGTTGTTTCCTTCTCCAGGTCATTTTACACATGAGGAACTGAGGCAAAGAGGGTTAAGAGACCTACTCAAGGTCACACAGCTAATAAGTGCCTGAGGCTGGATTTGAATCACAAGAGGAGCCTACCTGACTAAGCCCAGTGCACCACCTAGCTGCCCACTGAAGCCCATGCAGAGGACTATTCTAAGTACTGAAAGAGATATAGAATAAGAAATTTTAAAATCTAGCAAGATTCTCCCATTGATAGAGGAATGGTTAAACAAATTTTGGTAAATAAATGTAATGAAATATTACTGCACTGTGACAAATGATGAATTTTATGAATATAGAACACGGGAGGATTTGACAGACATGAAAGCTATCCAGGGAATCGGTGGATTGCAAGTTGAATGTGAGTCGGCAGTGGCAGCCCAAAAAGCTAATGTGAACTTTGGCTTCATTCAATAGCTTCCAAGAACAGGAGGAGGATACCACAAGTAGATAAGTATTTTGACATTTCCATTTTTGTCTTACTACATACAAAACTTCATAAGTAGCGGTTATATCCAACAGAATTTATGTTCCTTTGATAGGTCCATGTTAGACCTCATCTAGAGCATTGCAGTTAGTTGAAGTTATAGAATTCCCACCCCCCACCTCCAATTAATAACTTATGTTTTTATAAATGAACACCAGAATTTTTCCTGAGCATCCTATTGTCCAGTACAAAATGTGAGCATTCCGAGCAACAAAGAGTTTATATAACCTTCCTCAGTGTTATCATTTATAAAATCAGGGGTCTGGACTAACCTCTAAGGTCCATTAGAGCTTTAATTGTATTATTTAGGACTCATATTGAATCAGGATTGTCATTAAAGCATAACCACATTTTTTTGCCAAAATTTACTTTTAGTAAACAATCTGCTTCCCTCACTAATTCCAAAATTAACTTTCAGACAATTTGTGTCTGCAACAATTTGGTGGTCACCTTTTTTTTTTTTAAGCAAATGGTATGCTTCCATCTGCATTCAAACTCTATAGTTCTTTCTTTGGATGTGGATAGCATTTTCCATCATGAGGCTTTTGGAGATGTCTTAGATCCTTGTATTGCTGAGAGGGGTTAAGTCTATCAAACTCAGTCATCACTCAATGTGGCTGTTACTATGTACAACATTCTCCTGGTTCTGCTCACTTCACTCAGCACCAAACCACACAAGTCTTTCCAGATTTATCTGAAGTCTGCCTGTTCATCATTTCTTATAGCACAATAGTATTCCATTACATTCATATATCACATTCACAATTATAATTACTATCTGTGTCTTTCTCTCCATCCTTTCCCTCCCCCTTTATGCTTTTCTTTCTCCTTTCCCTTTTTCCCTCCTACTGCCTATAGGGCATGTTAGATTTCTATACCTAACTGATTATGTTATTCCCTTCTTGAGCCAAATCTGATGAGAGTAAGGTTCAAACAATGCTCATCTCCCTCCCTTCTTTCCTTTCTGCTGTAATAGGTTTTTGTGCCTTTTCCTGTGATGTAATTTACCCTGGTCTGCCTCCTCCTTTCCTTTTCTCTCAGTGTATTTTCTTAGTTAGATCAGATTGGATCCATTTAACCCACTTGATTAGATTTTTTTCATCATTACATCAAAGTCAATTTATACCCACCTCCTTTATATATACCCCTTTAACATGGTATAACAACAATACAGTTCTTAAGAGTGACAAGTGTCATCTTCCCCTGTAGGGATGTAAACAGTTTGCCCTTATTAATAACATGTTGTTACTTTCTGTCCCATTTACCTTTGTGTGTGTCTCTTGAGTCTTGTATTTGAAGATCAAATTTTCTGTTGAGCTTTGGTTTTTTTTATCAGGAAGGTATGGAAGTTCCCCATTTTGTTGAATATCCATCTCCTCCCCTGAAAGATCATGTTCATTTTCACTGGGTAGTTGATTCTTGGTTGTAATCCTTTGCCTTAGGGAATATCATATTCCACGCGCCCTATGGTCTTTTAATGTAGAAGCTGCAAGGTCCTGTGTAATCCTGACTGTGAGGATATTTAAATTGTTTCTTTCTGGCTGCTTACAGTATTTTCTCTTTGACCTGGTAATTTTGGAATTTGGCTACTATATTCCTTGGTGTTTTCAATTTGGGATCTCTTTCAGGAGGTTATCGGTGGATTCTTTCTAAGGCTATTTTACCCTCTGGTTCTAGAACCTCAGGGCAGTTTTCCTTTATGATTTCCTGAAAGACACTGTCCAGGCTCTTTTTTTTTCATAGTGATTTTCAGGTAGACCAATTTTTAAATTGTCTCTCCTGGATCGATTTTCCAGGTCAGTTGTTTTACCAATGAGGTATTTTACATTTTCATCTATTTTTTCATTCTTTTGTTTTTGTTTGACTGATTCTTGCTCTCTCATAGAGTCATTAGCTTCCATTTGCTCAATTCTAATTTTTAACAAATTGTTTTCTTCTATTAGATTTTGTACCTCCTTCCTCATTTGGCCAATTTTATTTTTTAGGGACTTGTTTTCTTCAGTGTATTTTTTTTCCAGTTGGCCAATTGCATTTTTTAAGGACTTGTTTTCTACAGTTAATTTTTGTCCTTCCTTTTCCAAGCTATTGACTCTCTCTTGCATACCTCTCACTTCTTTTCCCATTTTTTCTTCTACCTCTCTCATTTGACTTTTAAAATCCTTCTTGAGCTCTTCTAAGAAGGCTTTTTGGGCTTCAGACCAGTTCATATTCCCTTTTGAGGTTCCAGATGTGGGTTTGTTGACAATGTTGTCCTCTTCAGAATTTCTGCCTTGATCTTCACTCTTCCCATAATAAGAATCTATCGTACGTTTCCTTTTGCTCATGGTATTTGCTTATTTCTTGGCCTTTAAAGAGATTGGGCTCTCCTGCTGGGGAGCAGAGGGCACTGACCCAAGCTTCTTGTGTTGGGAGCCTGGGGCCTGGTCAATGGCTTTGTGTGCGGGGGCCTCCAATGTTGGCAGTTGGATGCTGTAGGATTCTGGCAGCTTACCTAGTGTTTGGCTGGAATCAGCAACATTGGAACTCTAGGGGTAGGATTGGGTAGTGTGGCTCCTAGAGATTTCCTGCTCACCCAGGCCTTTCCTTCCTTTTGCCTTTTTCAGCTCCTTCAGATGGATGTTGTAGGGTGTTTATCTACCAGGGGCCCCTTGGAGTGCTGCTTCCCTTAGTTTTGCTGAGGCACTGGGAGAGCCAGTTGCTGTAGAATGCCGAGACACCTAGTGGTTTTCTGAACTGCTTTCCACCAGTTCCCCCACCCTCACTGATGCACTCAGAGGTCCAGGTGTTGGTGTTTGCCTGCTCCACCACCTGGGTTTCAGGATCTCCTCCTGGCATGCTGAGGTGGAGCTTTCCACTAACTTGCCGGGATGCCTCCTGTTCTGTACTGCTCCCCTTCCCCCAAGGTAAGAGGGGCCTTTCCAGTTAATTCCTCGAGCTACCTGGGCTACCAGACTGCTGCACCCCATCTTTCTTCTGGTTCAGCTGTTCCAGGGTTTTTCCTGGGGTGATATTTTCTGGGCTCTCAAGGGTTAATTAGGGAGGGTAAGGTCAACTTTGGATAATTTATTTATTTCCAGAAATGGAAATAAATGTGTTAAAAGCAATACCACAACTTAAATTTCTCATAACTGTTTCTTGGATTTCTCCATAACGTAAGGCACCAGTCAAAGCACTTACCTGGTATACTCCTTATGTCTGCTATATACTGGTAAACCTCATTTTTTTTTTAATGAAGAGGCCACATCCTATCCCACATTGTTACCTATACTCTGGGCATACATCTGACATGACTGTTAGTTAATGGCATTTGCTACTACTTGGGATTACTTTGGTCACCTTGCATCTTGATTTATGCTTTCCACCCTAGGGTGTTCTGATTCAAATGGAACAAAACCCCATTTTCACTCAGCATCTTTGCCTCTACTTTTTAACAGTGTGGCATTGGTATTTTAATAGTATTTTATTTTTTCAAATTATATGTAAAGACAATTTATAGCATTCTTCTTTATAAGATTTTGACTTCCAAATTTTTCTCCCTCCCTCCCCTCCCCTCTTCCTCAAATGGTAAGCAATTTGATTTATATGTGCAATCATGTAAAACATATTTCCATATTAGTCATAGTTGTGAAAGAAAAGACCAAAAAAAAAAGTGAAAAAAGTATGCTTCGATCTGCATTTGGAGTCCATCAGTTCTTTATCTGGATGTGGATAGCATTTTCCATCATGAGTCCTTTGTAATTGTCTTGGACATTGTGTTGCTGCAGAGAGCTAAATCATTCATAGCTGATCATTACACAATGTTGCTGTTACTAGGTACAATGTTTTCCTGGTTCTGCTCATTTCATTTTGCATCAGTTCATAAAAGTCTTTCCAGGTTTTTATGAAATCTGCCTGGCATTGGTATTACTGCTTTGGATTTATTCCTTGTAAATGTCTTGTATAATTACATATATCTTTAAAACACAGTTGATGATGTTTTGTGCTTGATATTTGGATTGCAGTCACCCACTAAAGGAAGACAAGTCTACTAGGGTTAACATCTGAATAGCTAATTTTATAGAATTGTTAAAGAACTGGAAAGTATCCTAGAGATCTAATCCAGCCCCTTCATTTGCATCATAGTAATTTTGAGAAGTACAATTTTTTTTTTTAGAGATTCTGGGCACCATAGTTTAAGGATGCTGAGAAGCTGAAGAGTGTTCAAAGGTAGGCAACCATATTGGCAAAGAACCCTGACTCCTTGCCTTATAATGATCTGTTGAAAGACAAGGTTTAATTTGGAGAAGGGAAGGCTGAAGGTGGGTATGGTGAAGAGAAATGATAGCTGTCGTCAACAATTTGAAGAATTATCATGGAATAGGGATTAGACTTCTGTTTGGCCTGAAAAGGTAGCGTCAGGAGCAATGGGTAGAAATTACAGCAGCCAGCTTAAGCTTGATGTTTAGAAACAAAAACCTCCCCAACAATTAAAGCTGTCTAAAGACTGGGATGGGCTGCCTTGGGAAATGGTGGTTTCCTCTTCTTTGGAGGTCTTTGAACAAAAGTTGAAAAACCATTTTGTCAGGTATATTGTTGTGGGGATTCCTTTTACGCTGGACTAATCTTTTCCAAGTCAAATTCTGTTGTTCTGTGACTTACATGAACTTAATGAACTATAGTGGACTAAGTGAATTAAACATAACTAGGAAACCAATATGCACAATGATCAAAACTACAACACTGTAAATTGTTGAACAAAATAATCAAAACTGAATGCTCAGAAAGCATAATGACCAAGCTTGGCCCAAAGTAGAGGCATTAAAAGGTACCAAGGTACCCTACTTCTTTGCAGATATTGGGGGGCTATCAATGTGGAACACTGCATATATCAGACTAAAAAGAAAAGAATAATGACATTATGCCTGACTTAACTCTCTAATTCTTCTGACTCTACTCCACATTGGCTTGACTATGGTGAAAATCCCAAAGTTTTCTGAGTCTCTATATGGGTATTTTTAAATGTTCTAAAACTACCTGAGCAATTTCTGATATAAAGGAAAATTTTCAGGAAAGAAAAAGAGTATACCTGTGGAACAGATGATAGGCACAAAACTAGAAATATAAGACCTTAAAAAGGCACTTTTATAGATTGAATTTTTTTATCTTTTAAAAAAAAACCTCATGACCCAAACAGAATTTCATAAGTTTATTTATCTAGTTTATATTAAAAATGAAAACTGCATTTTTCAATTTGCATTCATAAATTACCTTTCATGCCCTTGAGGCAAATGAAATTATTTCTTGATAACTATCCCTAGCATTTAAAGTTAAAAGATGGAAAGTTTCATTTTATTTTCTCTTCAATAAATGTTTCTAGATCATCCTCTTTGGACTTAATAATTATTTACCTGTAACACAGAATCAAGACGTAGAATCAGCAAGAGGTAGTAAAGAAAGTGGTGAGGAATAAAAGTTAGATTGTTTTTTTCTGCTAATTTTCTAAACAGAAGCTTCAGTTGCTACTAGGGAGGGGAGATTTAAGGTTGACCACTCTTGCATACTACATCCCAAAAGTACATACTGGGTTAGGAAATAAATGGATTGCTCACAATTTTATTATCACTTTTCTAAGGGCCTATAATGATTCAGGAATGGATTATGTCTGCTGGGGAGGCACTTGGTGACAAGGCAACATCTGTGAAAGACAAAGAAAACATTTTTATGGCTTTTTAAATGCATTTTTTCTAAGCAAAAAAAAATGAACAGCTGTGTCTAGGCAGAAGGCATCTGTTTCTATCTTGACATCACTGAGGAAAAGCAAACTAGGCTTGAGGATTACTTAATTGCTTCATTTAAGGCAGAACGAGTCATTGTGATTCAGCCTGGCTTGAAAAATATATTAAAAATTAATTGTAAAACTCTAAAAATACCACCCTGCCTTCTTATCTCAATATCATTGTCCAATCACTCCAGTTGTTTTCCCATTCAGGATTTCTTTAAATCCTTTCAAACCAAAAGTTGCCTTTTCAAAAGTCCACAGACTTTGTACTTTATACCCATCAGATTGACAAAGTTGACAAAAGAAAATGACAGATTGGAAAAAACTGTGGGAAAACAGGGACATTGATACACTGTTGATGGAGCTGTAAGTTGGTCAACCCATTCTGGAAAGCAATTTGGAGTCATGCCCCTCCAATTACTAAATTGTGCATGTTTGACTGAGGTATACCACCACTACGTCCATACCCCAAAGAGATTAAAGAAAGATGAAGAGAAAAAATATGAATAATACACACACATACATACATAGGTGAAGAACTGAAAAATCATGGGCAGCCCATTAGTTGGGGGAATAGCTAAACAAATGATGGCCTATTGATGTAATGGAATACTATTGGATGACTCCACACTTTTTTCACTGACAAACCCCTATGCCCTCCTCCCACCTGCTTCCTGGCTTCCTTCAAATCTCAGCTAAAATAAAACCTTCTGTATACCCTTTAATTCTACTGTCTTTCCTCTGTTAACTATTCTCAATTTATATTACATATTGCTTGTACAGTTGGCATGTCTTCCCATCAGACTGTGAACTCCTTGTGAACAGTGACTTTTTTCCATCTCTTGCACTTTGAATATAATAGGCACTTAAATGTTAATTATTGACTATTGTGCTATCAAGAAATGGTGAGATGATTCCAGAGAAACCTGAGAAGACTTAGATGAACTGATGAGTAAATATAACATTGTAAAAACGTGCAATTTTGAAAGGCTTAAGAACTCTGATTTGGCTGTTTTTGCCTTTGTAGCACAGTGTAGGTGCTATGTAGCACATAGTAGGGGATTAACAAATGTTTGTAGACCTGACTTGACCAATGCAATGATAAAGCCTACTAACCACTTCCTGACAGAGGGCTAACGGAAGATACAGAATGTGTAGATCATTTTTGGCCAATCTGGGACTGTTTTGCTTGACTATCCATATCTATTACAAGGTTTACTTTCCCTGGGGTAGGAGAAGGGATGGGTACGGAGAAAAAATAAATGCTTAATCATAGCAGCAGTTATGTTACATGATAGATAAAACACTGGGCCTGGATTCAGAAGATGAGTTCTGTGAACCTGGGCAAGTCATTTACTGTTGGTCTTAGTTTCCTCATGTGCAAAATGGGGATAAAAATAGCACTTACCTCCCAGGCTTGTTCTGAGTGTTGTAAAGTGCTTAACACAATGCCTGGCACACAGTAGCAGCTATATAAATGTTATTCTTATTATTGAAAAAAGTAAAATTACAATTTTTAAAAGCCCATAGATACCATCTTCATACCTTTTCATGTTGATTTGTAGGTATAAAATGTGTATGCATCTATGCAAATATATGTATATAGCTTTATTACTTTATTCTTCATTTGGTTGTCTATTAACATCCTGACCCATTACCCCGAACTTTAGATTTCACATAGCATTGTTTGAACTTCTCAGAGACGGGATCACAAAACTGAGGAGTTGTAAAGGGTCTCAGGAAGTATTTAATCTAACCCAAACCCAAAAGGAGTCCCTGCTATAACAAACTTAAGCAGTCATCCATCATCTGCTTGAAGATTTGTAGGAAAAGGGAACCTGGAAGCTCTAATTGTTAGAAGGCAGCTAGGTGGCAAAGTAGATAAGGATGCAGAGCCTAGAATTAGGAAAATTTATCTTACCAAGTTCAAATCCAGCCTCAGACGCTTACTAGCTGTGTGACCCTGGGCAGGTCACTTAACCCTCTTTGCCTCAGTTTTCTCATCTGTCAAATGAGGTAGAGAAGGAATCGCAAACCATTTTAGTATCTTTGCCAAGAAAACCCCAAAAGGGGTTCATGAAAAATTGGACAGGACTGAGAAACAACTCAACATTTACTGGGGCAGCGAGGTGGCTGGGCCTTGAGTCAAGAAGACTCATTTTCCCCAAGTTCAAATCTGGATTAACACTAGCTGTGTACCCTGGACAAGTTACTTAACCCAGTTTGCTTCAGTTTGCTCATCTTTAAATGAGATGGAGAAGGAAAAAGCAAAGCACTCCAATATCTTTGCCAAGAAAACCCCAATCGGGTCATGAAGAGTTGGACATGACTGAGAAACAACAAAAATTGTTGGAAACTTTGTCCTGACATGATATTTCAACTTGCTTCTTTGCATTTATGTAAGGTTGTTTTTTTCAGCAGTTCTTTGTGTCACATACAAGCTCATAAGACTCATTTCAGCCAGGAACTCCACCACGGTAGAGGGATATCCTTGGATAGCCCCTCTTATCAGGCAATTCTTTGCACACACCAAACATTTATCTACCAAAATGCTTAAGAAAAAAAAAATTAGGATTTAAATTTTAAGTTTTTTAGAAGGCACTACCATATAGAAATGAGACAATCAAATAACCAAGTAGCCTACCATAGAAGTCCATGCTTTCTATGCTGAACCACTCTCACTAAAAGACAATGAACAGTCATGCTTCTCCTGTAGCATGTAATATTTGTCAATTTATTTCAACTTGATGGTATGGCCATTAATTATCTCTTATCCCTATTTTAGCCATATCCATAAAAGGGTGTGTTGAACAATGTGGGCAAATGCTTAGGCAATAAGGTTTCTGGGAAACCTGCCTCAAGTGACTCTACTGCCACTAAAATTTCTCTAGGTCAGTTGTTCAGGTTGTTTACCTTCCCTACCCATAATACAACCTGACTGAACTTCAACTCACCCTACCCACCAAAGTTTGAACAATGATTAATAAATACAGTGACCTTCCTTCGGTAAAACTGTATAAGCCAGTGATCTGAGCCAACTTCCACTAGTAACTATAGTACAAAGAATGCTAGACTTGACTGCTCAGGAAACTCTTTACATTACTATTTGTGTGACTAAGTCACTTAAAACCTCTGACCTTCGGTTTCTTTATCTGTAAAAATGAGAGTAATTCCTGCCCTAACTACCTCTACTGGGCTACGGTGAGGAATATGCTTTGTAAACCTTAAAGTGCTAACAGAAAGGTAAAATAGTTATTACATCAGTTAATTGAGGATAATCTATAGTCTAAGCTTTAAACTAGGAATTAAGAATTTAAATTTCATGGGACAGCAAATACAAATTAAAATCTCTATCTAAACAGAAATATGGAAGCAGTTAGTCATAACTGATCTTACCCTAGGCAAAATTAGGAAGTGAAGTTTTCTCTTTAGTACCCACTCATAAGCCTCCCTCTTTGCTTCATGCTTCTTTCCCTATCCCTTAATTCCTTCCCTATCCCCATAGTAGGTGTAAGGCTCCTATACCCGCTCTCTACACTCCTCTCAAATCTCCCCACAAAAAAAATCATGTGGACAAATGATCTACAAATAGAAGGATGGTGTTATATAAATTCAACTGGGCAATAATGTCCTAGAGGGAATGTTTATTTTCATACCTTCTACAATACCCTATAATACTAGACACTCAAAATGGTTAAAATAATAAATTCAAAATAAACATTTTTCATCCAATCACATTAAATGACTTAAAAGTGAGTTATTTTCCATTCAGTACCCTAATTCCTTATGTGAAGTTCAATTAGGTGCCTATTTTATAGGCTAACAACATGCAAATTTGAATATGTATGTGCACAGAAGCACTGTGAGAAAGTTCCAGAAAAAATTACTTGCTACTTGAGAGGTCTAAGGGGTCAGGTTACCAGGGTCAAAGGCTTAATGGAAATAGCACCTGAACTTGGCCTTTAACAACAGGATTGCAGCAGAAGGGAATATGATTAAAGAATTATAGCAAGGCACAAAGGAAAGCAAGTAGCATTAGGTTAAGAACTTATTTTCACATCATAACAAAAAGTTACAAATGGATATGATCTAAATGTAAACGAAAGAGGAGACACTTTTTACAACTATCGATGAGGGAAGAGTTAACTAAAGAAAAAATGATCACGGAAGATAAAATGGACAGGTTTGAGAAGGATAGGTTGATTTGTTCTGAGTCTTAAGTTACAAAGTAGGGCACTTTTTTGGCAGGCAGCAAAAGTAGTGAAAAGACAGAAAGAGTATCAATGAAAAATTTTAAAAATACACTCGTTAACAGAAGTTCAGAAGGGGACACAATCAGAGCAGTTGCTACTATTGTGTTATATTTAATATATATTTTAAAATTACATAACAGAAGTTCACTTTCATATACAATCACCTCTTCTGTTGTTTGTACACCAAAATGTTCGTGTTTAAGTTCATATTTTAAAGTTACTTTTTTAAAAAGGAAGTTGAAGCTCAGCTTATGTGAGAAGAGAAAACACTGGAAAAGGGCAGGAACCAAAATTGTAGAGGGCTTTCAAATTTATTTAGAAGGCAAGTCATTAAAGGTTTTCCAACAGGAGTGTCATGATTCTATGTCAAGAATGAAGACATTTTCATTAAATAAAATGCTATCCAATTTTGGAAATTTTAACCAAAATCTATTTGGTGATAGCCAATGTACAACCCACAAGGTCTATTTTTCTCCTTGAAACAAGGAACCCAAGTCTGAAAGTTAATCATAAAAGTAGCATAGTTTTAAGTTCAAAATATACATTCTTGGTCAATGATTTTCAAATTAACAGCAACTTTTAGAAAAAACAAAGATGTCCTGTCTTACTAAATTGGGCAAATACATATCCTCAAAGGACCACAGTCTATACTTTTTAACAAAATTAGCAAAATCAAGTAAACAAAATGCTAGGATAGAATCAGGAAACAGTCTGTTGAGAATCTAGTTAATGCTTCTTCTGGGCATTAAATAGGCACGTATCAGGACATTGCCATTCACATCCCTTTGAGAAAAGATGCTTTATGATTTCTAGTGGTTAAAAATTACTTTCTTTTACTTCATATCTTAAAAATCTACCTTAAATTTATTTCTTTACCGTTTTTTCCTCCAAAGAGCTCAAGATATTGTTCAATTTTTTTTATTCTAAGATTTTCATATACAAAAAAGTAAAAAAATAGAAGTGAGAAAGAAGCGTTTAAGAGGTTGATGCTGTTAATTTTATGCATGCAGGAACCATCAAACAAGTTCTAAGAAAATAAAAATGGTATAACAATTCCTTTTTTTTAAGACTCTTAAGAACTTGGCATGATTCATTCTTTACATGTCTTATGCTATGATGAATTAGTGATAAAGAAAAAAATCACATGGCAAAATTATATTCAATTTCTAGTCTCCTTTTCTTCTTCCCTTCTCTAATTTGATCTCTACTTGCCTCAAATTCCCCTTAAATATTGTAAGGTTTTTTTTAACTGTTTGCCAGATAAAAACAAGGTACAGCTATCTCTGATAATCCGATTGGATTACAATGCTACTTAAATTCCTCCAATGGCTTTCTTAAGTCCACAGGGAATAAGAAATTTTAATACACAAACTTCACACAACAAAAGTAGTAGTACTTTTAAAAAAAATCATTCAATTCAATATAATATTGCAGCATATGGTTAAGTTGAAGGCAGAGTTTTTCCATTTGTTTTCCAAGAAGAGGGAGAATCTTTCCCCCATACACCATTGGAATATCATGGCTCTTTCTCTTAACATATTTGAGAAAAACTTGTATAGAATTTATCGCCACTGAAATGATTGAAAAAGTACAAGTTCTGCCTATACACCATTTATGATGAACTCTTTTCTAGCTTCTTCTAGGCTACAAACATTATATGGACAAAATGGTCTACATCAGTCAATTAGAGAGATGGATGGAAATATATATAAATATGTCTCCAAGCATGTATAAGCATAAATTAATTCCTCTCCCTGTAATTTTACATCAGCACATTAATTTATTTTCCCTTCTCTTTCCACACCATCTTTTCTGTAGGACAGAAAACAGGACCTTTTTGGTTTTTATTCTATGAGTACCAACAGGGGTATTACATAGCATTTGTGCACATCCTTGGCAGTTTTAAAGCACAGGCAGGGAAGAATGAATAAAATGCAGAGTCAGTCAATTAGCTTTGATTAAGTGCCTTGTAACGTACCAGGCACTGTGCTAAGCACTGGGGATACAGAGTAAGGCAAACGAGAGAAAAGGGAGAAAGACCAGGAGACAGAAAAATAAAAGAACTCTATCTGTGGGGAAAAGAAGAATATCATCAATCACCTCAGATATTAGTGACAACAGTGCACTGTTACCTGTATAACACAAAAATTCAATAACAGCATTAGGAACAACTTATCACAAAGTGAATTATATGCCTCGACTACAAAAAAAAGAGATGTTATTACTAAAATTATTTTCCTTTAAAGTATTTCATTTGGAATAATGGTCAAATCTGTCTTCACTCAAATTCACTAACTTTTAAATTATGGGTTTTGTGGGGGAAGGGAGGGACATCTCACCCCCACGAAAGTGCTTATTATATGTCTATTCTAAGTAAGTTCCGAACACCAAAGATTTTTTTAAGTTTGTCTGAACAGGCAGGCAATAAGATACAAAAGAACTCCCTACAGAAGTCACTGGCACAGAAAAGATAAAGAAATGAAGAGGCAAAGTGCTCTTCTGCCCACATAAGAAGGCAGGTTCATTCATTCAAGCACTTTCATTTACCTCCCCTACCAAATAGGTTGGGGAAGCAGACAGTGGACCTTGAAATGAACAAATCCACTCTTTTCAGGTGGCCACTGGCAAGACTGTGACTTAACAATACCAAACACATTCAGCCTCGTCTTACCTATTTGAGAAGCTAGCCATGTTTTTTATAGAAATCTCAAACTTCAATCAGTCTATCCTCTGCTCATCTCTAATTGCATTACTATTATGAGAAGTAAATCCAGGGGCCACTCCACTTTCTTAGACATCACATTTACTCATTTTCCAAACATAACAGAAATGGAAAAAAAATATCAGAACACAACAATCAGTTAACTTCCACAATCTGTGCCTTCTGTGTGCAGTATTGCTTGAATCTATTAAAATAAACATGTCTTAATAATTTTATTCCCCCCTCAAAAGAAAATCTACTAAAGTGGGATTCATTTACAAAGTGTGCAAGAATATAAATTTTATAATAAATTCTTTCCAGTGTTAATTATGCCACATTATATGAAGCTACCTTCACAAATTCAGGAGACTAGAACAGGAATAAACATTCCTCGTAGAACAACTTGCTCACACACACAAAAAAAACAAACCTCAAAGTGCTGCCTCAGGAGATGATGAACTATTTATGATTGTGTGTCTTGGTAGGTTAGTGGCTGTTACTGGGAGGAGAAGAGAGGTTACATTCTTGTCCCATGCCCACAGACAAGTTTTATATAAAGCTTAAGGGGAAGCCAAAGCAAAAGTGACAAGCTCAACATGCTCCACTCAAACACTTCTAGGTAATCATTCCACAGCAGAATCAGCAGAGGCCATCATCCTTTCTTTTCAACAACAGAGCAAAATGCTGCTGTTTATTAGAAAGGGTTGAAAGAGGCAAAATATGTGGCAACAAACAGCAGCAGCAATTCAAGTACAGTAAAATGTGAGTATTTTTTAAAAACGCTATTCTATGTGGAGACTTAAGGGTGAAGGGTGAAAATGACTTATATAGAGACTATAGAGTCAAAAGCTTATGCATGTTCACCAAATGTTAATTCACTTTACAGTCATTGACAAGACTACTGTACATGTTTCTGCACCTGCACTTGTAAAAGCAGATAAAATATTTAATATGTAATTTACAATGTATTTTACCAGCTCAGCATACAGGATGAATATAGAATATATCAAAGTAGTTGACAGTTATGGGCTTTTGCTAACCCTGCAAAAATAGTACTTCAGGTATCTGCTAATAAAAAAAAAATCAATTTGCTGTTTAGAAGTGATACAATTCACAACCTACCACAAAATACAAAGGGCTGCAAAAATGTATGCCATTCCAACAACAACATATATAAGTTATTAAATAATGATCTGATTTAAAAGAATATAAATGAAGCCTTTAAGTAGGTCTTTTCTACATGCATATTATTCCTCATTAAAGGAAAAAAATATGTAAAAAGGCCATTGGTAATTGCTTTGTTAACCGCTGTAGAAAACGCCAATTCTCTTGTCACACACTCCACTAGTTTAGCACTTAAGGTCTCTGCAGTGTTATAAATGTAAGTTTAAAATACTGTTAATTCTATAACTCCATTGGTAAAAGAACGTGACTTGGAATATGGCAGTCTTCATATTGGGGGCAATGATCCACAGTTTTGTTTTCTTGTTCTTTAGAAGGTTCCTGAAGAGAACAGTTATCCAGAAGAACAGCATCCTCCACCGCTTTGTCCTTGCGGCTCATCGTCAACGATCTGGACACCCCGCCTGGCCGCTCCCTGCTGACTGGAGCCATTGCCTTTTGCTCTCTCATCCACTTGAGCCGTTTCAATCATTCCTGAGGGGGAAATAATACTTTTAAGAAGCTGGCTCCCTATCTTCTCAAAAGATACTCCTATGATGTTAATACCCTATTACATTAGATAATTTTTAAAACGACTTGTTAACTGGCTATGCTGAAGGAGTTCCAACCCAGAAAAACTTACATTTGGGAGGAATTTACAAAAATGGCACAAGATGTAACAAAAATTAAATGTCCAAAGTTTAGTTATAATGAGTTTTGTGTGTCTTTAGACTATCAACCAAGATCTACATATGAGTATCACAGTCACATAACATTAAATGGGGGGGGGTGTTGCTGTGGGGAAATGAAAATGTATAATGCTGGTCTTTTTAAAGTGCTATTCAGAAAAGAATTAAGACTACAGTTAATGATGAAGATAAATTTGCCATGACAGACTTTATAGGTGGTGGGGGAGAAATGAAGAAATAAGGCCATTTCATCAATACAGGGAATTCCTGGCGAGGAAATTTCATCTACTAATACAAATCTCCAACTTTTACACCTTTAGAGATGTTTGGAGCACTAAGAATTTTTTTAAATTTTATTAACTAAATGATATTTTTATTTTAAAGATCTGCCTTCTTTCCCTCTTACCTACCCACCACTGAGAAAGCAAGAAAAACAAAATCTGTTATAAACACATATAGTCAAACAAAACAAACTTCTGCATTGGTGGGGCATTAAGAATTTAAATGACTTGCCCAGGGTCACACAGACATAGTGTGTGTTTCACAGGAAAGACTTGAACCCAAGTACACTGGGCTGTGAAGATGACTATCCAATTACTCCATGTTTCTTCAGCTGCTTTATAAAAGTATTTTATCTTAAACCAAAACTACTGGATATGACACAAAATAAAGGAAAAGACCTATGGAGCCCAACAACTATTCCTCCCACGATGTAAGAAACACACACAAAAGATTATGGCTTAATAAGCTCATGGAAAATAAAAATTAGGGAAAGGGTTCCTTAATGAACATTGTTTAATACTATAAACTTAAGATACTAAAAAAAATTCATCCTGCTTTATAACTAACAACTTTTTGATAATAAATCAAATCCAGGATATAAAATATCCATAATTTGCTATCTAACTACCTCCAATTTCCTCATCAACTTTATTTGTCCCTTTGTGCCTGCAGACTTCTTTTATAAGGTTTTAATTAGTATATACTTTCTTCTTATTCTATTTTCACAGTTCCTATTATTTCACAAAGGTCTTTCATGACTTTTTTATTTCTCCTCTTTAGGAATAGTTACTGAATCTGTAATTTCATTCACATAGGGAACTTCAAGATAAGGAAACTCATTCTGCAAGCACCAATAGTCTTTGCAAGTATTAATGAGTTGCCAGGGGCATCAAGAGGTTGGGTGACTTGCCTACCGAGTTACAGTCAGTAATATGTCAGAAATCAGGTCTTCCTGGCTTTGAGGCCAGCAGACTATGCTCTGACTTTTTTTTTTTTTGCTTTTTGGTGAGGCCATTGGGGTTAAGTGACTTGCCCACGGTCACACAGCTAGTAAGTGTCAAGTGTCTGAGGCCAGATTTGAACTCAGGTCCTACTGACTCCAAAGCTGGAGCTCTATCCATTGTGCCATCTAGCTGCCCCCTCCTACTGACGCTTACTTTTCCTACTTACCTATCTTAAATGCATTATAACAGTCCCTTATATTTTATAAACTGCAATTTCTTCAACCGTTACCCTGTTGGACAGTTAAGTTATTTCCAGTTTTATAATTACAAAGAAGTGCAGCTATAAATATCCAACCAAATTTCTTTTTCTGATAATGCTCTGGGCAAATTCCTAAGAATGTACTTGTATCAAGGGTATGATCATTGTTTAACCTCTGTAGTAAACTGACAGATTACATGGAAAAAAAATTTAGCCAGAAAAAAATCCTAGTTGGATCATGAACTTCACTAAGCTTTTTTTCTTTTTAATAAGAAAACTAAAAGAAGTTGGAATGATACAGTTATCTCAAGTATGGAAATTAGATAATTTTTTTTAACAAGAAATTATCATGGAAAGGTAAATGGATGCAATTAAATAACAAGTTCTACATAATAAAAACATTATCGAGGCAAACAGAACAATACTGGGAAAAATATATGTGGCAAATATAAACAGAAAATCTAAAATGTGTAAAGGAATCAACAAACATTCAAATGCCATACTCATTTTTCCTTTCAAAGGGAAGCCAAACCTCAGTACTCTTTTTTTAAATAAGAGCATGGAAATTAAACTTCTTTACAACAGAGGCACTATAATATAAACTGAGACTGCCTTTCATTTCCCCAGTCATACGGAAATATTGTGAATACTAAGAGTAACTCATTTCTAAACACACTGAGTCTGAATGCACTCACTTTTACAAAGGTCAAGAAAAAGTTCTTCAATTCCTTTGTTTTGTTTCGCTGAAGTATGATAGTGCTTTGCTCCAACTGATTCGGCATACCTAGAAAAAGAGGAACTAAATTATGAGATGCCAGAATTTAAAAGGCGGGGAAGAGTCCATGTCTTATGTGGTATTCAACTTAGTCCATACTTATGTTCCAAAACAACAAATGTGAATCAAAGCTGATACTTGGATTCAATTTCACATTAATGGTCCATTAACTTGTTACCTGTATGGAAGTTCTTACTCAGATACAGGCTGAACTGGATGGCCTTTTAGGAGCCTTCAACTACGGAAGGGTATGATTCCATGAAGAGATTTTTTTCTTTCAAAATACTTTCAATCTCACTTTCCATGTAACAACTCATTCATAACCATATATACAAATTCTCATCACCAAAGATGTGATACCTAACAGGTGGTTGTCAAGACAAAAGCATAAATGATGTGGTAATCTTGCAATGCTAAGGCTAGTACCTAGAGCAATTAAATCATAAGTCCTTGAAGCATTCAGATATAAAAATGTCATTTTCACCAATAGGAAATTCGAAAACATATGAAGTGACAGTAAAAAGATATATACAAACATAGGGGTGGGAAAACAGGAAGGCTTAAGTCTAAGACTCAATGATTGACAAATACGAACACACTTTAGTCAACTATTTGGACCCTTACATATCTCTTCCCTCCCACTCCCTGCCCCCTTGCAAATAATATGGTTAAGATGTAACTGCCTGAGCCTTTTTCTTTCCACTTTAGTGGGTGTAAAGCTGTCTTGGGCTGGACTGGATAAGGGGATTACAATAATAACTGGTCATATCCTTCATATCTCAGTGTCTCTGAACTCCAGAAAATGATCAACCAAACCACATTCCCTATTCACCCACCACCCGATTCCTCATTCCCATCCCCCCTTCAACTCTCTCATCTCAGAGTTTCAATCTAACTCCACCCAAACCTTCCACTCTGTCCTCTAGAATGTCTGTTTCATAGGCAACAAACTCTCCTTCATACTAAATATTTTCCTCTCCTATTCTTTCCATCTATTAGATCTTACTAAAACCTAGGGATACCTAGGTGTCACAGCAGATAGAGTTCGAGGCCTGGAGATAGGAAGACTCATCTTCCTGAGTTCGAATCTGATCTCAGATACTAGCTGTGTGACCCTGGGCAAATCCCTTAACCCTCTTTGCCTCAGTTTCGTCATCTGTAAAATAACCTGGAGAAAGAAATGGCAAACCACTCTAGTCTCTTTGCAAACAAAACCTCAAATGGGGTCATGAAGAGTCAGACAAGACTGAACAACAACTAAAACCTAGCTTCCTCCAAATGACACAACCTCCCTGGCTACCCTCCCCAGTACTGGCTGCACCTTCATTCATTTTCCTCAGCTCAAGGTGGGAAAGTTGGAATATCCCTTGCTCCTCATTTGCCACTTCCAGGTTCTTCCTCCTCCTCCATCACTCAGTAGTAAACTCTCTTCTGTTAATGTTCATGCTACTCATATCTACCACACAATCAAAATCCTAGTTAATTATTATTTATAGACTCCCAGGTCACTGTCTTTCCTTCCTTAATGAGTTCAGTACCTGACTCACAATTTTTCTCTCCTTCCTCAATTCCTGCCTTTATACCAGGGAATTCAATATACATACTGATTCTGCCTCAAATATCCTAACTACTCAATTCACTTCTATGAGCTACCCCACCCCACCTTAGCCCCACACAAAAATGGTTATATCCTTGATCTTGCCATCTCCCACTAACGTACGACCTCAAGAATTCTGAAATCCCCTTATCTAACCATAATCTCCTGTCCTTTCACCTCTCCCTATGCTCCGACTCTTCACCATAACCTCCAATCCCATGACCCTTTAATTATCTCCCAGGCCACCTGCTCTGTCCTAACCATGCTCTCTTCTCCCCATCCTGATTCCCTGGTGAACCAATTCAACTCTGCACTGTCCCTCTGCTCTGGAATCCTTAGCCCCTTTATCATATTGCCAATTACACCCAGCCTCGGATCACTCCTTGGATCACCGTTCATCAACTTCACTTCTACACATGTGCTGCTGAATGAAGGTGGAGGGAAAAAAAAAAAGCACACAATTCTGACTGATCCATTACAAGCTTATGTTACATAATCTCAACTGGGCCGTTCCCCTGTTCTCTTAGCTGACAAACTTGCCTCATATCTTTACAGAAAACAATTGGGACTATTCACAGTGAACTCCCTCTTCTTTTTTCTTTCTCATCTCCTATCACTCAGATGCCTTCTTTTACTCTCTCCTCCTTCACCCTTGACTCACATGATGAAGTAGCTTAACTCCTTACCTAAGCTAACCCCTCTACAATGTTCAAATTCTATCTCTTCTCCTCCAACAGACTAACCCCTCTGTAATCCCCACCAAGTGGGTAAAGGTATAAGTATTGCCCAATTTCATGGAGTCATTTAAGTTACCCAAATACTTCATTTCAATACTTCAAGAATGTGGATTGCCAGTGTGAGCATTTCCTCCACTTGATGCAGAACACAACTCCTCTATGCCTCAGATGGTAGGAGTTCCTACAGCAGGAAAATTCAGTATGCTAAAGCCACCTAGGTGTGACAAACCTCTCTGAAATTAACAAGTACTAAGCCCATTCTTGTGGGTTTTCTGGCTTGTGAGAACCTGACAAAGCCTGAGTGTGGATCCGTTGGCATAGCCTTTTTAGGACCCAAGGTCAATTCCAATCAATCATTTAATTTTTTAAACTTTCTTTTAAAAAGTATTTTCAGTTCCAAATCTCCTACCTCCTCCAACCCAAATCCATTAAGAAGACAAGGAAAACAGAGGCTAATATAAATATGTAGTCATGGAAAACAGATTTCCACATTAGCAATGTCCAAAAAAGAAAGAGAAAGAGGAAGGAAGGAAGGAAGGAAGGAAGGAAGGAAGGAAGGAAGGAAGGAAGGAAGGAAGGAAGGAAGGAAGGAAGGAAGGAAGGAAGAAGGAAGGAAGGAAGGAAGGAAGGAAGGAAGTGAGGGAGGGAGGGAGGGAGGGAGGGAGGAGGGAAGGAGAAAGAGACAGAAGGGAAGTAAGGAAAGGGGTCCGGGGGGAAAGGAAGGAAGGCAAAAAGGAGGGAAGGGGGCTGGGAGGAAAAGGGAAAGAAAAAAAGAGGGAAGGGGGAGGAGAAAAGAGGGAAGGGGAAAAGGAAAGGGAAGAAAAGAACATATGCTTTCATTTGTACTCTGGAGTCACTTCTCTATCCCGAGGCAGAAAGAATAATTTATCATAAGCCCTTTGGAACTGTGGTTGGTTACTGTGTTGATCAGATTCCCGAGTCTCAGAGCTGATTGTCCTTACCATATTGTTGTTATTGTATAAATTGTTCTCCTAGTTCTGCTCACTTCACTCTGCATGATACAAGCTTTCCCAGGTTTTTCTGAAACCATTCACCATTTCTTACAGCATTGTAGTATTCTACCATATTCATACATTATAACTTGTCCAGCCATTCCCAACTGACAGGCATCCCCTTATTTTCCAATTCTCTGCCACCACAAAAAGAGCCGTTATAAATATTTTTTCTACACATGGGTCCTTTCCTCTTTCTTTCATCTCTCTGGGATACAGAACCAGCAGCAGTGTCATTGGTTCAAAATGTATGCACAGTTCAAAAGTTTTGGGGAACAGTTCCAAACTAACTTCTAGACTGGCTGGACCAGGTCACAGCTCCACCAACAGTAAACTAATGTATCTGTTTTCCTACGGCCCCTCCAATATGTCATCTCCTTTGGTTGTCAACTTAGCCACCACCTCATACCTGTCTTAATTTGTATTTCTCTGATTATTAGTGATTTAGAACACTTTCATAAGGCTACTGATAGCTTGGATTTCTTCCTCTGAAAAATGTCTATATCATTTTACCATGTATGAGTCAGGGAATGGCACCAATCAAGCACTTAATAAGGGCCTATTAAGTGGCAGGCACTGTGTTGAATACCGAGGATATGAAGGTAAACGTGATATACTCTCTCCCCACAAGAAGCCAACATTCTAAAGGGAAATAATATTCACGTACAAAGGTACATATAAACACAGACAACACAAATACAAGGAAACTAGGGGGGAGGTGAGGAAAGAAGAGGAAGAGGAGGCAAGAAAGGCTCCCACTAGAAGTGATACTTGAATTGAGTCTTAAATGAAAATAGATTTCCAAGAGAGCACTCTACTCATGAGGGACAAGGTAGTACAAAGGATGGTTGTGACAAGAGATAAGAAGTCTAAATTGGCTGGGCTGTAGAGTGTGTGTGGAAGAGAATACTGTGTAATTAGGCCAGAATGGTAGGCTGAAGACCAGTTTTGGAGATGCTACATAGAAATGCTAAATGCTAAATAGAAAAGTTTCCATTTGATTCTAGAGGTAATTTGAATAAGATGGTAACCTGGTCAGACCTGAGCTTCAGAAAAACCATTTTGTGGTGTGTAGAGAATGAATTTCAGTAGAGACTAGGGGCAAGAAGATCAATTAGGAGGTCATGGCTGGTTTGTTTGCTTTTTGGTTAGGCAATGGGGTTAAGTGACTTGCCCAGGGTCACACAACTAGGGTTACGTGTCTGAGGCCAGATTTGAAGTAAGGGCCTCCTGAATCCAGGGCCGGTGCTCTATTCACTGCGCCACCTAGCTGTCCCCAATCAGGAGGTCACTGACAGACGTTAACGTGAGACTGAACAAGGGTGATAGCAGGTGAGTGGAAGGAAAGGGGACATATATGAGAGATGCTGATAAGATAGCAATGAGAAGATATGACAAATGACTGGATTTGGAGCGAGGGTGAGGAGCTGAGGATGACAATCAGGCTGTGAACATGGGTGACCTAAAGAAAGGTGGTATCCTTGATATATATATATTGAGAAATTTAGAAGTGGAGGGAGAGACACGAGTTCTGTTTTGGACATACGAAGCTTGAGACAGCTTCAGGATATCTATTTTTAAATGTCCAATAGGCAACTGGTTACAGGGCTAGAGAGCTCAGAAAAGAAACAAGGGCTTCAAATATATACATTCTAGAATCACATGCATAAAAATGAAAACTGAACCTACACAAGCTGATGAGGTCCACCAATTCAGAATACAGAGAGAAAAGAGAAGGAAACCAGAATGCAGCCTTGGAGTACACCATAGCTATAGACACTCTACACTACAATGAGGTAGAATAGGACTTTATTAAAGGAAACTATTTAAATACTTGGGGGGAGGAGAGGGGAATCATTGTTTTATTTTAAGGAAGAAATCACAACTTACGTTTCTGCTTCTTGAACTGAAACGTGCCTTTCTTTTTCCAAGTCTATCTTATTACCTGGTTGGGAAAAAAAAATTAAATACAAACTCTTAGTAATTGCTCATTTTCACCAACAAATCACAACAACCACTTCACATTTTCTAATACAGATTACAAACTTTTTGTTTCTTAGCTGATATTAAGTGAAAGGCAAAAGAAGAAAACACCAGAATATGCACTAAGGTTAATAGCAAAACTACTTCTACAGGCCCATAACCAACAAAAAAGCTGGTTCATTTGTAAGGGCAGTTTCTACAAGATGTTATTTCATGACATGAGTTTACAAATACAGGTAGTTACAATCAAAACAACTATGATATAAAACTTTCAACTGAAGTTATAGTAAAATAATTTCTACTATCAAATATAAAGAACTTCAAAACCTCATTATTAATTCTCTTTAAGCTAACAGGACTTCTTCTAGGCCTTTCTATCTTTCTATCTATCCTGTAGCTGAACTTTTCACATTATAAATGCCTGGGTCCCTTGGAGGCATCTCTGCTGCCTCTCCCAGCAACCTCTCCCTCATGAAGGCACTTCACTTTGTTAAATTCAGCCCAGCATCCATGTGGCTAGCACAGTCCACTAGGTTCCTACCACCACTCCTTATCCTCATTTTCCTTGGTTCCTTAAACCCTAGGAGCCTGAAGCTAAAAGAACCTGAGTTCTTCTACTTCTGTAATCCCAGAGTATCACAATATTGTCTTTGTTGTTTACAAAGTACTGCATGGGCAACCAATACAACTGGGACAGAAGACAGACAAAAACCAACAAAAAGAGTAAACGGTTTACCATGCTTCCAGGTTCACATGGTTTAAGCCTTCTATTAAATATTAGCCTAAAGGCACTAGGTCAATACTTTTTAGTTCTCCTTTGGCCCTGCCTTATCTGCTAAGTTTGACTTTGATATCAATCAATTCATTTCTAGATCATGCTACAATTTTGACTAGTCTATCTGCTGTCTTAACCCTTGGGAATCATTCCCCCCAGTACTTGATTGTTCTAGGACCTCAGCAAATATTCTCATTTTACATGTCCATCCCTTCTCCTCACTTTTTGAGTTTATTTTATACTTGATCCACTGGCTATGGCCTTGAAAAATCCCCAAACTATCTTCCTTTGGGTTTCAGAACTTGTATCACTTCATTCTTCCTTGGT
This sequence comes from Phascolarctos cinereus, assembly GCF_003287225.1. NCBI lineage: Eukaryota > Metazoa > Chordata > Mammalia > Diprotodontia > Phascolarctidae > Phascolarctos > Phascolarctos cinereus. Next base: position 237,484,453 of record NW_027555514.1, on the reverse strand, counting down.
CAGTAAAGGGTGGAAAAGAGGTAAAGTCTAAATTTGGGGTTTTTGAAAGCTAGTCTTCCTCCCACCTCAATTCATCATGTCTGTGCTAACTAATGTACCTGATGCAAATACAGAACCTCTGATCCCCCATATGCTCTTAGTATAGACACTCTTCCTATAACTAAACTCTCCTTCTGAAAATGAGTTCCCTTACTTTCACAGCTAATCTGAATTCACTAGCTAATCTCAAATGATAGATATATCCTAAGATCAATGGATACTGGATAATTTTCCTTGTTCCTTGAGCTACTGACTCTAATTACGTATCTCATAATAAGTCATTAATCTAATAAATTATGTATATTTTTAATAAATGTAGAAATATAGCAATGCCAACATATTCAACCCTACTCCCTTCTCCCCCTTCAAAAATCAGGTAGGGTCCAGGAAACCTGTGATAGGCTGGGTCTTAGGGACAGGACCCATTCTGCCCTGTCTCCCACCATTTATAAATTACAGTCATAGCTATAGTGTAGTACAGTAAGCAGTGGTTACAACGACTACCCAAAGTTATCAAGTGAAGATTAAGCACATTCTGTTTTATAAGGTAGGCAAATAATAAATTTTAAAGGTTTTCACCAAAAGTACCCAAAATAAAAGAAAGTTAAGGGCTTAAGGAGCTAAAATTAGTTTGACTTTGATATCATTATTATCTCATCAATCAGACATTCCAAACAACGAAAGCAATGACTGAAGCACTGATGTACTTTCATAATACTATAAAGACCAAGTTACTACATTTGAGTACTTTTTAATAGAGCAGGAGGCAATTTAACCTCATCAGAAACATATCTTCAAATACTATATTAGGGTCATTTTTTCTTCAGAAAGTTTCACATAGACAGCAAAATCCTCTACATCATTGTAGGGATGCCTATTTGCCATACAGATTTTTTTTCTCACCTCTTTCCTAACTTACTTTAATTAAAAATTTTAAACTAAGAAGAATGTATTTCCTCTTCCTTCCACCCATCTCCTCTATGAGAAAAGAAAAAGAAAACTCTTATAATAAATATACATAGTCAAGCATGTCCATGTCTAAAAAATCTGTGTCTCATTCTGCATATTCAATCTTACTGCTTGTCAAGAGGTCAACAGCATTCTTTATCAGTCATTTGGAATTATTTTTGGCCACTATATTGATCAGAATTCTTAAGCATTTCAAAATTATCCATTTTATAATGTTTGTTATAGTATAAATTGTTGTCCTGGTTATCCTTACTGTTATCCCTTCTACATTGAGGTGGAAAAATGATCTGGAAAATTTGCATAAAATTTTTGGCACTTTCTTCATACCAGAGAAGAAGTCTAAATTTTTTATTTTTCTTTTATGATGTGTTTACAGTACTTTACTGTAAAATCTGGGTTAAATATTTGTTCATATTTTAACTTTAAAAAAGAAACTGTGTTTATTTATGGTATTAAAAGATAAAATATGTTGATATGATATAATAATATAAATATGCTTTATGCATTTCTGAGTTTAAAAAAAAATTAGGTAGGGTCATATCACAATAAGGAAAACTAAATATGTGACTTAATTGGTGTAAGGAACTCCTGAATTAAGAAATTCCCTCTATCCAATACAGGGTGGCACCTTTTCTGCATCTTACAGTGTTAGAGAGTTGTCTACAGCATTAAGAAGTTAACTGAGATGCCCAGGATTATATAGCTAATATATATATCAGAAAAAACAGGACTTGAACTCGTTTCTTCAGGCTCCAATGCTAGCTTTCTAGGTGGCTTCTCCATCACAATACCTTAAAATACCTAATTCCCTGAGGCAGTGTGGCACAGTAAGGATAAAATGCTATAACACTTGCAAGCTTCAAATACTGCTTCTGACACTTGGTAGCTCACGACAAGGAATGAATTACTTAGCTTCTCTGAGTCTTGGTTTCCTCACCTATAAAAGAAGAATATACCTGTATCATCTACCTCACAAGGGCTCTAACAGGATATCTGCAACACATTCTGCAAACTCTAATGCACTATGTCAGTTTTATTAGGATTACTAAGGTCTTTAACCAGCATTCCAAAATAACTTCTAATTTTTTCATGTAGGAGCAGCTAGGTGGCGCAGTGGATAGAGCACTGGTCCTGGAGTCAGAAGGACCTGAGTTCAAATCCCACCTCAGACACTTGACATTCACTAGCTGTGTGACCCTGGGCAAGTCACTTAACCCCACTGCCTAGCCAAAAACAACAACAACAACAACAGCAAAACAAAACAAAAACAAATGACAATTTTTTTCATGTAAAGAAATCTAAATACTAGCTTTTACTTATTTCATATCCAGAACCCCCCCCAAAAAAAGAAAACCCACAGAAGTAAAGGGTCTTTTATATTTTTTTATTATTTCAACTCATACCAAAAGTAACTTAATGATATAGAAAGTATAGAAAGAAATATCTCCAGATAACCAAAGGCTACAAGTTATTTAAGTTGGATGACAACATAAAAATTTAAATCAATTAATAGGACTGGTATTAGCCAAAATTAACAAGATGAAATGTAACTGGGAAAAACGAAGAGTCCTGATAGCATTTTTAAAGTCAATTCTACAAGCCCACAGGTGGCCAATACCTGGCTTGGCATGTTAAGATTCAGAGTTTTTGGATGAGATTAACAAGCTTGATTTGAGGCAATAATATGTACATAAAAGTTAATTGAAAGCTTTGATTAATAAAAATAATATCCACAAATATAGAAGTGAATAGACAATGAAGAGGAATCTAGACTAACACTCTGTATGATGAAATTCATTATTTTAAAAATGTTAATGTAGGTTTTATTCAAAAGTTAAGTGCATGATGAGCTGAAGAAATAAAGATGCACACTGACCCACTTGAATCAGTCTACAGAGTTCTATTTGGTCACAGCCAGAATAGCATATGCAGCACTGTTTGCCACATTTTAATAGGGATAACTAAATGGGATCTATCAAGAAAAAGATGACTAAGACAGCGAAGGGTCTAGAAATCATATCCAGAACAATATTCCCTGGAAAAAAGAAAACTGCAAATGGGAGAAGAGGGAAATGATAGTGATCTTAAAATGTCTGGAGACATATCTAGATACATTTTTAATTCCATTTGTTTGGGCATTTTGTATTGTAGATTAGAAGTGTCAAACTCCTCAAAACTCTCCAGCACAAGGGCCACTAGGTGGCTCAGTAGATAGAGCTCCAGCCTTGGAGTCAGGGGGACCTGAGTTCAAATGCAGCCTCGGACACTTGATACGTACTAGCTCTGTGACTCTGGGCAGGTCACTTAACCCCGACTGCCTCACCAAAAAAGGCAAAAACAAAAACAAAACTCTCCATTACAAGCCAAACCAGATTAAAATTTAATCACAAAATATTTAATGAAATAAATAAAAGTACAACACAACAATTTTAATTTGTGATTTTCTAAGTCAATATGTAACTTTCAGGATTCCATTTGTATTTGAATTTATCACCACTGCAGATGGAAAGGCTAATCTTTTCTGAATGACCATGGACAGGATATCACTGAGTAGGGCATTTTTTTTAATGGAAAAAGAGTTATTAATTTTTTACTGGTCTAAAGAGGCAGCAGAATGATGACATACAATGAGCACTGAACCCATAGACTTGGGTTTCATTTCTAGCCTGGCCAGTTTACTATTCTTGTGACCTGGGCAAATCACTTAACCTTTTTGAGTCATCTCACTTGTAAAAATAGTGAAATTATTTGCCCTGCCTAACTTACAGGGTTTTTGTGAGGATTGAAAGAGGAGGTATGTAGCATTTGGTAAATGTAAACCACTAAATCAATATAAATTGCTATTATTTTATTGGTGAGGCATTGTGATATAGTGGATAAAAAGCCAGCCTTGGGTTTAAATCTTGCCTCTGACACACACTGGCTGTATGACTCTGGATAGGTCACATAAGAAGTGCTGATGTTAATTAGTAGAGTAATTTTCTCATTGGGAGTTATCTAAACCAATAAAAGCACAGATGCAGTCCAAAAAAATTATTTCTTAGCTATTTTCTTCATGAGCAAATCAGATTTGATTTTCCTAATTAAGATAGTAAGTTATCTGAGTCATCTTTTCAAAAATGCATGGCATTTGAAATATTACATTTGAAATGAATCATTTGCTACCTCACTCAAATCAATTTTCAAAAAAAGGTAATGCTAAAAGTAAGTGACTTAGGCCAAGCCACCTAATTCCTCTGTGCTTCATCTCATCTTTAAAACAAAAACTTATACTAGATAATGTTAAAACTTTCAACACTGAAATTCTGATTCTAGGTTGAGCTGTTTTAAAAGACTACTTTCTTCCCTTTCTGACATAACTTTAGAAACATTAAAAAATAAATGTTTCTTCCATGAAATCTGAAAGATACAGACTATATCAAAATAATGTAAGGTAAATAATACTTACCAACTATACATAAACAGATTTCATTTCCCAACATTTTCCGTAATTCCTTGACCCAGTTTTTCACCTGTGTATACAAAAAGTATGTATTTAAATACACGCCAAGCCTTGCATCACAGTATTTTGCTATTAATACAATATGCTACCATAAATAATTTACTATAAGGAAATAACTTTAGTCTTCACTCTTTTAAGTCATACATTATAACAGAAAAAATTTTAACTTCTGAAACCATACATAAAGTTTCTTTGGTTATGATTAAACCTCACCCCCAAAGCTTAGAGAAAAAAAAATTTTTAAGGCAACAAGATAAATAGAAAATGAAAATAATCCTGACAAAGAACAAGATGCGGCAAAAGGAAGCTAAATAATCCCTCTAAATCATTCCTATATCCATCCTATAACTCTACAAGCAAAACTTCTCATAATTTATACAAACCAAAAAGAATGATTCATTTGAACTGAGTATCCTGAAATCTTTTACAATACAACTAGTATAAATGTTCCTTTGAAGTTTGTTAGGTCTAATCTAATCAAATCACTTTCAGCTCAGCCAAAATCTACAAAACACATTAAAATTTTTTTTAAAAAGTTTCAGCTATGTGTCTAGTACTCCATACTCCCCAAAAAGCAGTTCAGGTTTCCAACAGTTCTTGCTGTAGGACCACAGAACACACTCAGAGGAACCTCTGTAAGGACTTCTGATCTACTAAAGAAAAAGGGATAGTATCTCCCCTACTTGCTCAACAGTACTGTGCCCTACATTTCTGAGTCTAGCACTGTCCAAGTCTCTTTGTTCCAATAACACATAGGTTGTTATCCTGTGGGCCATTTAACCTTCATTCCTTGTTCTGTTTCCCACAGGGAGAATTTGATAGTATTATCACAACGGTTATACCCTCCTTGTTTTCTCAAGTGAAATGACAGAACTCACATGGGGCTTACTCTAACAAATGTAGCTTTGCATTTACATTTTACAACCTGATAAAAGATTCTTTTTACTTTAGTTTATTTATATGATTATATAATCCCTCATTAGCATCCTGCCTTCTTCCTAATCACTTTCCATATATTGCTTAACTTCCAAAAGACTCTCCCACCCTTTAACTCACCTTTCGGACAAAATATTGGACTTCTTTTATTCTTTGTCCCTTAATATGTTCCCTCATATTTGACAAATAAATCACCTTAAATTATTCCCACCTAATAGGGTAAGAAGGAATGATATTAACACCAAACAACAACTACACTAAGACAATAGGAATTCTAACAGCTAGTGGCTGCTTATTACTTACTTTTTTCACCTCCTGGGCAACGTTTTTCCACTAGCTATTAACACTCAAGGGCTAATTTGCATGTCTTTACACTGCTTTCAAGCAAGCAAAAATATCCAAAATTAGAAGTAGGTATAGCCACCAGATAAAAGAGTCAGCTAAATATTTCAGCACTAAAGAAAGCTTATAATTCAAGATGAAAAGTGCTTTCAACTACAAAATTACCCACTTTGGTTACATATTCCTCATTAAGGAAGTAATGATTTTAGAAAAAGCATAGTGGTATTTCATTTGTCCATAATTCCTTAAATATGAAGGAAAACCAGCAGAAAAATTTGAGCCAACTCATTTATAATCCTTCTGGCCCCAAAACTGTAAAGAGACCTACCATTTGCAACCTGGATTAGAAAGGGAAGGGGAACAGGAAAGATTTTTTTAAAAATAGTTGGCCTGAACTAAATTCTTACACAAAGCCATCATACACTTCAGGGAAGGACAAAGGACCCAAACATGCTGTTCTTTCTTCCCACTCCAACTTTACCTCTACTGATTCCCTGAATACCAATTCCAATTTTTAAGCTTCCTTTCTTTACCTCTCAGTATTTTATCTTTCAAATCAATAAACATTTATTAAGCAACTACTACAGCTAGGCACAGTACTAAACAATATGAATACAAATAAAACAGTCCTTGCCCTCAAGCAATCTAATGGGAGAAGACAACACACAAAAGGAAGGCTATAAGGATGGAGGGAAGGGGAGGCAGGGAGAGGAAGGAAAGGTACCACAGGGGTATGATGAAGGTGGAGTCAAATCCAATGAGTACAGTTAGCAGAAAATAGTTAAGCTATGAGTCCTCTTTAAATGGTGGTTTTGGAAAGAGTTTTTGCTCTGCCCTCCAATCAGAGGTGCTGAGGCAACTCAAGATGCTGAATGAGGTGTGAGTACCAAAGCTACTGCAATGCAATCTCCTAGATGACAAGTTTCTTGGGAACATGTTGAGTCCAAGGCGTGCAGCTGGTGGGAAATGGTATCTGGCCCAGGCTAGATTTCTGATAGCAATTCTTTTATGTATATAATATGGTGCAACAGTCAAACCAAGGTATGGCCAAACTACTAAATCATTGTGTACTTTGAGCAAGTGTCAAACAGAAGGTATTGCAGGAACCAGAAATGTTAAATAAAATAAATAAAAATACAACACAACAAAGTTAATGTTAATTTATGGTCTTCTAACTCACTGGCCCACAAGAATCTAATTCTATGTGAGTTTGACACCATTGCTTTAAGAAATGGGTTAACAGAAGCTCATATTTTATCCTGCAATTTTATTCAATTTACCATGGTTATCCTTTTCCTAATATATGAAAAACTAATAGATACCTTAACAGACTCCTTTAAATATATGTACATATGTCTCTATGTCTGTATACATATACATACATATATATATATCTTACCCCATTTCAAAACACTTGAGTCACCAGTTATTTGACTATACCTTTATCCTATATTTAATGAACAGTAATTCAATTTAAGAAACATTACACACATACTATGCATAAAACATCATACCAGGTCACAGAGATAAGAAAAATAAAAAACAATCCAAGTCCTCAAAAAGTTTAACTTGACTGTCTCACAAAACATTTCATTATGACTACAAAATAATAAATTCAAGCTATCAGCAAAAAGATAAACAATACCTTCTGAAAGGAATCTTCATCTGTTATATCATAAACTAAAATAGCTCCATTTGAATCTCTGTAGTAAATTGGACCCAATGCATGGAACCTCTCTTGGCCTGCTGTGTCCTAGATTAGACAAAAGATTTGTTATCATGAAAATTCTTCTGATTATACAGGCTCAAAGGTTCAACTGTTAAAACACAACTGCTTTAACATAAGACATTCCATAGGAGGAGAATGGAAATACTAGAATAAGGAGAATCTAAAATGTTTAAATTTTTAAATGTAGCCTTTACTTCTAGAGTAAGTAAATCTGCCTGTACAGACTTAGCCTGATTTCCTCTAACTTCCACATCTATACTTTCCTCTTGATACTCCACAAAACCTTCAAAAATTCAATTATGTTCAGGATATTTTACTCAAAAGACAAAAGCAGGCTGGCATTTTAAAAAGTCTATATGGTTGAAAAAAATGTTTTCTGAAAAAACAGAAGAAAAAAGTTGGAAGGGGAAACTATATGCTATTGCACACTTCAAAAATAAGACTATGAATAAAGAAATTTAAATATAAAAAATCTTTTCGGATCCTGTTTGGTTATTTAAATGCTGTGTTTGCGATCGCTAAAATTTCTTTCTAGAAACATTTTAAACAGAAAGAATTAACTTAACAAATTAACAATTGACAACAACAAAAACTTGGATAGCTCAAGTCCCAATTTCCTGATTACTTAAACAATTCCAGAAACATCCAAACTTGCAAAAAAAAAAGGTTAACTTACCCATATAGCAAGATTTACTCTTTTCCCACCAATATTTAACTTCTTTGTTAGGAAAGATGCCTAGAAGAGAGAGAGAAATACACACACATTATTATAGGGTTGGGTATAGAAGAATAATATTGCCTCATGCCCATGGCTTTACACTAAGGAACAATCTTAATATAAAGCATTAAAAATTGATGGGGGAAAAATAAGTAGCTGAGTTTCAATTCAAGTCAGCATAAAACTACAGTTATTCCTTCTACATCACAGGGGTTAGGGGTGTGGTGTCCCTTTGATGTGGAAAATCTGGGTAATATTTTTTGGCCCACCCTTCATACCAGAGCAGAAGTCTGAATATTTTTTTCTTTTATGGGGTGCTTGCAGTACCTTATTGTAAAATCTGTGTTGATATTATACAATATTAAACATATATTTTTATGTATTTCTGAGTTTCTAAACTTTTTTTGTCATCTGCTGGCCTTTGTGTGTTGCCTGCAGCTTCCACAAAAATTCCCATTCAATTTCTTATGCTAACCTGTGATGTATTGAAACCACGACAGGAAAGTCACAATGGGGTAGAGATAGCTGTACAGTAGATGTACAGACTATGGTTAGGCTATAAAATTTCCAGAATTCAACAATTCAGAGAATACTTACTACACAATGTGCCCTCTTTTTAATGAGTACAAAACAATGTGGGCCCATCCTCAAGGAGTTTTTAATCTCACTGGCACCACAGGCCACACAAAATATAGCTATAAAATAATGGGAATTTACATCAGACTTTGATGAAAGTTCTGTCTGCATGTTTCTCTGTAACATGGAAATGATCCTGGCTCTTTGAAGGTTATGCCAACAAACTCCTGGAGGTCCCACACCAAGATAGAAAGAATATGGATCTAAGGATGGACATGATCTCTTGTCCAAGACCTATCAACAGATTGGCTTCATGAGGACAATTACTTTTGATGCCATAGTACCTCATGAAGATCATCTATGAAGTCATAGTAGGAACTGCAATCTGTGAAGAGAATAACCTACCCACACCAGAGAAAAATCATGGATACTTTTAAGTATTGAGTATGTATCAGAACATATCTCCAGATGAGCATTAACCTCCCAAAGTGTTCGTTTTGAACACTTTGTTTATTTGAACAACATAGCCTATGTAAAGTGTTGTAGGAACTGCCTATAGATCCAATTTATAGGCAACAAAAGAAAACATCTCATTACTTTATAGTCACTGCTTGCCTCTGACCAAAAACAGCCATTACCCAGCTTGATACTGAACTTCATCTATCAAACTTGGCTCTAGTTGCAAACACATGTATCTACAATCTCACTAACGTAGAAACTCCTTCCAAAAGTGAAAATCATAGTCCCCAGCCATATCTTTTTATTCTGTGTAACTTTTGCCACCCTTATTCCCCTGAACCTTCCATGGAAGGTCCACTCAATGCACTGGTAGTCTTTCTGTTGGTGTCTTGACATTGTGTGCATACCAATATAAAATGAGAGTCTGTGTATCAGTTATTTTTTACTCTCACTACAACACCATCTACTTTCCTGATCATACATCTCTCCAATGACTTCCTTTATACTACTCTTATCTTGCACAATTCTTGGTCAGTAACGTACTGCATCCTAATCACGTCCCCAATGTGCTTCTCCATTGTTCTTTGATAGCCCTTAATTTTCATTCTTCAGAAATGGTGGATCATTCATATAGTAACATAGTCATATAGTCATATAGTAATACAAGAAAAATATGGTTGTTAAAAGTTCGGCCTTTGATTCAGGAAGAGATGTAGGGGTCATTAAAGCATTGCGCGATATCTCAAAGACAATCTAGCCCTTTCTCCTACTGTTCAATTCTGGGACCAGCTCATTGTCTATTTGCAGTGCCTGTCCAATATATTTATACTGAACAACTAATTCTATGAGATACCTGTTCAAGCAAACATGGTAATCTAGACAACAGATATTCTTTGTCTACTTGTTTTTTCCAGTGTGGATAGTTAGGCTGAACCCTTACATGATTATAAGTCCAATGCTGAAGAGCTTGATGCAATCACCACAATGTCATAAACAGGGGCCTCTAAGCTAGAAAAAATTCTCTCCCATTTAGACTCTATGCTATACATTCTCTATGATACTTACAAGTATCTTTAGTGAGGGTACATCTCACCACTACCATTTTAATTGGGACTAATCAGGGCAGTGGGCAAAATTTTTTGTTTTAAAATTTTTCTGTTTTAAAAATATTCAAGGGGCAGCTAGGTGGTGCAGTGGATAGAGCACTGGCCCTGTAGTCAGAAGGACCTGAGTTCAAATTCGGCTTCAGACACTTGACACTTATTAGCTGTGTGACCCTGGGCAAGTCACTTAACCCCACTGCCATTTTTTTTTTGGTGAGGCAATTGGGGTTAAGTGACTTGCCCAGAGTCACACAGCTAGTGTTATGTCTCTGAGGCCGCATTTGAACTCAGGTCCTCCTGACTCCAAGGCGGGTGCTCTATCCACAAAAAATTTTTTTTCAAGAAATCTTTTATAATCTTTTATATACACAGAAGACACTTTATAAGACATCCTTTAAAGTGACTAATATTTTGCTTTGCTGAATATTTTTATTAATAACCAACAACATTAAGATAACATACTCCCTACATCTTTTAGTCAATTGTGTAAGCCTGACAATTCCCTTCTCATACTTTCAACATCAAGGATGGTTTCGGAAAGTGAGTAGAATATTGTTGTAAACATTTGTAGAAATGGTTAAGCAGGCATACAGGTCAGTAGTTATTAATATTCTCTTGATTACATTTTGATAAAGATGAAGTCCAAGGTCCATTTTTTCTGACCCTTAAGGCTTCCCCTTTCAGATATCTTCAGAATAAATCCCTTAATGCCCTTAAAATGTGTCACCTCCAGTTAAAATATGTCACCTCTGGGAATATTTTATCCAGTCTACCTGTTTTTCCTATCTCTTTTTTCTTAATGCCATTTCAACCTTCTAATGCAGCACACCTGAAATTATGATGTCATGGTGGTACAACCATCATTGAGGTTTCTAAAAACTCTACTGAAATTGTCAATGGCCACCAATAACATCTATCACCAAATTCAATGGCCTTTTTTTCATTCTCTTTCACAGAATTTCAAAGAGGCTTCAGAAGGCATCTTGTCCAACCTGTACATAAATCTCCTCTACAAGTGGTTACAAAGCCTATATTTAAAGAACTCTAGGGAAAGGGAGCCCACTACCTCCAAAAATAACCAACTTTTTTATATAGCTCTATTAAACTGCTTTAGTTCTTGACCTCCTCTGAGTCAAAAGTATATATCAATGAATTTTAAAGACTTTTATAGGTGAAGAAAACGAAGTATGAAGAGTTTAAATGACTTGTCCTAGGTAACACAATGATGGGACTTTGACGTGCACTTTCTTGCTTTGTTATTTCTACCCCACCATTCTATCTCTCATTGATCTACTATAGACTTCTGAACTGATCCCATTTCAGCAAGACCCCAGAAACACAGAAAACACAAAGAACTATACTATGAATTAAAGGCTTATTATGTGCAGAGCACACTGCTAAGGAGAATGAAAGTTTAATTGAGATATTGTCCTTATTTTCATGGTTGAAGTCTGGTAGAGGGGGTAAGACATCGACATAAATCTATAACTACTTTGTATAAAAGAGGCCAAGCCTGGAATCAAGAAGACCTGAATTAAAATTTGACCTCAGGCACTTCCTAGCTGTGTAACCCTGGGCAAGTCACTTAACTGTTTGCCTCAGTTTCTTCATCTGTAAAATGAGCTGGAGAAGGAAACTGTAAACCATTCCATTATCATTGCCTAGAAAACTCCAAATAGAGGTATGAAGAGTCAGACATGACCGAAATGACTGAACAACAATAAAATACAATGTGTGAAGACACTGCTTTGATCTCCAAATCAAGACTCAAAGCATCCCCTGGACGTTACAGATCTATCCAAATTATACATCAACCATAATAAAAGATATTTTACTCCTTGAACTAGTTACAGCTTTCAGTAAAAAACAACAAAAGATTCCTTGGACTTGTTGCTTAAATCTAAAATATTTACACTAGTATGGACCTTTTACTGCTCAAAAAAAAAGCTGTTTTAACTGACTCAGCCTGTAACTTTCAACCTATCATTGTCGTTTAATTTTATATCACAGCCATAACACATACAAATAAAACCAGCAACCAAGCCTGACAGTACACACCACATTCTATAGCCAATACTTAACCTCAGAGAGGAAAGTGCGTAAATCCTCAGTTCTCAAGGACCAACACTGGTTACTACGAGTGTTCAACTGGAGTTCAACTACCTTTTAATGTTAATTTATTTGCATTATTATAGTCATTATCTTCTGACTATAATAAAAAGCAAGTTAACTAATTGCTCACTCTGCAACAATTCATTAGATTTTCTAAATATATCAATCACTTCTAAAGAAAGAGACTTCATTTACCACAGTATACTCAAATAAATTATAGGCACCCATACTGTTTACAACTTTTGGTGATTTTTTGGTTTTGTTTTTGCTTTCACAAAATGTACTGCTACATTTAAGGCTAAATGGAAGCTTCTCAAGATATATGCAGAGTAGTAGGATTATGAATGAAATGTGTGACTTCTTTAGTGACTTTTCTCCCATCACTCCAAACCACTTAACAGAAAGTTTGTACCAATCCACACCAATAACTGTTGTGTATTAGTAAACCTGTCTTTCTATAGCTAGCTTATCTTCTATTACTCTCCTTCTGAACTCTACTACAGACAGACTGGATCTTTTCACTATCCCCTGAACCTTTGTCACTGACTTAGCTCACCTATTACGTTCCCAAATCTTCTCTGTTTATTTAAGTACTATCCAACCCCTATCTCACCCATCTTTTTTTTTTAATAATTTTTTGATTTATCAACAATCACTTCCATAAACTTCTGAGTTTTAAATTTTTCTCCCCCTCTCTCCTCACCTCCCTCCCCAAGACAGAGTGCTGTCTGATATAGGCTATATATATACATTCCTATTAAACATATTCTCACATTAATCATGTTGTGAGGAAGAATTAGAACCAACAGAAGGAACCACAAGAAAGAGGAAACAAAACAAAACAGAAGGGAAAAAAAAAGCAAATAGTATGTTTCAATATGCATTCAAACTCCACAGTTCTTTCTTTGGATGTGGATAGCATTTTCCATCACAAGACTTTTGAAGATGCCTTAGATACTTGCATTGCTGAGAAGGGCTACATCTATCAAAGTCAGTCATGGCTGTTGCTGTGTACAACATTCTCCTTGTTCTGCTCACTTCACTCAGCATCAGTCCATACAAGTCTTTCCAGGTTTTCTTGAAGTCTGCCTGCTTGTCATTTCTTACAGCACAATAGTATTCCTTTTCATTCATATACCACAACTTGTTCAGCCATTCCCCAATTGATGGGCATCCCCTCAATTTCCAATTCTTTGCCACCTGCAAAGAGCTGCTATAAATATTTTTGTACATGTGGGTTCTTTTCCCATTTGTATGATCTCTTTGGGATACAGCCCTAGAAGCTATTTCTGGGTCAAAGGGTATGCACATTTTTATAGCCCTTTGGGCATAGTTCCAAATTGCTCTCCAAAACGGTTACACCATTTTACAATTCCACCAACAATGCATTAGTGTTCCAATTTTCCCACATCTTCTTCACCTATGTTTTCAATGAAGTTTTACCACTCATTTGACATTTATTATATAATGCTTTGTTGGAATGTTAACTTTTAAATACATTATTTCTTCCTAAGAATATCTTAAAAATGACGGCATGGACCATGCCTTTTGCTTTTTTAATAGGTGTTACAGGCATAACAATGTCCTGAAATACTAAATGCTTGAGAAATAACTGATGAATACCCAACAATAAATATATGCGTCCATTTATTTCAGGACCATTTGTGCTCCTGAAAAGAACTTGGTTAACACAAAACCTAAGGGAAATTATTTTACATGTACAAATGAAATTCACTATAAAAGAACCTTATAGTTAATCCTTCCATTAAGATACATTTACCTAGTTTTAAGAGTTTAGAGTACAATTAACACTACATTAAAAATATTTTGAAAAATGATTAAGTTGTGGTGTATGAATGTGATGGAATACTATTATGTTGTAAGAAATAAGGATAGAGATTATTTATAAATCATTAAATATATTCAAGAACAATTTATACTATTAACATCAATATTATAAAAACAAACAATTTTGAAGACTTTTACAGATGAATGAAGAATGAAATGAACCAGGAGAACAATTTATACAACAACAATGCTGTAAAGAATAACTCTGAAAGTTCTAAGAATTATGATCAATACAATGATTCCAAAAGAGCGGTAATGAAACATATTATCCATCTCCTGACAGAGAGCAGACAGATAGGGTGCAGAATGGAACATATTTTTATATACAGACAATGATAGACTTATTTGTTTTCCTTGCCTATGGTATTTGTTACAAGGAATTTGTTTTTTTCTCTCTTTTCTTTCAATGGGTGGTGGATGGATTGAGAGAAAATAAACTTCTGTTAATTAAAAAAAATTAAAGGAGAGGTTGGGGAGTACTAGAGATATGAATGCTGCATTCATTTTTAGATAAGGTCACTGTATTGTTAATTTAGCTTGTTTTACTTTGTTATAAGAGATCTCTGAAGGAGTGGGGGTGGGGAGAAAGAATGTGTAAATGTATTGTGAAAACAAAGCACATCAATAAAACTTTGAAAAATAAAATGAACTGAATAATTCTCCCTTTTATCTGCTTTCTAAATTGTGGTTTTTGTAGGTGAAACTTCTCATACCGGAAAACATGTTTTGCATAAAATATCTCTTCCTTCTCTTCTCCTGTTCCATAGTTCTGGAACTCCTACCCTGGGCCTCTAGGAATCCTGGAAAAGTGAGGTGTGGGAGCAGGTAGAGAATCATAGCTATCTTCAAGTATTCAAAGGTCTATTATGTAGAATAAGGAACAGACCTGTTCTGCTTGGCCCTAGTTCATGCCTTCTCACCCTGTGTAATATTTGGCCATATCTTTCCACACATCCACTATATAAATTTACCTAAAGTGCTAGAGGTCTTCTGGTTCCTTTAATTTCTCCCTGTTTTTCAATTGTGCTACTACCGACACAGATTTCTTCCATATGCATACAATCAGAACCACTTTTCTTAGCATCTCATTTTCAGTGTCAGCTATACTTCCAAACAAAGCATACTGGTAATAAGGTAGTGGAGTCCAGGTCTGTTAGTTCTACCTCTCCATACAAAGCATGTGCTTTACTGACACAGCTTTGGAGAGCCCAGAATCACCTCCTTGGCACATTGAGATGACAAATAGCAGCATGATATGGTCTTATGAGAGCATTTTCAAGGTAGGTAGAAGAGACACAGTTCCTGCCATCAAGGAACTTATAATCCAGTTGGTAAGATATCACACAAATTAATTACATACAAAACCAAGTATAAAACATGCAAGTACAAAGGGCTATGTGAAGATTCCAGGATGGGGAGTTTACTTTCTATGAAGGACAGGTCTCTCTCCAAAAGAGAGAGATAGAAAGGAATTCATGTTAGGCATTAGGGACAATACAGCAGTAAGAAAAGGCAAAATGGGTTTTGAAAACAGTATATAGTACCGTTTGGAAGATATGTAAACAACAAGAATCACTGAAGATTACTAAGGAATAAAAATATAAGAGGTTAGGCATTTTTTAACATTAAATACACATGACTGTCAAGAGTAAACCGCAATAACATAAACATAGAAGAGAGACCAGTTCAACAGGAGGCAATTCAACTGCAATATTCTATAAGAAATGAAATGAAAGCCAGGGCTAGGTAATAGCAGGAGGAATGGAAAAGGCAGATTAGATACACTGTGGAGAAAAAAAAAATCAGAATTTGGCAGTTGAATGTATTTTTATTTTTCCTGCACCCACTATAACCAAAGATAACTTCAAGATATCCAGTCTGGTTGACTAGAAAGATGGGGAAGACAATTTAAAAAAATGAAATTAGGTAGCAGCTCAGTTTTGGAAATTATGAGTTTGAGGCTCTGGAGGTGGCACCCAGGTAAAGACAGTTCAGCATTTGGGAAAGACATGAAGTGTAGTGGAAAGAGTCCTGATCTGGAGTGGGGATACAGATTAGAATCCTACCCCAACTATCTGTGTGACCTTGGACAAGTCATTTTACTTCTCTGAGCTTCAGGTTCCTCATCTATAAAAGATAATACTTACACTATTTTTCTGGCTACATATGTTAACATATGGACAACAATTTTTATATTTTAAGTAGCTAAACATGTTATTATTAAAGGACAGAGATAGAGATTTGGAAGTTATCTGCACAAATGTGATAAGTAATGCTGGGGAGGTGGATAAAATTAAAATGAAGATAAAATATAGAGAGAAGAAGACCAAAGAAAGAACAATGGAGAGAAAGATGCAGGAAGAACCAGTGAAGACAAGCCAGAAAAGGATTAGCAACAAAAGTAAAACAACTAGAAGGTTCATGAAAACCAAAGGAAAAGAAAGGATTAAAAAGGGAGGAGGGTAGTCAGTGTCAAACAAGGCAGAAAGTTCAAAGACAGTGAGGACTGGGAAAAGGCTTGCATATTTGGTAACTAGCCTAGGGAAAGGTCAATTTGTTTTGGCAACTAGGAGGCAACTGGTGACTTTTTAGAAATGGGTGTCTCTTAAAGGTGGGAGGTCAAATTTCAATAGGCTAAGAAAAATTGAGATTAGACTCTTTCAAAAACTTTGGAAAGGAAGAGTAACATGAAACAATAGCAATGGGGCTAGCAGGTTGGTGGAAATAGTTTTGTTTTGGAGGAAGGATATTTTGTTTCGCTTTTTTTTTTTTTTGAGCACAAGGGAGCCATGAAGATGACTGCAGGCAAAGGCAAAGGAACTGCTAGAGAAGGGAATATTTAAAAGATAAGAGAGGAGATCATTAATGATTAAGCAAGACATCAGAGAAGGTGGGAAGGGAAAAGTTCAGATCAATTAAGAGCACAGGTAAATTGATTAGTCTTGGCAAGGAAAAAGACTAGGAAGGAAACTGTCTCCTGAGACAAAGAAGTATCGGTAGGTAAAGAAGTTTTGAATATGGACAGAAGGGAATCAATCAATCAACATTTACTAAGCATCTACTATGTGCTGGTCACTGTACTAAGTGTTGGAAATCCAAAAAGGCAAAAGACAGTAAGTGCCCTCAAGGACTCAGTTGACTAATCTCAGATACAGATGAATGATCAAACAGTGCTACACTTCTCTTCCTCACAGGGTCACATTTTCTTATTAGACCCCCACAAGAAGTCTGTGAGGAAAAACAGGCATTATTCCCTATATTTCATAAATGAGGACATTAGAGCTCAGAGGCTGTGACTTCTAGTCAGGTCACACCGGTTTAAAAGTGCTGGGGCAAAATACTCAGTGAAAATCAGACTGCCGAAACAGGATGTTTTAAAATCTGCAATTAACTAGTTAAAGTCTGTTAAACTAACAATGGGCTGACTCATCGAGAAGGTTTCTTCACTTTGCATAATTTTTTCAATTTTGACAAATTTTTATCTTCTTAGCCAATACATTACTGGTTAGATAGATTTTTTATGTAGATTTACTCATAGCTAAAATGCTTACCAACACTTTCCTACTATAGTTAATCTCATGCCTCAAAGAATTCAGACTGATAATTTATAAAAGTTAAATGACTACAGCAAACCAAGTGAGATCAATTGTAAATCAAGCCAACTCTTATCCTTTACTACCTGTGCTTAATTTCTAGTCAGGTTCTAAACAGTTTAGGAACAAAGAAAAATCTTTCAAATCCTTTTTTAAAAGAAGACCAAAGTCATTTCTGAAGTGCTATAGCACTTTTCAAAGTTCTAAACAAATACTTCACCATCAGAGAAGAAATATACCTATACCATGAATCTGGTTATATGACTGCTGGGTCTTGTTTTGAGCAAGATCAAAATTTCTCCTAAAATTATCCAAACTTTTCATATCTCCAATTTTCTACTTCATCAAGCACAAACATAAAGATGTCATCTGTCTCTTCAATGTCAGAGAGATTTTTTGATTTGTGGATTTTCTTTACTAAAGTAAAGGCTGTAACCCCTATTCTCAACCTAGGCTATTCCATCCATGTCATCCTATAACTCCTCCAAAGGACTGGCCCAGTCTGAGAGAGGCCCTCATCCAAGTCCTTCAATTTTCTGTGAGCATAAATTCTCCTCTTTTGAAGAGAGGGGTGGGGTGTTATGCAAGAAACTGATGATCAGAAGCCACAAGATATGGACTAGATTGCCCAGGAGCTGCACTGGTACCCAGAGAATGCTACAGCCCATCTCTACCCATTGTATCTCTCTCCTATCCTGGGCCACAAAGAACAGTTAACTTAGTAAGAGGATAGAGAGAGCCAAACAAAGTAACCTCTGTGCACACCTCTAACAAGGAACCTTTCGCACCCTCAAACACATATTGTCAAACTTATTTGTGACCCACCATTTGCCCTAGTCTGGAAAGGTAGTAAAGTAGTATTTAGATTTCTAGAAACTGATCAATTTCAAGCTGGTTGCCCCAGCTCAAAAATATCAATCTTTATAAAATAAAGTCAGGTTATGTTGGCCTGAATCTAGCTGGCAAACTGCAGAATCAATTTCTAGATCTTAACTTGCATGCTGCTCCGAGGATGTAGGCCAACTCACTTAAAAAGAGAGCATTTGAAAAAAATTTTCCTTCGGGCAGCAAGGAGAGAGGGAGAAGGAGGAAAAAAGGGATTTGGACCTCTGATGCTGTTAGGTTAGGAACTCCTGGTGTGACATCCATTCTGCAGCTCAACATCAACCAAATTTTACTAATTCAGAGTTGTCTAGAGCTCTGATTAAGTGAATCCTGATTTTACAAATGAAAAAACCAGCACTCAGAAGTTTTATCTTAACCACGTGTCTAGGGTCAGGAGGCCCAAGTTCATTCAAATCCAGCCTCAGACTCTAGCAGTGTGACCTTAGTTAAATCTGGTAACCTCTCAGTCTCAGTTTCCTCAGATGTAAAAATAACAACTACCTCCCAAGTTGTTGTGAGAAAACCATACAAGATAATATCTGTAAAAGTTTGTGCTCTTTTCCACTGTATCAAACTCATTCTCCATCTGCAAATTAAAAGTATACACATTTTTGTCATTCTGAAGTCAAACTTATTATATAACCTCATTTAAAAGATCCAGGAATTTTAGAGCACTCCTGTATTTTACACAGGGATTTCCCTATATTATGCTCCACTATACCGTGGAACTTAACCTAACACTCAAATTTTACCATTAAAAACAGAGACATATTTAGATTTTTCTGCTCTCTGAAAAGAGGGTGAGGGAGGGAGGAAGAAATGTTAAGTCTAAGCCAAAACAACCCAACATCAAAGTGTCCCAATATACTATTTAATCCTACACACACATTTATAAATATATGAAATATTTTAAATAATAAAAATATAAATTAAATACATATGAGTGTAAGACTTAATATATACAAATATGTATTTAATTTATATTTTTATTATTTAAAATATTTTATATATTTTTAGATACATCTATGTATGTGTGTGTGTGAGTGTGTATAGATACAGATACATGTCTCTCCATTGATCTAAGCCCCAAAGTTCTCATGCAACAGGCAGTTTGCAGAATTCTGAAACAAGATACTCTCTAACTGGAATTTCACCAAGATTAAAACACATACCCATAGGTTTATATTAGTTAAAGCTGGAAGTCTCTAATTTCTCTCTCAATCCTAATGGCGTCACTTGGTACACAGAAACACATGATCACTAGCTCTTGTCTGGTTTAAGTGTTTAGTGGATGGTGGAGGCAGCTAAAATCAAAGTGCCATTATGTTCAAGGACGGAAGCCAAATATTCAAAATACATGAGAAACTTCAAAATCGTTATCTTCTATTTTCACATTAGAACAACAAGAAGGTATATTTAAATGTCATTCAAAACATAAGTTTACTTTATAGGCCTGCTTAACTGGTCGAGTTTCTATAGTCCTTGGTTCTTATTTATCTTACAGAGTTTAGTGACTTGTGCACAAAGATTCCTATTTGTTACACTGTTTAATATTAGAATGTCTTTAATACATACTGACACTTGCAAAAGTAAATGTGTTAGAATATAAATTATGTTGTACCAAAAATTCACTTTTAACCCACTTCTCTTTTGGCCCAAGCAGTGTCATTAAAGAGCCCTCACCTAACAGAATTCAGAATATTTCAAGTACTATTGTACATAGGAGATTTCTGAATTTTTGAAATAAGCACTAAAAAGAAATTGACCACCAATGGAAAAACAATTGGGACTTTGCATCCAAAACACACTGTGTGTAATACAAATATACACACACACACACACACACACACATATACACAAACACCAGGTACACAGTTACCAGAGACCTACTATAACAGCAATAATATCTAGCATTTTATATAATACTTTGAGGTTTAAAAATCATTTTACATGGTTTCTCATTTTATTTTGAAATTGGATCCCGATTTGAGAATGAAAATTTGATAGCGAGTTGATAAAAATCTGACTGAAAAACCTTCTCTTCCAGCTGAAAATTTTATTTGCTTTTCTATTATTCTCTTTTTCACAGGACAACAATTTTTCACAGGATCAACAGCTCTACAGATATCTGAAAACATCTATTCCAAGTCCTTCATTTCACAGAGAAGGAAACTGAGGCCCAGGAAGTTTAAGTAAGTTGCCCAAGTTGCTTGGCAAGGTCTACACTAACCTTTCCTAGGGGAGGGAGGGAAGGAGAATAACTATACACTCTTACCTCCACTTCCACACCAATGTTTATCCTGTAATTCACTGAAGTGCACTTTAATCATACAAAGTAATTCCAGAAAAATACATTAAAAAAAACTTACAGCGGTAAGTTTCTTAAATTTTGGAGAGCAACTGTGTTGTTTCTATCAGCTGGCTGACTTCACAGACAACAGCAGCAAGAACCAAAGGCCAAACACAGGCAACAAATGAAACTGCCTATAACCTACCTGGTCATTACAAAAACCTTCCAGAGAGTCCAGTTCTGCCAATCAGAACATAATTCAAAGACGCGAAGAACAAAATGGAACTTGCATAAACACTTAGTCTTCACCAGCTATTAAGTTAGATGTCAGTTTCACACAGCCAGGACCTAACCCAAGTTCCTGATTTCAGAAGCCCAAACCAGCCCAACTCCTCTAGACACTCGCTACCCAAGCGCTGTTAATTAATACTGTGCTGATGATCTCTCCGATTAGAATGTGTGCTCGCTGAGGACAGTGGCTGGGTTTTGCCTCTCTTTGTATCTCCATAGTGCCTGGCACCCAGCAGGTGCTTAAAAATGCTCCGTTTATCTGCCACACAGGTAAACTTAATAAATGCTTTATCTATCTGGAACATAATAAAGACTTTACCTCCCAGTAATTGCTTAACAAAGGTTCCATCTATCTATCGGGCACATAGTAAGCGCTTAATGAAGGCTTTACCTCAATGCCACAAGTAAACTCCTAAGGCTTTACCTATCTAGCCAGCACCTAGGAAGTGCTTTGTAGATCTTCATCTACCCGGCACGCAGTAAGCGAGCGCTCTATGCCACAAGATAAGCTCCTAACGCTTTATCTATCTAGCTGGCACGTAGTAAAGGCTTCATAAATGCTTTATCTAGCAGGCATGTAGTAAGCGCTTAATACCAAGTATCCCCAAAGTCTCAGTGCAGCTTTGATGGATTTGGGGGTCACCCCACATACGCTTGGTGACTACTGACCAACGCGACCCAAGAGGAGCCAGAGGAGTGGGGGGCCGTGCACGACACGCGAGGCCCGGAGGCCGGCGTGCTCAAGGGGCCCCGCCGGTAAGGGGCTGTCTCCGGCGCCCCAAGGTGACAGGCAGGGCGCCCTGCGGCGGGGCGCGGCCCCCATCCCGCCTCCCGGGCCCGGCGCGCACCTGCAGGGTGGTGATGTGCTTGTCGTTGAACTTGTTCTCGCAGTAGCGCAGCACCAGCGACGTCTTCCCCACGCAGCCCTCGCCCAGCAGCACCACCTTGAAGGAGTAGGCTCGGCCGCCGCTCGCCCCGGCCCCGGCACCGCCGCCTCCTCCGGCCGCCGCCGCCGCCGCCATCCTGCCCGCCCGCCGCTTCCCCTCCGAGCCGAGCTCCCAGCGCAGCGCAGCCCCGGCGGCGCCTTCACATCCGAGGCCCGGCCCCGCAGCCGCCGCAGCCGCCGCCCGTGGGCTCAAGCCCGGCCCCGCCGCCGACGGCGACAACGACAATGACTGCGACGACGCCGGCCTCCCGGCCCCCACCGGGCGAGCAGGACCTCAAGCGCCCAGCCGAGGTCCGAAAAAGGACCGCGCTCCACGTCAGGGGCCTGGGGGAAGAGCGCTCCCTCTCCGACTGCCTCTAATGGCGTCTTCTTCCTCCTACGTCACACGCAGCGTTCACGTGACGGGTGGGCGGGGCTACGGGAGCAAGCCCGGAAGAGACGCGCCTCCGCCCGCTCGCGGACGAGGCAAGAGTCCGTGGCGCCCGCCTACCCGGGCCGGGCGGGCCTCTGGTTAGCGCTGGAGACCACGCCCCAGCTCTAACCTCCGGGCCTTTGCACAAGCAGTCCCCCGCTCCCGGAATGCATCCCCTCCTCACTGATGCATTTTATTTACATTAAAAATACACGTGTGTGTATGTATATATGTATATATGTACATATTTGTATATATGTATATATGTGCACATATGTATATATGTACATATATACACACACTTATATATACTTCTATTTACTCAATAAAGCGGCAATGAATCTCATAGCAAATACGTTAGTTTTACATAGGAAATAAGTCAGTAAATTAGCATTTATTAAGAGCATTTATTATTTGCCTAGCACTGTGCCAAACTCTGACATACAAAAAAAGACAAAGGACAGGCCTGGCCTCAGGGAATTCACCGACTAATGGGGGGAGACAGTATGCGAGCAACTATGAACAGCAAGCCACTTAGAGGATAAATCGGGTGGTATTATAGGAAAGGCACTAGGTCTAAGGAGGACTGGGGAAGGCTTCTTGAAAAGGTTGGATTTAAGCTGAGAGGAAGCTAGGACTGACAGCCAGGAAAAAAGCTGGGAAAAGAAAGCTGTTTTTCGTCCCCTCCCTTTCTTTTTTCTAATTTTTTCTCCCCAAATTTAATTATATTATTTTTTCCCAATTAACAAGCATTTTCTCTCCCTTCCCTGTCCTCTCACACACTATAAAAAGAGAGGGAAAAAAACTTCATAAACATGCACAGTCCAACAAAACACATTCCTATACTTGGGAATATATGTCTCATTCTCTTTCTAACATCCATCACCTAAATGTCTTGTACTTTATTTGAAGTTGATCGTCGCTGTAGCAATAGATGGATAGCAGCTTTATCTCTGGCATTCTGAAATCCTGGTTTGTCTTTGCATTTACCAGAGTTCTAAAGTCTTTCAAAGCTGTTTTTCTTTATAATGTGGTTGTTATATAAATTGTTCTCCTGGTTCTGCTCACTTCACTCAGCATCATTTCATAGAAATCTTCCCAGTTTGTTCTAAAACTGTCCATTTCCTCATTTCTTATAGAGTACTAATATTTCAGTACATTCAAATACTATAATTAATTAAACCATTTTCCCAATGGGTCCCTTGAGAACTGTTCTTATTTGTTCTGTTTATAGTCAATCAGGGAGGATTTCCTGGTTAAATCAATGAGAGGATATTTACACCTACTTTATAGAATGTAGAACATAGTTTTTACTTGAAATAAATGTAGGCACAGAATGATTGTCTCTAGTTTTTTCACATGTTGTTGGTCAGAACTGTTTTATCCTAAATCCTTTTTCAGGAATCAAAACCCAGAAATCATATTTCTATTGGAAATTAGAATCCTCTCCACGAAGCTCTATATAAGCACTCTTAGGAGTGCATTACCACAAAAAAGCTGCTACATTTTAGGATCCCTTGATTACTTCTAAATTCAGATCAAAAGGCCACCTCCTCCTTCCAATTCTGCTGCAGCTGCTAACACCTGTTTCCATCCTCTTATCCCAAAACGATATCTTTATTTGGAGGGAGATAAGTTACCACAGGGGCAGCTAGCTTGCACAGTGGGTACAGTGCTGGGCCTGGAGTCAAGAAACAAATCTGGCTCCAGAAACTTACTGGCTAATAAGTGACCCTGAGTGAATCACTTAACCTTGTTTCCCTCAGTTTCCTCATCTGTAAAATGAGCTGGACAAGGAAATGGCAAATCACTCCAGTATCTTTGCCAAAGAAAATCCCAAATGGGGTCACAAAGAGCCGGACATGTCTCAAAACCAAATGGACAACAGCAGCAAAAAGTTAACACAATGGATAGAGCACTGGCCTTGAGTCAATACAGGCATTCAGATACTGCTACAAACACTTACTAGCTGTAGGACTCTGGATAGGTCACATAACATTTCTCAGTCCCAGTTTCTTCATCTGCAAAATAGAGATAATAATAGCAGTTAGCTCTGTGCTCTATGGGATCCAAGCTAAATTATGAACCCAATACCCTTCCCCTCCCCAGAGAGTGCCCAGAGACTGAGGTAGTGCAAAGTGGGGGGAAGATGATGTCTCACATGTAGGGAGAGTGTTTGCTTGTATATCTGAGATAATCCCTTGAAGTGAACATTTCTGTGTAAAATTTCTTGTGTTACATATCTACAGACAACTCAGGGAGTTGTGAAGAACAAATGACATAATATTTCTAAAGCCCTTTGCAAACCTTAAAGTAATATTGCTATTATTAGAGAGAGGAACCTGAATTGTTATTTATTGCAAGGGGAAACTCCCACTTGAGGAAATTCCCTCTACCGACATAATTCAGCAGCACCTTCTCTGCAGTTTAGGTTCTCAGGGAATTTTCAAAAGAACTGAAAGTCTAATGATGCTGAGGGCCACATGACCAGTTTGTCTGGGGCAGAATTTGAAGATAGGTCTTCCTGTTTCTGAGACCAGCTATCTACCCACCATACCAAAGCTCCTTCTCTTTAAATGCTGTTGTTATTATAATTTTTTCTCAATACTACATGCTTAATAAATTGTTATGGATGGATTACTTCTCTGTAACCTGCGCTTCTCTGGGCATGCCCTATTCTAACCTGAAGATTCCCTTGAAGGACCTTTTTAGGCATGCCCAGGTTGCCTAACATGGACCCTACTACATCCTCCCCTACCATGTGGTTGGGGGTAGCCTTTGGCAGCCTAAGGTTTTATAATTGGCAAGACTAAGTGATCTTTTGCTCCTTTGAGGGGTTGGTGTTCATACCCTTTTTCTGCCATATTTTCAGCTTCTCTCTTTTGGGGACTAATCAGCTGCTATGTCCAGCATGCATGCC
Organism: Phascolarctos cinereus; assembly: GCF_003287225.1. Taxonomy (NCBI): domain Eukaryota; kingdom Metazoa; phylum Chordata; class Mammalia; order Diprotodontia; family Phascolarctidae; genus Phascolarctos; species Phascolarctos cinereus. The sequence goes on along the minus strand of NW_027555514.1, from coordinate 237,458,783 downwards.
AAGAATTGAACCAGGAAGAGAGAAAAGATTATCCTTCCCCTGCTCTCCGTCCTTTACCCTCTCCTCTAAGAAATGGGCCTGGAGGTGTCGGTTTTGTGTTTGTCCTCAGTTTCTGGTGCTGGAGGTGATCCCCACAGGATTGGAAATTCAAGCCATAACAGTGGAGCCAGGATTGCAGGCAGAGTACCATAGCCAGTCAACCCAGCATGGAAACCCTGAGAAGACAGGGTGCCTGGGATTCCAACCCAAGAAGGATTTTGGACCTGGAACTATGGGAACCAAGCTAAACTGTGTACCTAATCTACTCCCCTACCTTAGAGCCTGAGTTGGTACAAAGTAGGGGAAGGATTATGCTTCACCCAAACTGGCAGAATATTTTTGTGTATCTGTTATCATACCTTCTGAAGTCAATACTTCTGTGTAAGAAGTCCCATTTTAAATTAGAAAGCTCTCAAAGTCTTGTAGAATTGAGATTGCAGTAGTGCCAGTCCTTAGAGTCTGCCCACCAGGCTGAGCTGCAACATGTTTTACTAGGGTGGTAGCACAATCAGAGCTCTGCTTGAGGTAGTGGATGGAAGATAATACAAAGAGTAGATGACCATAGTTTAAGCCTGAATTTTGTCACTTATTAGCCAGAACAGGCAATTGAATTTCCTTCACACTCAGTCTTCTCATCTGTCAAATAAAGATCATGCGTGCCTTAGGCTACAACTTGATTCAGGTAAGCCCCTGGTTCCCCCCCCTTTTTTTAAATTATTATTCTTTCAGGTAATATTTCTAGGAATCCCAAAGAAGAAAGGAAGAAGAGATAGATACTGACTCCATTTGGAGATGATGGAAGAATGTTAAAATCATACTCCTAGGCAGGCACAAGTTTCCATAAAGAGAAAAATATAATCAAAGAAGAGATACACATGGCATACACACAAACACATACACTACATATACACACACACACACACACACACACATACATACATACATATATAGAAAGTTAGGCTTCCACAAGGGAATTCTGAGAAGGACTTCCAAGGTTTTATGGATAGTCCCTCAACCAATCAGAAAGTGCCCCAAACATTCTGCAAATAACTAGTTCCTTAAGAAAGAGCCCTGAAAGCTAAACCAGTTGCAACCTTGACCCAAGGTCAAGGACAAGGCAAAGGCTTTTCTCCACTATGCTTGCTGAATAAGCTTATTAAATATTAACTGACACACTCCGTGGGCAGAGATAGCCACCATTTTTCAACATGGGAAGAGATAACATGACAAGGAGGAACATGGAGGAACATGGGATGGGCAGTTCAGGAAGAGTGTAACTCAGATAAGCTGGTCCAATCACGGCTCAGATGGAAGGAGTATGGATTTTACTAACCATTTAAAAGTTGATTCTAAGGGCAGCTAGGTGGATGCAGTGGATAGAGGACTGGCCCTGGATTCAGGAGGACCTGAGTTCAAATCCAGGCTCAGATACATAACACTTACTAGCTGTGTCACCCTGGGCAAGTCACTTAACCCCCATTGCCTAACTAAAAACAAATAAAATAAATAAATAAGTGAGTGAATGAATGGAATGAATGAATGAATGAATAAATAAATAGGGCGATTCTACCTCTGTACCAGTGCACACATGCTGCTAGGGTGCAGTGTGTCCATTTCTCACAAGAAGTGTAATAAAGGCTTTCCTTTACACATACCTGTAGTAGATTTTTGTTTCAGATTTTTCTAACATATATCTATACACACACACACACACATACAATGTGTATATACACATATGTACGTATGTTGTTGTTCAGCTGTGTCCAACTCTTCGTGACCCTGGATGGACCATACTGTTCATGAGGTTTTCTTGGCAAAGATATTGGAGTAGTTTGCCATTTCCTTCTCCAGTGGATTAAGGCAAAAAGAGTTTAAGTGACTTGCCCAGAATCACACAGCTAGTCAGTGTCTGAGACAGATTTGAACTCATATCTTCCTGACTCCAGGCCCTATGCTCTACCCACTGAGCCACCTAGCTACCATATATGTGTGTGTATACACAATCCATATATACACATGTCTATATGTATGTGTATGTACTCATCATATGTCAGTATATACACATCATTATATGTGTGTAGAGATAGATGTAGATAAGTACATGTATGTGGTTATGTTTATGATATGTATATGCATACTTCTAAACCTAATAGAAACAAACCCTTGGGTCAAAATTGAGCCAAACCCATGAAAGGAGTGATTGGTTACTTGTCATGTGTGAGAACCTTGTCTGATAACCAGAGAAACATGAAACTTTGGCCCCTTGGCAGATGGAAATCTTAGGTCCCTTGGTCTGTGCCATGACTCATTGGGACCACAAAACCTCCTTGTATTTCTCGTAAGGTAAGAGGCAGTGTGGTATAATAGAAAGGGCACTGGATTTGGGAGTCCAAATCCTCAGTTCAAATCCAGCCTCGGACATTTACTGTCTGTCCCTGGGCAAGTCATTTAATCTCTGTGTGTCTCAGTTATTCATCTTACAAAATGAGGGTTTTACACTCAATGACTTCTAAGATCCTTTCCAGCTCTAAATCTGTGATCCTATAAACCTCACTAACCTCTTGAAAAATAAAAGGTTTAACAGTATGTGTTATTGTACTCACAGCTACAGCTATGAATCATATAACACAAATTAAGCCATCAAAACCTTGTTCCAAAGTTCTCCTGTTTTCTACCTATGACAAAGTCCACACTCATTGGTTCATATGTTTATAGTTAGAAGGTGCCTTAAAGGTCAAGCCCTGTATTTTGCAGATGAGGAAACTGAAGCCTAGAGAGGTGACATGATTTGTCTAAGATTATGCTGGCACTATGGCTAGAGTTCTGGCCTGGAGTCAAGAAGTCTCATCTTCCTGAGTTCAAATCTGACTTCAGACACTTACTAGCTGTGTGACCTTGGGGGAGTCACTTAACTGTGTTTGCTTTAGTTTCTTCATCTGTAAAATGAGCCAGAGAAGGAAATGGCAAACCATTCCTGTATCTTTGCCAAGAAAACCACAAATAGGGTCACAAAGAGTTGGACACAACTGAAAAATGACTAAACAACAACACAGGTCGTAAGTGACAGAGATAGGATTCAAGCCTAAGGCCTCTCACTTGAAACCTAGGACTCTCCACTTCATCACACCATCTGGATGCCTTCTTTCCCATTTGATTCATGCTTATATTTTCTCATTCACACCCATATTTAGTTGATATTTGCTGCTCTAGTCCTCATCCTTGTCTTTGAACATTTCTAGTTTCTTGCAGTGATGAATAAAATATGGAGTAAGGTTCAGAATGCTATCTTTACCAATATATCATTACAATGAACGAGGTGAACAGCAATCTGGCCTTTCTGTAGACATCTAGAGAGTTTGGCTTAGAATTTTGTCTTGATATCACGTGTTAAAAGATTCTTCGTAGCTATTTTACTGAGATCCAATCCTGAATCCAGAAAAAGATGGTAAGACCTGAAAAATTCCAGCTACTGACAGTTGATTATTGACAGTTATATATTTGATATATATTGATATGATACAATTGACAGTTATCTATTGGGCCACTAGGGTAGTTTTGAGACTAGGAGTGAAGTTCTAGATGGGGATATATATGTCATGAAGGGAGACTGCATTGTTTTATAATGGTTGTGTGAGACAGCCACCCACACTGTAGCATCTCACTCCTTTCTTACAGGGTGTATGGACTTAGTCTCTTGACTGCCTTACTCTCTCTAATCTTCTCTCAATAGGGCCAGATTTAGATTCCCCACGCAGTCACATTCAAATTCTCTTAGTGTCACAGGCACAGTTCTGCTGTGAGTGAATATACTCCTCTTACTCACCATTTCAGATCTCTAGCTAATGTGCATCCATTAACCCAAAACCAGCCACTCACAATGATCACATATTTAAATCTTAAACATAGTGATTTACTTAGAGATAAGATAAAAGATATAATAATACTTTAGTTACTCATATATTAAAGTGAAAACATGAATAATAAATACATCAAGGTCCAGACATAAATCTGGATGACATTTTCTCACTCAATATCTGTGGTGAAGAGGGGACACACAAACACACACTTATGGAAACCTACCAAGGAAGCACATGAGGGAGAAAAACCTACGTGCTTTAAGTAACTCAGTGTCCTCTTTCTGTCTTAGAAACTACCCATAAAAATTCCTTGATTAATATAGATTTTTTTTTGTTGATTTCTTGTTAAGTAGAGTCTTGATTGCTAAACTGAGTTAATCAATGATATGCTTGATAAGTAATGCTAGAAGGAAGCTGAGTCATAAGGCCCTCCTTAGACTAGTCAAGCTGGAATAAAAAAATGTCTGAGTTCATCCACGAATAAGTAAACTGCAAGCAGGTGCCTAAATGGAATCACTTTTAATATAGGTAAATTTTGGCTAAAATAAGCATTAAAGGAAGGCTTGAATATGGAAAGTTTCTAAAGGAGACTTAATATACAATCTTAGCAAGTACTTGTGGAAAGAGAGCAGGGGTGGTATCATCAGCTTTTTCTCAAAAACATGAACTGATTGTACGTGAGCCTCAGATCTCTTGGAACTGCCACTTTATCACATTCCTATTCCTAATTACCTCTCTGAATCACTGCTCAACCTTTTGGCCCCCATTATGGTAGCCATGGTTTTCAAGATTGGGCAAGAAACAGAAAGATGACTACCTAGGTCTGAGTATACTACAGAGGTAAAAAATCAACTGGTGCTTTGGTGTGGTTGCTAATGACCTCTTCTCTGTTTTTAGCAGTAGGAGAATTGTAATGTTCAGTTATTATTATATCTGGCCTCATGGAAACTGTGTACATTGGTCTAGCTTTTCACAATTGTAAATGGTCATATGTATTGAATTACAGGCAAATGCTATGGCTCAATGGGTAAGAAGTGGGCCAGAAACACAATAACAAAGAGTCCTAATTACATCCCTAACCTTACTTTCTGTATTTAATTTAAAAGTCACTTAGCAATGTAGTACCTATATTTCTCTCCACACAGAATTGGTTTATATTCTCAGGTCCTTTCATAGCCAAATTTTTATATACTAATTATACTTGGAAACCATTACAAGTTATAAGATCTTATTCCAATAAGTTTTCTTCCTAAGTACAAAACAGGATATTTAAAAAGAAAAAGGTATCCCAATTCGGTGCTAATAACCCTCTCCCTACCCACTCAAAATAACCTCAAATAGCTTCCTCCCCTCCAATGTGTTTTTTCTTATGTCCTGTACTTAGATGGAATATAGCAAGATATTCTGGGATAACATCAGTGCTCACATAACATCAGCAATCTGATATAGGATAGGTTATCCATATGTAATCATGTAAGCATATTTCCCCATTAGTCATGTTGTAAGAGAAGAAACAAAACAAAAGGGAAGAGCCAAAAAAAAAAAAGTGAAAATAGTATGCTTCGATCTGCACTCAGATTTTTCTGAATGCAAGGAGTCTTTTGGAATTGTCTTAGATCAGACCTGCACAACCTGCAGCCCATGGGCCGCTTGCGGCACAGCAAAGAATTTCCTCTACATACTAAGAATGTTTCCCTCTCCCTTTTTCACAGGCTGCCTGAAATTCTTTGTTGTACAGGCCTCTCTTAGATCATTGCATTGCTGAGAAGAGCTAAGTCAATCATAGTTGATCATCTCACAGTGTTGCTGTTACTGTGTACAATGTTCTTCTGGTTCTGCTCACTTCACTCAACATCAGTTCATAAAAGTCTTTCCAGGATTTTCTGAAATCCACCTGCTCATCATTTCTTGCAGTACAATAGTATTCCATGACATTCATATATCACGACTTGTTCAGCCATTCCCCAATCGTGAGATGTTGGTCTATGCCTAGTTTCTGCCATACTGTTTTCCAGTTTTCCCAGCAGTTTTTGTCAAATAGTGAGTTCTGATCTCAGAAGCTGGAGTCATTGGGTATATCAAACAGTAGATTACTATAGCCATTTGCTACTGTGTCTTGTGTACCTAATATATTCCACAAAGCGGGGAAAACTTAAAGGTTTACTGATAGTAAAGAGTGAGTTTTATCTGATTTTTTAAATTTGGCTATCACTTATGAAAATTATGAAATTGTACCTGTTAAAAAGTTGTCTATACTGAAGTTATATCTTTGAGTCAATTTAATAACAATAGACTCAGATTTAAATAGTTTAATCTTGTCTTAGGGGTGAATAGGCAATATAGATTGGAGGTTTACTATAGTTAACATTTTTCTGAGGTTAGGAGTCAACTATCATGAGTTTGCTGTATGTGTGAAACTCCAGAATGTAATTTTCTTAAATTATAAATGAAGGACAAATCAGATGTCCTTATATGTGCTCATTGTTAACTACATATATACATAACACTATATATACATGTATAGATATAACATATGGAAAGAGAGAGAGAGAGAGAGAGAGAGAGAGAGAATTAACAATGAGAAGAACCTAGCCATAAGCTGTGATTAATGAAATTTGCTATTTGAGGTACAATCTCATGGGACTGCAATTTGATATTGTTCTAAGTTTTAATTTCAGGTATAGTTGTCTGAAGGATCATTAAGCCAATAGTTCACCATTTAAGGGAAATGCCATGTGTTGTCTAAAGGGAGTGCAATCTGAGAACTGCTACAGGTGGATATCTGTGTCTGGGAAAGTTGAGAGCACAACCCTGGTGTAGGCTAAGATGAGATTCTCTTGGCTTAGTTTCTCCATTGTACTATTTCTTTTCTGAACAGGACATTTTTCCATGTGGTTAATTCTGAGACTGACTTTTGATACCCTGTGAATAATGTGGAACTTTTCTATATGATTGGCTATTAACTAGGACTCTTACCTGGAATGAGAGATAAGAGAATTTTTCCCTATTATGGCTTATGCCAGGTCAGTCTGTGCCCTTAAAGGGACAGTCTTGATATTGCTATAACTATATCCCTCCCTTTTCTTTTCATAGCAAATTTCTATAATCAAGGTAGGTAAACAAAGGAAGTTTTTGTTATTTTAATATTAAATATATTAATTAACAGATTAATACTAAAAAAATCTAAGACAGTATAATAGGACACAAATATGAAAGATCTTACTGTTGTTACTTTGTATTTGTAGTCAACACTATATCCTATGTAATTAGGTAAATGAGTTCTTAGCTTGCCATCCATTTGCTAATAGTTATATATTCATGTATAAGATTAGGTCCTTGAAGTATATCATTCTTTCAGGGTGATATGTAGATAACAGCCTCAAGGGGGTGGGGGTGGGGGATAAGACAAAGATGTAAAATGTGGAAATGATAAAAATCATATCTATAATATCTATGTCAATTGGCATCATATGTATAATGATTATACTAATGATTTAGATTTGTTGGACCTTCTCTGCTTTCCAGGGAATCCTAACTTGGAAGCTAAGGCTACATCTGAAGTAATCAATCAGACTCCTTGACGTGCTTAACAATTCTTCATGCTTGCAACTGCCAAATGACCTGAATCAGGTTCCCCATTGCTGCTCAAGAGTGAAAAGTCCTGGCCATGCTAGCACTGGTTCTGCACCCCACTGAACAATCAAAAGGCTCAATGACCCTAAAAACTCAGAGAACTGTTCACTCAAGACCCAAGAATACCTGTGCTCATGGTCTAGCCATTCGTGGTTTTCATGCTTAAAAACCCTACCCCTGCTATAACTGAGTGAGCCCCTCTTCTTAGGAAGGAGGACTTCACTTGCAAGCCATTTTCCTAACTATAAGAAATAAACTTCTGCTTGATTCCTGACTCTTCTGTCTCTTTGCCTGCTCTGCTCAGTTTGGCTCCAGCCATCTGCAGATTAGAGGTTCATTGGGTCCAGTTGACAAAAAGTTTTCTAATTAAATGGAGTAGGAAACTTTGAGAAAGCAACAGGATCAGACTGTTTTCTCTAAGAACTAGGAAATTGGGGCAGCTAGGTGGTACAATGGATAGAGCACTGGCCCTGGAGTCAGGAGAACCTGAGTCCAAATCTGGTCTCAGACCAGAGACTTGACACTTACTAGCTGTGTGACCCTGGGCAAGTCACTTAACCCCAATTGCCTCGCCAAAAAAAAAAAAGAACTAGGAAATTGTATTGAGTCTTATTACTGGGACATTTTAGTAGAATTACCTAGGAATCTCTGCAAATGACTTGGAACCAAAGAAGCAGATCTACTAGGAAGAATTTCCTTCAGAACTGTCCTGAGGAAGAGGCCTATTCCAGAATGTCCAAGAGGAGATGTTTCCAGGGATCAGACAACTACATGGAATATCTGGAACTCAAGATGAAATGTGCTGATTAAACGGATATTAAGAGTAGGTTACCAGGTTACAAGGAGACTTGACGTTATTTAATATTGATAATCATTATCTTATTGCTTTGACTTTTTGTTTCATGGCATTTACGTCTGTTGAGTTTTCTTGGTTACGTTGGTGACATGTAAATCTCCCCTCTCACGTTAGTCCATGTTGAGCCCTCTAAGTAGTTTGATCTGTAACCTGACTTAGTTTACCTATAGAATTTATATTATAAGGTTTGTCTCCTTAGGGGATATATGAGATTATGACCCTCCTTGTACTCTTAATGCCTCTCACCCCACTCCTTTGATGTCTCTTAATGTAGACTATCATTCTGTCCAGAATTACCTAATAGATGAAGTGTTTAAATATATCATCCTGAGGGTTGAGAACACCAGGATCAAAAAAAGGGGTGTGTGTGTGTGTGTGTGTGTGTGTGTGTGTGTGTGAGAAATGTCACATTAAAAAATAACCTTAGTGACTTCATTTTGCCCTTATCCAGTATTTTATGAAGCTAAATTTCAGCTGCTTCTAAGTGACCTGATTTTGGAAAAGTCACAAGATTATTCCCCTTCCTAAAAGTCACTCAACTAAAGGAATGTCAGAAGATTGTCCCTTTCCCTTTCATCTCAGTCTCTCCCAATTCCCTCTACCAATAAGAAAGCTGGTGTCTCGATCTATAATCCTATTTTTTACTCCTCTGAATTGTATACTACTTGTGTAGAAACCAAGGTTCTAGATGCCTGTCTACTGAGAGCCTTGGACCTGGTTTATTTCTGCAATGCATGTATTGCTAAATAAATCATTGTCTGGATGTGCTATTTGGTTTTCTTTATTCTACCATAATAAATGTGAATGTCGATGATAATGGCAGCTTCTAGCTGAGGGTCGTGGTTGCAATAGCAGTAACATGATTGGGCTTAAAACAAAGAAAACATTGGCATTGGAGTAAGCCCTTGAAAAAATTATCTCACTTGGTGTTTGGTCAGACTGTATTTAATGGAGCTGAAATCTAAACTGACTATTTAGCATCTTTACAAAATTGTTTATGTCTTAATCATGCTTAAATAGTGCTCACCCCCACCAAGTGATTGTAGTCAGTCAGCCAGTCAATAAACATGTGTTAAGCAATTACCTCATACCAAGAACTAGGGATCCAAAGAAAGTAAAAAGAATCTCTGTTCTTTAGGATCTCACAATCTAATGGGAAAGACAACGTGCAAACAAACAAACTATAAACTGGAAATAATCAAAAGAGAAAGTATAGAATTAAGAGGGACTAGGAATGGTTTCCTACAAAAAGGTAGGGTTTTGTTTGGACTTGAAGGAAGTCAGGAGGCAGAGATGAAGAGGGAGATCTTTCCATGCTTGAGGGACAGCCTGTGAAAGTGTCTGGAATAAGGAAATAGAGTATCTTGTTCAAAGAATAGTAAAGAGGCCAGTTTCATTGGATCACAGAGTACATGGAAGGGCATAACATATAAGAGTAGGAAGGTAACATGGTCAGACATGTGCTTTAGAAAGATCATTTTGACAGCTCAGTGGCAGATGGACTGCAGTGGGGAAGAGAATCATGGTAGGAAGAACAACCACTAGGCTATTGCAACATTCCAGTTGTGAGAGGATGAGGGCATACACCAGGGTGATAACAGTGTCAGAGGAGAGAAAAGAGTACATATGAGAGATATCATGAAGGTAAAATTGACATTGAATAAGGGGGGGGGAAGTGAGGAATTGAGGTTGTGAGCCTGGATGAATGGGAGGATGGTGATACCCTCAACAGTAATAGCAAAGTTATAAAAAGGGAATGATTTAGGGGGAAAGATAGTAAGTCAGTTTTAGGCATGTTGAGCTTAAGAAGTCTACATGACATCCAGTTCAAGATGTCTGATAGGCAGTTGAAGATGTGAAACTGGTGGTCAGAAGAGAGGTTAGGACTGGATAAACAGATATGAGAATCATTAGTGTAGAGATAATCATTGAATCCATAATTGCTGATGATATCACCAAATCAAATAATATAGAGGGAGAAGAGAAGATGGTCCAGAGAGCCCTATAAAACATTCATGGTTAGTGGGTCTGAACTGGATGAAATTCCAGAAAAAAGAGACTGAGAAGGAGTGCTAAAACAGATAGGAAGAAAACCGGAAGAGAGTAATGTCACAAAAACCTAGAGAGAAGACGATATCAAAAAGATAGTGATGAGCAGTGTTAAAGTCTATAGAGAAGTCAAGGAGGATGAGGATTGAGAAAGGCCATTAGATTTGGCAGTTAAGAAATCGTTAGTTTGGAACTCAAAATTTGAAAAAAAAAGTAATTTTAAAACTGTTTTTACATGTAATTGGGAAAAAAAATTAAATATTAAATAAAGTTGAAAAAAAATCACTTGGAGAGAGTGGTTTTAGTTTAATGATAAGGTTGGAAGCCAGACTGTCAAAAAACATTTTTTTGAACACTGTCTAATCATGATGACAAAGCTTGAACCTGAAGAAAAACTGAAAAAATACTTACCTTCCCTTATTGGTACAGGTGGATGATTCAGGTTTATGAGTGTAAAATATTGACTACATAAGAAAGATTTTAGGGGGTTAGGCTTCCACAGCAGGATAAGAAATTCCAAGATCTTGTGGATAGTACCTCAAATGATCAGAAAGTACTCCAAATTTTCTGTAAACAACTAGTTCTTAAGGAAGAGCCCTAGAGGCTAAACCAGTTGCAACCAGCTGGGTTCAAAGACAGGGCTTCGACAGGGCAAAGGTTTTTCTCCACTGCACTTACTTAATAAGCTTATTGAATATGAACTGACACACCCCAAGGGTGGAGATAGCCGCCATTTTTTTAGCATGGGACTTATGAAGTGGGCAGAGTTAATGGAACACGGATGAACATGTGATGGGTTGTCCAGGAAGGGTGTAACTCAGATGAACTAAACCAATAGGAGCCCTGATGGGTGGGGTATGGATTACTAAAGGTTTAAAAGTTGATTCTACCACTGAACCAGTGCCCATGTGCTACTAAAGTGTGTTGTGCCCACTTGGAAGAGTAATAAAGACTTCCCTTCACTCACTCACTGTAGTAGATTTTGTTTCAGAGTTTTCTAACAGACTACATTGGCCAATGTGGCTTGTTTGTGTTTTGATTATATAGCATATGCTCTGAAGCATTTACCCCAACTTCCACTTGCCCAGATAAATCAGGTGCTAAGCGCTCAGCACTGTTTTTCTCAGGGCTCTAGGGTAGTGTTGAGGGATTAGGGTATCTTTCTAGTACCAGTCAACATCTTCACCAGCCAACACTGATCTGCTTTGCCCCAAGTTTATCTGCTGAGAATCAATTTAGTTAGCCAGCATTAAGGAGCATTTAGGAAGGTATATTTATTAAGGTGATATCATATGAAGAAAACTTCCCTCCCCACCAAATTCCGTGACACAGGGGTTTTACTAGAGCACACTTGTTTCAGTCTCTGGATTACCTATGATTCTCAATTTGCTTGTCAATTTACAGATGACTCATATGGCATGACCCAGTTTCTTCAGCCTATCAGGATAGGATTACTCTAAAATGTCACTCTACTTTCTAAGACATTTTGCACTTAGTCTAAACAGAACTATGATTCATTGAGACTGAAGCCTATGATTGAGATTAATTAATTAATTTATGATTGAGATTAAAATCTATGATTAAGTACATACAGAGTCTAGGGGAAAGTGGGCTCAAGTTGAGAAAGCACATATAACAGAAGGGTAATTCACAGTTCCTGGTTGCTAGTGACTGGGTTTGGAAATCCCCTCCTTGAATTTTCCCACTTCCAATCAAGGAAGTCTCTAGTGACCTGAGACTATAATCCTCTCAAGTGGCCTTTCAAGCCTAACCTCCCAGTTCTCTGTTACCCTTAACCTAGCAGCCCTCTATTGTCATTACCTAGGGATGGCCCCAAGCTACTTCCTATCCTTGATCCTATCTAGACCCCATTCCCAAGCCCTCCTCTAGTCACCCCAGCCTACTGGCTACTCCATCAAAGTCATCCCTAGACCCCTCCTCACAGTCACCCCAAACTACTTGGCCACTCCTAGATTCTTCCCATACTCTTTCTGTATATAAGGTCCATCTTGTCTCCATTAAGGTGCTCAAATTCTTTAGGAGTCTAGCCAAGTGCTCAGATTCTTAAAATCTAGCCAATGGCTGAGATTTACTCTAGCCCACTTGTCAATACCAGTGTCACAAATGTTCAGATTCCTTAAGAGTCTGGCCAATATGTCAAATATTTAATAAATTTTGTCTTTGGCTGAAAGAAGGCTTGGGTCAAATTCATTCAGGCAAGACCCATGTGTCGCTATTTTGGGGTACCAGCAACCCTAAACCTCAACGCTAGAAGTCATTTTTTCCTCTTCATAGAATGTTCAAGAAATCTCCCTTATGTAGTTTCTTTGCTGAGCTCTTGGTGGAACCTATGTTCAGTCTGTCCTTGGTACCTAATGTAAACACTGAGGCTTCTAGTGTCTAGTCTAGCAGTGCTAGGAACCCCTAAATGCAAAAGTAGGGGGTGAGGGTCTGCCTCGAAAGAATTTGACCACTCAAGCCTTCTTTCAATCCAAGTAACTAGTTTATTAAGACAGAGGTTGGATGGGCAAGGTTCCTAGTGAGTCTGCAGTATTTGTGCCCAGATTCTTAAGGAATCTGAGCATTTGGTGAGGATGGGACTAGTATTTTTATACAGAAAAAGACTGTGAGAAAATCTGGATGGGATCAAGGAGTGGCAAGTAGCCTGGGGTGGTCTGCAGGTAACAAAGAAAGAGGCCTAGATGGGATGAAGGAGTGTCAAATAAACTAGAGTGAGCCAGATTACTCAGGTGAACCTTTTAGGGGTCCATCATTAGTGCCCCATCACTAGGACATAGACAGGAATTCCAAAATCCTCTTAGACCCTTTATAGCTTGAAAGATCTTTCTCTGAACAAAAATACAGTGAGGAGGGATTGGAATACAGACATAAGCAGAGACTAAGGCCAATACTTCTTGTTCCCCACCCCCAAAGTGGTTCTTCTTCAGGGGTTTTACTGGAACACACTTGTTTCAGTCTCTGGATTACCTATGATTCTCAATTTGCTTGTCAATTTACAGATGACTCATATGGCATGACCCAGTTTCTTCAGCCTATCAGGATAGGATTACTCTAAAATGTCACTCTACTTTCTAAGACATTTTGCACTTAGTCTAAACAGAACTATGATTCATTGAGACTGAAGCCTATGATTGAGATTAATTAATTAATTTATGATTGAGATTAAAATCTATGATTAAGATTAATTGAGATTAAAGCCCATGATTGAAATTGATTAATTATTTTTACCTGGTTAAGGCACCAGGGCCTACCTTAAGTAGGAAAGGATGACTTAACACCCTTATAGTTGCTTTTGCTAAACTCTTTTTCCCCTCTGTTCTATCTTTGTTATTCTGTTATTCTTTGTTACAAAGGACGACTCACTGGATAGGAGAGGAGAGAGTGACATTTTCAGTTCAAGTCAACAAGTATTTATTAAGAGCCTATTATGTGCCAGTGGAGTACAAAGAAATTTAAAAAAAAAAAGTTCTTGCCCTCAAGGAGCTCACAGTCTACTGGAGGAGATCACATTCAAACAGCTACATACAAACAAGACATATAAAGGACTGGAGAAAATCATCAAGGGAAAGCATTAATATTAAAGGGGAATCAAGAACGGCTTCTTGCAAAAGATAGGATTTTAGCAGATACACAGGGAAAGCCAAGGAAGTGATAAGCTAGAAAATGAAGGCAATATTAAAAAATGAAAGTGGTATAAAAGTAAAAGATGTCATTTAAAATAAGACTAAAAAAAGAAAATGAAACATTAAGAAGGATGGGTAGAATTTAGATATTTGGAAAAGAAATAAAGGGCTTTTACCAAACTTTCAGAAGTAAGACTTGTATGTTTGTATTTCGACTTTTATTTCTTTCAAACGGAAAACTCACTTTCAATGTGGAATTATCTCCATTAGTTAGAGCTGTTTATCCCCAGAACACTTGTAAATGATTTAGAATCCACTATGATGTAATTGTTGTCATTGGCCACAAAGAGTCACTGACAGCTCAATGAAAAAAAAACCCCACCAAAAAACAGGCCTGCAAAAAAAGCAAATGATTCCTGCATAAGGGTCAGAGAGCTAGCCAAAGTCTATTACATACCCACAAGCCTGAGGAAAAGACATGTCTGGATTACCATCTGATTGGCATACATTACCACATTAAAAGGAAGGGACAAGACTTCTCTAGGGATTGTAAAAAACAGTATCACTGTACAATAGCATGTAACAGTTCTCAAGGCAGTGATCTAAGGAGGAGGAAGGAGATGTGGTATTTGAGGATGGTATCAAAGACTCATTCATAATCGGGCAGCTTTTTAATGTTTGGTAACAGCTCGCCCTAGAACTGATTCATGTTCTGAGGATATCGATTCTACATCTGTTGATATCAGCCATCTAACTTCATACAACATGTCCCCTAGGTTAAACTCAGAAAGAATTAATTTCTTAAGACCCATTTTAAGTCATTGAGAATACCAAACCTTTAGAGTCACACACTTAGTTATGCCTACCAATACATAGACAACAATGTCTAGATTTTTTTTTAAAGATAAGGCTGCCTTCTTGTTTCATCATGCAATGTGTTCCATTGGAAGATTTTTGAAAAACAATTTTATTAATATATTTTGGTCTTACATAATCTTTATTTATGAATATATCTCTTCCTTTCTCCCACCCTGGGTGCCATCTCTTGCAACAAAGATAAAAAATAAAAGAAAAAAAGTAGTGCAGCAAAACTAACCTATACATCGACCAAGTCAGACCATACATGTAATGTTCCACACCCACAATCCCCCATCTTTGCAAAGAAGGAAGAGAGGTATATTTTCTCATCTCTTCTTTGGGGCCAAGCCTGGTCACTATAATTATAAATGGTTCAGTCTGAATGTGGATCTTTTAAAATTATATTTTATTCTAGAAGATCATCCAAAATCCATCTTTTCTCTCTTCTACCCTAACCACCCCTCCTCCACCGTTGAGAATGAAAGAGAAACAAAACTCCTGTAACAAATATGTAGAACAAATATTTGTATTGGCCATGTCATATACACACACATATGTGTCTCATGCTGCACTCTGAGTCTTTCACCTATAACATCAGAAGGTGAGTACCATGTTTTCTCATTAGTTCTCAGAAATTGTGATTTGTCATTACACTAATCAGAGTTTCTAATTTTTTTCAGTTGTCTTTACCATATCATTGTCATTGCATAAATTACTCTTCTGGTTCTGCTTATTTCATTCTCCAGCAGTTCATACACATCTTCCCAGGTTTCTTAAACCTTTTCTTTTCGTTCATTTTTTTTCTTACAGCACCATTGGTATTCCATAACATTTATATACTATAACTTATTCAGCTATTCCCCAATTTGTGGGCACCTTCTCAGATTGCCATTCTTTGCCACCTGAAAAAGAGTTACAAATATGTTTGTATATCCCTAGAACTTGTTTTGCTTAGGACTAATCTCTCACTTAATTTGCCCTCCCTCTAATTCTTTCTTCTCCTCTTTCCCTTTTATTTCTCTGTTGAATAAAATAAATTTCTGTACTCATCTCTGTGTGTATACATGTGTATGTGGGGAGGGGGGATGTATGTATTCTTCCCTCCTTTGCCAGTTCAGTTAAGAATGAGGTTCAAGGGTCAGCCTTCTCCACCCCTTTTTCCATGTTTGTATAGATATCTACTTGTATACTCTGATTTTGAGAATCTCCCCTAAGCTTCCTTTTTCTCCCCCACCCCCTGCCCTGCTATGTTCCTCTTCGCTTCTTTTTTCATTTTTCTCTTAAGATAATCAAGACATAATAGAACTACTCCAAGACCTTTTCAAATTAGATTCCTCTTATGACTCTGATGATGATACAGTTCAAAAGGAACAAATGTGCAATTTCCCAATATTTGAAGGTAAGCAGCTTTTATTTAGGCCTTTTTCATTGTTTGTGCTTGCCTTTTTATGTTTCTCTTAACACTTGTGTTTGAACTTCAAAGTTTTTACATAGCACAGGAATGCTTGAAAGTCCTCATTTTCATTAAAGATCCATTGTTCTCCCTGTAGGATTATACTCAATTTTCTTGCCTGTAAGCTTATGTCCTTTGCTTTCTGGATTATAATATTCCAAGTTCTCCATCTTCCATGTAGCATCTTCTAACTCACGTGTGATCCTGATCATGACACTTCAATATGTGAATTCTCTCTTTCTGGCTGCTTGCAGTATTTTTTCTTCAACCTGGAAACTCTGGATTTTAGCTATCATGTTTCTGGGAATTTTCATTTTGAATTTCTTTCAGGAGGCAACCAGTGTATTCTATCCCTTTCCACTTTGTCTTATGGTTCTAAGAAGATTTATTTTAAGATTTCATGCAATATGATGCCTAGGATCCTTTTTTTTTTTGGTCATGAAATCCAAGTAGCCCAGTGATTCTTAAACTTTTTCTTCTCAAACTATTTTCACATGTTATTTTTTTCTATCTTTTGAATTTGTTTTAATGTTTCTTGTTGTCTCATGCAGTCATTGGTTTTAATTTGGTCCATTCTAATTTTCAGGCAGTTTGTTGCTTGGGCAAGGTTTTATGCTTCTTGTGCCAAACTATTAATTTCCTTTCCAATTCTTTCTTCCAGAGCTCTCATTTCTTTTCCAATTTTTTCTTTTAACACTCTCATTTCCTTGTTAAAAAAAAAAACTTCTAAAACTCTTTTTAAAAAAAATTCTTGCTTCATTTCTTCCACGCATTCTAGTTGAATTTGTGCCCAAGCTGTATTTTTCTCTGAGGCTTTGCTTGTAGAAATTTTGGAGTTGTTTTCTTCTTCTGGGTTTTTGTCTTGAATGTCCCAGTCACCATAATAGCTTTTACTGTCAAACTTTTTTGTTGCTTTTTGCTCATTCTTCTAAGCTTACTCTTGGACTTTGGACTTGATTTTAGAGATAGTCTCTATGTACTTCTGGAGTGAAGGTCTGAGCTAGTCCTGCTGCTTCTTTCTTAGGGCATTCAGTATTGTGTTATTCCAAGATTTCAGCTGCAGTCCAAGATGAAATAACTGAGGAAACAAAGGTTCAAACTTTTGAGCATATCAATTTATTAAGCCATGCATGTTAATTGCATGACAAATCTGAACCAAGCCTCCTCAGCTTTGGCACTGGGCCCCCACAGGGGGAGACAGATTTTTACATATTAAAAACAATTAATTAAATAAGATCAATTAATTAAAAGGAAACAATTAACAAGGTGCAAACCAGGTTACAAAATTAGGTAATCTGATTTCTAATTGAAGGAAAGATTAAGGACTTTCCAAATTGGGAGGGAGAGAGCAAAAGGTGCAATTCTCTGAAATCAGAAAAAGAGGTATCCCACTCTCTGCAAGTGTCTATATTCAATCAAAGGAACATGAAAACAATAACTGATTTACCAGTACAGGGCCAGTTTTCAAATAAGACATATAGGTTACTTGAGATGTATAATTGTGAGAAAACTCCTTGCTTCCATCTTCGGATCTGACTGGGCTTCTAGTCACCGTAACCTAGGTCCTTAGTTAAGGATCTCTAAGCAACATAGAGGTGGTCCAGCTTCTCAGCCACGCAGGGCCATGCAATAAAGTTCAGGCAATGCAATAAGGGTTTTCTCACAATCCCCATAACTGAATAAAGTTTTCCCACAATTCAGAAATAAGACTAAACCCATAGTTGAATAGAAAGGGAACTGAGCTAGTGCCAGAACTGAGTCACAAGATGGAGTCAGTGAGGTTCGCTCAATTCCCACAATTCCCTCACAAAGTTGTCTAAAAACAGTAAAAAGTCTGGTTGTCCCCTCTTTACCCTCCCCGTCCCCCCCCCCACAATCCAGTTTGAACTCTGCAAGCTCCTGACCTGGATTTGGGTCTGAGCAACAGTAGAATGCTGCTGAACTCAGCCCCAATCAGCTGGAAACTTCTACTGGCTCAGGCAGAACTATAGGCTCCCATTTGATTTGGGATTCCTGCACGACAGGGGTTATTCCAATACTCTGGAGGCTTCAGATTGAGAGATAAGATGCAACTCAGACTCTGCTCTCTGCTCCTGGGGTCTGAGCCACACTCTGCTGTTTGCTTCTGAACCTGGTCCTCTCTCAATAACCACCTAGGACCTGTGACCATTCTTTACTCCAGAATACCACCCCTAGGCACAGATCCTCTTTTTCATTCTGCCTTGGATCTGTGACCTAGAATTGGATGGCAGGTGACAAAACTGTCAGTTGGCATCTGTTCCCTTTATGGAGCCCCAGTCTGAGTCTAGGACCTCCTCTTGCCCTGGTACCCACTCTCCCCCTTGCACTGGAGTGTTCTGCATGTCATTCATGGACAGACTTCTCCCTTGTTTATCTGTCTCCCCATGACAAAGTGGACTAGAATAATTACTCACTTTGACTTTTTCTTGGATTCCCCCATCAGAACTCCATCTGGAGTGCTTTCTAGGTCTATTTGGAAGAGTTTTGGTTTGTTTGGTTTTTTTTCCCCTGGAGGAGTGAAGTATGACTATACATCTTTCTACTGCTCCACCAACTTGGCCCCTCTTCCCTGAATATTGATTTATAAGCTAAATTTTCAAATAACTAAAGCATAAGACTTAATTGTTTCACATTGGAATTTTTGATGTACCTTATTATACATGCATGGGAACATAATTACATTTTGATTTGCCAAACTAATAAGCAACTGGCAACAATAGAGCTGAACCAGCTATCTATATATTCTGTACATCCTTTTGAGGGTTTATTGTGATTTTTAACAAGTGTAAAGTTAAAAAGACAAATAAAAAATCATTTTTTAAAAATGGGAAGTTTTTTTTCTCTCACATTTTGTTTTCAGTTTTAATCTTCTTTTAAGCAGATGAAATGTGACAGACCAGTCCTGGGAATGGGGACAAGGGGAGTGAGAAAGATGTATTCAAGTACCCAACAGGACCTACTTCTAAAAGATGGCAGGAAGAGGAAGATGGAAGAGACCCAAGAGTTCTTCCCAAAGGGGAGAAGTTTTACTGTGGAAGGGAAGGACATTCCTTATATTTTCAATAACACTCTCTCACTCTGATGGATCTATTATCTAATGTTTGCAGATCTTTCCTCCAACAATGAAAATGACAACCCATGCATGAATGCCTATACTATGAAACTTTTGCCCATATCTTCCCTCAGTCATCCATAGGAGGTCCACCCAACATGCTCTCCACTATCTAGATGTCTTGACATCTCATGGGCACCAGTGGAGCACATGGGCTGTCCATTGACTCTTTCACTATCGTTCATCCTTTTTTCCAGTTATTTATTTCTCTGATGACATGTTTTATACAGATTCTCATGGACAGGTCTTTGTTTATAATGTTCATATTTTGTTTTTACTCATCATGCACCTGTCCATTGCCCTTTGGGTGATTCTTACCTTTGATTTTTCAGAAACTATGATAGTCCATGATCCAGAGCCATGTAGCATTCATTGATGAATTATTAAATTGTTTTACTTTTCCAAATTATACAGATGTATATCTATGGCTACTGCACCAGATTCTATTGCTCTGAGTTAGATTTCTGTGGTTCAAGGAAACTGAAGTCTAAAAAAAATTGTCATATTAAGTCATGTGACACCACTCCTTCATTTTCATGAGATATTTTAGTGAGTATAGGAGTCTTCTAACAGACAAATTGTCTTGGCCTGACAATGTAATTTCATGAAAGAGTTTACTGAAAATTTTTCATCTTGAAGAATGGGAAGTTTACAATGCTTACTTAGAATATAATGGAGATTCAGAGATTAGATATCACAACACTTTAGGTAACCATCTTTTTGATAGAGAGGGGTAACTTCCTTATTGTCTATTTCCACCCTAACAAGAATATCATGTGTTTGACAGCTGACATTGAATGGATTTATTAAACTGAAGATTTCATGGAACAGAAAATGTATTCACCAGGAAAAATATCAAACATTTCAGGGGCACATTGTCAATTAATTCATCTATCATAGTAAGCCAAAAAGGAGATGAGATTGGGTTTCTTTTTTTTTTTTAGGCAATGAGGTTAAGTGACTTGCCCAGGGTCACACAGCTAGTAAGTGCTAGTGTGCGAGGCCAGATTTGAACTCAGGTCCTCCTGAATGCAGGGCTGGTGCTCTATCCACTGCACCACCTCACTGCCCCGAGATTGGGTTTCAATACAAAAATTAACAGCTACCTGTTTTTTTTCTTTTTTTTGTCCCTAGAGGAACCCAGGAGGTTTCCTGGAAAAGGAATATAACACATTTCATTCATCTTCTTACATGGGTTCAACTCTCTATGTGGGACATGTGTGTCTGTTGCCCGTGTGGGTTACATATATACACGTAGGTCTGCCTAGATGTGACATACAAGGATGTATGGAAAGACCTCTATAAATCTCCTCCACCCACACTTCTCCAAGAAAGGCTGATTCTATGAGGCTGGCCGCACTGTTCTCACTGGGGTGGGAGGGGGGAAGAGGAGGAATGTTACTGCACTATAATTATATGTATCTGCCCTCTTAAATATTGTTAGTCTAGGGAAATACTTTTTGTGTTCAAACTGTGCTCTTGATTGCTACATCTTCACAGGGATAGCAAGTTATATATCCAAGTTATATTTCCAAGGTTTGACTCCTTTCCTACCAAACGCTAATTCCATAAAGATCACACATATTGAAGAGCAAATAAATCCATTTATCCAAAACACAGAGTGAATGAACTCTCCCACTGGGATTGGGATATCTCAGCTTAATCAAGAGAAAGAATCCCAGATCACATCCAAGGAAAAATTCTCTAAAATCTCTAGTGTGGTAAGCTGAGGATAGGGATATGATTGAGGTACTGGCTCTTTTTGTGTCAGTTTGTTTCTAGAGTCCTTCCAGGGACATCTTCCTGCCTCTAACACTCTACTACCAGACACTCTCTCTCATTACAGACAAGTTCACCCGTTCCTTGCTGGTGAAATTCCACCACCCACCCCCATCCAAGACTAAAATTGTGCAAGAGCCCAGGTTCTTCCAAGGCAAGAAGACTAAAAAATCTCAGAAAGCCACACAGTTCTCTTGAAATCTCTTTCGATCTGGAGGAACTAATCCAAAATACACAGCTACACATAAATTTGTAACAGACCCAATCTGTTTGGTTGCTAATTTCCTCCAACTCCATTCAACAGCATGTGTGTAGGCATGGAGGAGGACAGGCACTGGGAGTAATCCAGAGTTAGGGGTTAGCAAGATGTTAGGATGAAAGTGGAGGAAAGTATAGAGTTGAACTAGTTAACTATTGATATAAGATCAGGAAGGGAGGAAAGTAAGGTCAGAACAAGCATGGGAGAGTAATGAGGGATGGAGGGATTGGAGATGTTCACGATGAGGAAGAACAGGTTTGGAGAGGTAAGACATATGACAAAATGATTTCAGAGTTTTTGATTGTTGAGGTGGAACACTTGTGGGTGGCAAGTTTTGGTTCTTCACCACTCCTATCTCTCCGACCCCAGTTTTGGAAAATCAGACTCTACAAGAAGAGAATTAATTCGCTAACTAACTAACTCTAACTCAAGCTTCTTCAAATTTTAGCTCTATTACCTTTGACTTCTGAATTCCTTTTAGTCTAAATGCCTAGTGAGTCTTCACACTTCTTAGAATCTTTAGATTCTTTTTTTTCTTTTTCTTTTTTTTCTTTTTTGTTAGGCAATTGGGGTTAAGTGACTTGCCCAGAGTCACACAGCTAGTAAGTGTTGTGTGTCTGAGGCTGGATCTGAACTCGGACCCTCCTCACTCCAGGGCCGGTGCTCTATCCACTGTGCCACCTAGCTGCCCCTCTAGATTCTTTCAAAGCTCTGCTCAAGTGCCCCCTCCCTCAAGAGACAGTGGTCTCATCTTTCTGTTTGCTATTGCCCTAGCCCTGGAAATTACTTTGCATATATTTCATATTTAATTTTCTTTATACATATTGTCTCCACCTGAATGCCAATAGAATGTAATCTCCTTGAGGGCTCGCTTTCATTTTTGTCTCTGTAGCTCTATTGTCCAAAAAAGTACTTGGAACATAGGAGAAGATTTTAAATATTTATTAAATTAAAGCATGGGAGCAGTTTCTCCAAAGACCCCTGCAGATTTTTTTCCTTCTGCTTTGACTGAAGACCATTATGCCTGAGGGTCTCTTTCTCTGTGAGATTTAGAGGTATCAATTTTTGGGGTGAAGAGTGTCAGTTATTGCCCCACTTTCCCTTTTTCCCTCTGTTTCTCCCTAGTTCTGGGCTGGGTCCACTGGTAATTTAATCTCAATGATGGAACAAAATGAGATGCTCATAGGTCATTCAATATTTTTTAAAGGTGGTTTACTCAGCCCTAACAGTAGAAAGATATTCGACAAAGACAGACATTGAAAACATCACAGACTGACTCAACTGAAAGAAGCTCCCTTGGTTGAGTTGCCCATTATGGTCCTCCAAACATCAGAAAGTACCTGAACCATCTTGGGGCTGCTTTGTCTCAAGTGACCAAAAAGTGATATTGGCACTGATCCTTGAGTCCCTTGAGCTAATCAAGTCACAAAGATGGTTTCAATACCTTTTAAGGAAAAATTAGCCCCATTTGCATAAGAGGAGGTGGGGTGGTTTAGTTCCTATCACACCTTCCTTGCTCTCTTGAGAGTATCCAGTTAAACCATGCCAAATAAAAGGCCCCAAATCAAATACATCATCTTGTTGCCTCATCTCACCTACTTCTACATATAATTAATATGCTGTCCTTTATACATGCTGATATTATTGGCTGTACTGTACATACGTAGATTGTCCATTTTCTTTGCATCTTTTTCTTTCCTGCTGTCTCTCATGTAACTCTGCTTGTTAGACCCTTTCCCAGAAGGCAAATAGGTAAAGAGATCTTCTTAGAATATTAATATTCATAATTAAGTTTTAGATAATCTATATATTTCAGTTATAGATACTATCTCTATTCTCTGCTATTGTTGACAGCTTCACAGACCATCTTTGAAACATTTGAGATGTTTAATGAAATTTGATGCTGCATAGCAGGTCAACCTGGCAATCAGGAAGACCCAGGCTCAAGTTTTCTCCCTGACAATTACTACACTAGCCATGTTCCTATGTAGGCAAGTCATTTAAACTTTGAGTGTCCCATATAAAATTACAAATCATAGATGAATTGTTGATTTGTTAACTGTGGAGGGAGTTTACTATACTGATGAAATCTCAGATCTAAACAACAACATCCATTTGATTTTCACTTTAATAGCTAACAGAATGGCATCTGCCAACCCTGTATACTTTTTCTTCCGTATGGAAGATAGAATTGCTTTTCATATTTCTTCAAGATGAATGAAGCAGGCACTGTAATAAGATCATGATCTTAAACTGGGGGAATTTAGTGGCAGTTTTTGTACTCAAGATGAATCATTCACCTATGCCCTGGAGCAAATTTTATAAGGAATCTTGGAACTCAAACCATTTTTCTAGTGTATTAAGCACAAGGGAGAGTTTGTTCAGCTCTGGGTATGCCATTCTTTTTGTTTAGCTTACCTATATTCTTTAAAAAGCACCATTCCCTGTGGCCAATATAAACTATACCACATCATGAATTGTTTTTGTCCTTCTTAAAACATTTAAAGTAGGCAGGGGGGTATTGTTTGAGTATAGAGAAGAACTTTTTGTCAACCAGTAAGCAATAATGAACAATAATTACCCAGTGCCTATGGAAGAGAGGATTATATGTCACTGCCCATTCCCATAAGAATCTTACTATCTAATTGGTGAGATAATTAATATCTACAGAGGAATAAAGACTAGTATAAATGTCTTGAGGGCAGGAATGATTTTTCATTTTTGTGTTTATATCATCAGGGCCTAATGTTTTGTATATGGGAGGCACTTAATTAATGATTGTTGGAATGAATGGGAATTCAAAAAGGAAAGATTATAGACAAGTTATCAAGTTATCTCTTTTAGAGGAATGAAAATCTATGTTAAATCCAGATCTCTTAAATGTAAGTTCATCTGTCAGTTTGCAAGTCAAAATTAATTTAAAACATTCTGGTATATTTTTAATGAGATAATATCTTTTAAAACACTTAGCATAGTGCCTAGCACATAGTGGGCACTTAATAAATGCTTGTTTCCTCCCTTCCTCCTTTCTTTTTTATTATGAATTTAACTAACATGAACATTTCAATATGTAAAGAACAGAAAAAAATACTATACATGAAAATGAATTTTGTTACATAACAGTTTTTCTTAAAAAAAGTTTAGCAATTTAACAATTAATAATAAAAAATACTTTGGGGTCACATGAGTAACAAGATGGATGATTAGCCATTTTCTCTGATCCCCATCTCCTCTTATACCTCTTTAGAACAGGAATTATGTACCAAGATAAAGCAACTTAAGCTAATTCCATGTTTGAGGACACCTTGAATCCAAAATGAGGTAAACAAACAAACCCAAACCCAGGAGCTGACACTCACTGACCTCGAGTTTACTCAGCACCATTCCCCCATTTCTCATGCAACCTGCAATAGCAGACCCAAAGACATTGCAAAGGCTTACAACAAAGCCCACCTCCATACCCTGGTCTCCCTTCCCTCTTTCCAATGCTGTGAAGACACCAGCTTTAGGCTGTGGAAGTTTTCATGGCACTGTGACCAATAGCCATGCCACAGCAGCCCCTTAGGAGCAAAAACCTGCAGAGACCATAACCCTTTAGCACTAGCACTGCAAAGCTCTGAACTGCTAGTGCAAGGCCAAAGGACTAATGAACTGAGGGAGCAGACCAGGACAAGGAGCATCGGACACAGAATGTGGGAGGGGCTATGTAGGACTCCACTAAGCCTGAGGGAACGAGTACAGAATCCCAGCTAGAGCCAGTTATGACCATTCAAAAGTCAGTTGGGGCAGAGATCTATATTGATGTACTGTGAATTGTCCAGTGTAGGAGAAGGCTGAGAGACTTTAAGATCCAGCCTCCAAGGGGAGGAGTCAGAAAATGGGTGATAGGGGAAAATAAAAGGAGGAGGGAGAGAGATAAAATTATCAAAGACTTCAAGAAGAATAAAAGTTGAAGACCTTGAATGTAAACAGGCAAATCAATGTGAAAAACAGCAATAACAGAAGGATATGACCTCCATATCTAGTAAACAAATTCAGCTGTCTATGAATAAATAATGCAAAACAAAGGAAAATAATCCAATACTTGATGAAACACATAACTTTGTGGAATTTAAGGAGAATATGGAACCATAATTTCTGTTCCTGACTAATTCAAAAGAAAAATGAGAATTATGAGAGCAATTATGGCTTGCACAATTAAAATAACGGGCAGAATAGAAAAACTGGAATCTACAATAACAACCAATTGAAAAAGCATTTATTAAATGCTTACTTTGTGCCAGCAGCTAGGTGGCATAGCAGATGGAGTAGGGTTATGGGGTTATGAAGAATCAGACCTGACTGAAAAATGACTGAATACTATGTGCCAGGTACTGGTGTTAAATGCTAGGGGTCCTGTGGTGAGAGTAATAAGAAGGTAGGAATGAGTTTTAGCATTACTGACCCCATTTTGTTTTAAGCCTCTGTTTGGGGATTGAGATGTTTCAAGTAAGTTTCTATAATTTGTTTTTCTATAATAAGATAAACACTAGTGTAGCAAACAACATGTATATGCTCTTAAACAACTGATAAACATGTATAGACGCTCTGGTAAGACAGACCACCAATAGAAAAATTGTATAAACAACTTTTTATTTTTTAGAATTGTATTTACTTATTTATTTATTTTGGTTTGGCTAGGCAATGGGGTTAAGTGACTTGCCCAGGGTCACACAGCTAGTAAGTGTGATGTGTCTGAGGCCGCATTTGAACTCAGGTCCTCCTGACTCAAAGGCTGGAGCTCTATCTACTATGCCACCTAACTGCCCCTATAAACAACTTTTTAAGTACTGTATGTAATAACTACTAATCAAATTGTGTGGTCAACAACTTAGGAACACCCATAACTATCCATTAGCCTGATTCTGTGTCATAACTAGGATAGTTCCTGAGTTCCACTCACTGAAACTCAAGCAGCCCATGTTCACATGAGGTTGGTGCTGCTTACCAGATGACCACTTCAGAGGGAGACACAGGGACTCCAGCTAGGCAGAGAAGGAACCCTGTTGTAAGCCCTGGCATGAAAGACCTTTATTGCTGTTGCTGCTGTTGCTCTACTTATTTCAGTTGTGTCTAACTCTTCATAATCCAATTTGGGGTTTGCTTGGCAAAGATACTGGAGTGGTTTGCCATTTCCTTCTCCAAATCATTTTACTGATGAGGAACTGAAACAAACGGGCTTAAGTGACTTGCTCAGAGTCAAACAGCTAGTGAGTGTCTGAGGACAGATTTGAACTCAAGATTAGTCTTTCTGGCTCCAGGCCTGGAACCACCCAGCTGCCCAAAACTTTTATAAGGATCTCTAAGAAGCAGGTTGTTGGTTTATTCACAGAGGAGCTGATACTGTGTTGTTTGCACATATTTTTGACTGTATGCATTGAGAAGCATACATCTTATTAATGTTTTCTATTCACTAGTTAGCACATGCAATCTTAAATCAGATATAATCCTGTACTTTGCATTACAATTATAAAGAAAAGTTAAAAAAAAAAAACCTGCCCTCAGGGAACTCACCTTCTAATGATGGAGACATATAAATAATTATGTATATGCAAGCTCTATGCAGAGTTGATGGAGGGAAATTTCAGAAAGGAAGATATTAGCAGCTGGGGATTGGCAAGGCTTCCTGCAGATGGTGGGATTGAAGCTGTTTGTTTTTAAAGGAGATGAATATGATTTTATTTTTTTATTCTTAAATAGTATTTTATTTTTCCCAATTACATATCAAAAATTTTTGAGTTCCAAATTTTTCTCCCTCCTCTCCTTTCTTCTAAAAATGGTAGGCAGTTTGATGTAGTTTATACACGTGCTATCATGGAAAACACATTTCCATATTCATCAGAGTTGTGGAAGAAGAAACAAAACAACAGAAAAAAACACAAGAAAGAATAATGTAAGTGAAAAAAATTATGCTTCAATCTGCATTCAGAATTCATCAGTTCTTTATCTGGATATAGATAGCATTTTCCTTCATTGAGTCCTTTGTAGTTGTCTTGGATCATCATGTTGCTGAGAAGAGCTGAGTGTCATTCATAGTTGATCATCACACATTGTTGCTGATACTGTGTACTTTCCTGGTTCTGCTCATTTCACTTTGCATCAGTTTGTTCAAGTCTTTCCAGGTTTTTCTGAAATCTGCCTGTTCATCATTTCTTATTGCACAATAGTATTCCATTACATTCATATTTCACAGCTTGTTCAGCCATTCCCTCAATTTCCAATATTTTGCCACCATGAAAAGAGTTGCTGAGAATATTTTTGCACATGTAGGTCCTTTTTCCTTTTTTGCGATCTCTTTGGGATATAGACCTAGTAGTAGTATTCCTGGATGAAAGGGTTTGGTTGCCCTTTGGGTGTAGTTCCAAATTGCTCTCCAAAATGGTTAGATCAATTCACAACTCCATCAACAATACATTAGTGTCCCAATTTTTCCATCTTCTCCAACATTTATTTTCCTTTTTTGACATACTAGTCAATCTGATTGATGTGATTGGTGGTATTTCAGAATTGTTTTAATTTGCCTTTCTTTGCTCAAAAGTGATTTAGAACACTTCTTCATACACCTATAGATATATTTGATTTCTTTATCTGAAAACTGCTTGTTCATATCCTTTGACTATCAGTTCTCATAAATGTATTCTCATAAATTTGACTCAGTTCTCTATGTATTTGAGAAATTAAGCCTTTGTCAGAGACACTTGTAAAGATTGTTTTCCAGCTTTCTGCTTTCCTTCTAATCTTGGTTGCATTGATTTTGCTCGTACAAAAGTTTTTCAATTTAATATGATCAAAATTATCTATTCTACATTTTGTAATGCTCTGTATCTCTTGTTTGGTCATGAATTTTCCCCCTCCCCATAGACCTGACAGGTAGACTATTCCTTGCCCTTCTAATTTGATTGCTTCATTGTCTGTGGTACCTTCTAGCAAGATGTAGTTATCTTCCTTATCTCTTTTAATTAAGTTTATTTTTGCTTTCACTTTACCTAGGGTCAGGATTGCTACTCCTGCTCTTCTTTACTTCAGCTGAAGCTTAATAGATTCTGCTCCAGACCTTACTTTTGCTCTGTGTGTGTCTCTCTGTTTCAGCTGTTTCTTGTAAGCAACATATTGTAGGATTCTGGGTTTTGATCCACTCTGCTATCCACTTCTGTTTTATGGGAGAGTTCACCCCATTCATATTCACAGTTATGATGACTACCTGTGTACTTACCTCGACCCTATTCTTCCTCCTGTTTGTCCTCTTTATCCTTTCAGTCTTTCCCACCTCACCAGTGTTTTGCTTCTGTTTACCACCTCCCCTGATCTGCTCCCTTCAGTCATTCCCCACTCCCCACCTTGACTTAATCTCCTCCCCTCCTACTTCCCTGTCGGGTAAGATAGATTTCTATATTCAACTGATTGTATTTATTATTCTTTCTTTGAGCCAGTACTGATGAGAGTAAGGTTCAAGCATGCCCATCACCCACCCTCCTAATCTTCCCCTCCACTGTAATCGGTCTTTTTTCGCCTCTTCATGTGAGATAATTTACCCCCTTCTACCTCTCCGTTCCTTCTGCACTCATTGTACTCCTGTTTCTCATCTCTTAATTTTTTATGTCATTCCCTCAAATTCACCTTATAGAGTACCCTCTGTCTATGTATGTTCCTTCTATCTGTACTATTAGTGATACATTTTTAAGTGTTACAAGTATCATCTTCCCGTGTAGGGACATAAGCAGTTTGACTCTATTGAATCCCTTGTTTTTCTTTTCCCTTCTTACCTGTTTATGCTTCTTTTGGGTCTTAATATTGGAGGTGTTCTCCTTACGAAGGCTTGAAATCCTTCTATTTCATTGAACGACCATTTATGTATTATGTTTTATGTATTATGTATTTATGTTTTATTTGTATTTATGTATTCTGTGCTATGCTCAATTTTTCTCGGGTAAGTGATTCTTGGTTGCCCTTCAGAATATCTTGTTCCATCATCTCCAATCCTTTAATGTTGCAGCTGCCAAATCTTGTGTGATCCTGATTATGACTCCCCAATATTTGAATTGTTTCTTTCTGTACATTTGTAGTATTTTTTCCTTGACCTGATAGTTCTGAAATTTGGCTATGATGTTCCTTGGGGTTTTTATTTTGGGATCTCTTTCCTGTGGTGAATGGTGGATTCTTTCAATGCCTATTTTGCCCTCTGGTTCCAGGACATCAGAGCAGTTTTCCTTGATAATTTCTTGAAAGATGCTGTGCAGGTCCTCCTTTTGATTATGGCTGTCAGGTAGTTCAGTGATTCTGATATTGTCTCACCTGGGTCTATTTTCCAGGTCAGTTATTTTTCCCATAGGGTGTTTTACATTTTCTTCCACTTTTTCATTCTTTTGAATTTGTTCGGTCGATTCATGATGTCTCATAGAGTCATAAGCTTCCACTTGTCCAGTTCTAATTTTTAAGATATTGTTTTCCTCAATTAGCTTTTGTGCTTTCTTTTCCATTTGGCCAATTGTACCCCTTTAAGGAGTTGTTTTCCTCAGTGGATAAGCAGTTTTCCAAGCTGTTGACTTTTTTCCATAATTGTCTTGCATCACTCTCATTTCTTTTCCCAATTTTTCTTCTACCTCACTTATATTATTTTAAAGCTCCTTTTTGAACTCTTCCATGAGTTCTTTCTGGGCTTGAGACCACTTCCTGTTTTTCTTTTGGGTTTTGCCTATAGGTGTTTTTACATTGTTGTCCTCTTCTGAGTATGTGTCTTGGTCTTCTCTGTCACTATAATAACTTTCTATGGTCAGATTTTTTTGGGTTTTTTTTTTTGCTCACTTTTTTTTTTGGCCTTTTTTCCTTTCTTTCAAATTTGAGCTCTGCTCCCAGGATGGAGGGGAGACAGTCTCCAGCTTCTTGTGCTAAGTGGCTGCAGGCTGTTTACCTGGTGTAGATGAAGAATAAGGGTTAGGGAAGGGAAGGCAGAAGAAGAGGTGAAAAGCCAATAGATTATGGTTGGATAAGGGAATTTCAGAATTCTTGAACATGGAGGTGGTAAATTTGTGGGTGATCAAGGGTATGACAATATCTGTGTGTGACTGAGGTAGGGTGGAGGAGTGGCTCATGGCAGGTGAGTGGGTTGAGGAACTGAGTGGTTAGGATGTTTGAGAGAGAATCAGTGTGTATATTAAAGTCACCCAATATTAGGGAAGGAGTTGAGGAGGAGAGAAAAATTGTTAGTAAGGTATCAAACTCATTGAGGAAGGAAGGAGAGTGACCTGAAGATCTGTAGACATGTCTGTAGAACAAGATTTTGATTGGGTGGTAGGTATAAATAGTATGAACCTTAAAGGAAAAGAAGTTACTGAGTGATGGAGAAAGGGAGAGAAAGTGGAAGTGGCAATGAGTAGGAAAAAGTTTTCCAACTCCCCCACCTCAACCAATGAGCCAAAAAGAATGAGTGGAGACAGATAGTGGATAGAGCACTAGCCCTCATGTCAAAAGGACCTGAGTTCAAATCCAGCTTCAGACGATACTTACTAGCTGTGTGACCCTGGGCAAGTCACTTAGTCCTAGCCTAGCCAACACCCCCACCCAAAAAAAAAATGAGTGAAGGCATAGCCAGTACCAGAAAGAGTGGACAAGGAAGCTGTGTCATCAGGGGAAGCCAGGTTTTAGTAAGAGTTAGTAGATGGAAGGAGTGGGAGGGGAATAGATTTAAGATGAAGGAAAGTTTGTTGCCTATGGAACAGGCATTCCAGCAGGCACAGTGGAAAGGCTGGGTGGAGTTGAAACTAAACTTTGGGGTGGGTGAGTTGAGGGGGATGGAAGTGAAAAATGAGGTCACAGAGTCACTGGGATGTGAAGAATATGCCCAGGTATGAAAATGCTCATCATTGAATGGAGGATGCCAATCCTCCTCCCTCAAAGGACAAGCTTAGGAGGAGATGAAAGTCCTGAAATTGAAGGGAGGGTTACTCTTCTTCGCACTGGAGGGTCTCCACATCCCATCTGGGACACGGGGCTGGCAGAATGAGCTTGAAGATTCTTTGTACTGGTACAGATGGAAGCATTTTCTGTGGTGCAGACGAAAGACACCAAAACCAGACCCTTGCAGCCTTTTGCTGGGGAACACACTGTACCTAGCAGGAGATAGAAGGCTCAAGGCACTAGCACAGAAGAAAACTTGTATAAATTGATACGGAGTGAAGTGAGCAGAATGAGGAAAACAAGTAATGCAACAACACCAACACCTGTACAAAAAAATCCAACTTGGAAGACTTAAGAACTCTGATCTTATGCTTGCTATGACAAAGCATGCTGTCTACCTCTTGACAGAGAGATAATGGACTTGAAATACAAAATGAGCCATACTTTTTGGACATAAAATACTTGACTATAGGAATTTGTTATAAATGGTTCCCCCAAACCCAAAGCAACGGGAAGGAGAAAAAATAAATGCTTGTTAATGGGGGGGGGGAAATTAAATACAAATTTAAAAAAGAAAATCAGCATTTTAAAATGATTTTATTGATATCTTTTTTTAACTGATGTTTCTTCCAACATCTCTCTCCTTCCCCCCTCCCAAAGAGCCATCCCTATGAAAGTGAGGAGTTGAGAATGATACTGACATCAGGAAGATGATGCCATGACATGCAAGTGAATTGGATTTGAGTGAGGGACGGCTGAGCAAAGTCACCAGCCTCACTTACTCCTCTGGAGTCATCTGGGTCCAGCAATCAGACACAGATCAGGACAACTGGAGATGGCCCAGGATGCAGTGGGAAACTTTGGCCTTTTTAAGCTAAGGTCTTTCCCAGTTCTCACTTTGACTTTATTTAGTTTTTAGTGATTAGGGCTGTTTAAGAAGCAAGCCAAAAAATCAGATTGGAAGTGGAAGACTCTCAGGGTTTCTGGCCAAAAGAGAAACAATTGCTATTTAAGCTCACTCTGAGCCATCGGCCCAAATGGTAACCATTAAGTGGTGCTTGGCTAGGGACCTATTGTTGGCCAATCAGTGAGGGCTAGAGTGAATTGTGTTTAAGGTTTGGTCTTTAAGAAAGAAAATCTAGGAGATGCTTAACAAATGCTTGTTGAATAAATGAGCCCAGGTGGACTTGGGAGATTTTCAGAATTAGGTTAAATTTATGGCTTTCGTATGAATTTGCCTTTGCATTCTAGAGCTACTCCGACATTTCTTGCAGGGAGAGAGCTAGAGGATCAAGATACAAATTTGATGCAAAATCTCATGTAAGGCCAGCTATTCCATGTTTTTTAGGTCTACTCTTATTGACTTTGGCTATAGCACCAAGTTTGATAACCCTGACCAAGTCTAAGAAACTCTAAGCCATTTACTTTAGAAAATGTTTGCTCTGAAGTTTCCATTTTTCAATTTAAACATTATTAAGCTCATTATAGTATGTATAGTATGGATCCTGTGGTAGGCAGTGGGGATACAAAGACAAAAAAAAATAGAAGCTGCCCTGCCCTCAAGGAGCATGCATTCTATTTGTGGGGATACAATTTTCTAAAACATAGGTCTAACCATGCAGTCCCCCTATTTAATAAACTCTAGCTCTTCATTGCCTCCAGGATCAAATAGAAAATCCTTTATTTGGTGTTCAAAGTCCCTCCTAACTTTCCTCATCATGACTTTCCAGGCTTCTTGTACTTTATTCCTTTCCTCCCTCCCCAATACTCTGTGATCCAGTTGTGTGCTACAGCTACCCAAAAATAACACTCAGAGATTTTCTAGGTATAAAGTGAGAGATTTATTATGTTCTCTCAAGAAGCAGGAGTCGGCTTCATCCGGCAGTCCAAGCAAAGTGAGGCAAGGCACAATGCCCAGAACAAACGTTATATAGTCCTAACACAGAGACACCCACGCACTACTGGCCTTAAATTCCCACTGGACAGGAATTTCAGCCTTACAATCTAAAACGCGAAAATCTACCCCAGAAACAAGGAATCTCATTATAATACTACCAATCGAAGCTATTTTATCCTTTTTTAGCATTAGCCATTACCTAACAGTACAAATCATGTGTTTTCTAGGAACCTGAAACTTAGGCCTATTCAGGCTAGTGTAACCAATCTTGAGTTTGTAACAGTCTGTGAAATTGCTACACTTAGTCCATCTGAGAGATCTCACATTGTTTACATTGTTTCACTCACAATTATATTGGCCACTGTGTTGCTTGAACAGGACACTCCATTTCTGGATTTTGCATTTTCACTGGCTGTCCTCCACACCTATGATTCCCACCCCCCCTCCACAGCCCACATGGAGCTTAGACCCACCATATGAGCTTGTACCTGGACCCCTGTTGGGCCTTTTCTACTTTGATTTCCTTTCCTGATCAGGTAATCTTGTATTTTCAAATGATCTGGAGATTGACAGTAGGCAACATCCATCATCAGATTCTCCGTGGGAGTGTTCACCAGAGTGGCTGGCTGCAGCTGAGGCAGACAAAGGAATGGGGAACTGGAGACGCAAATGAGCACAAAGTTCAGGGGAGGCTCAGGCTCAGGCTCAGGTTTGGAGTGGAGTGATAATGCAAAGCTGAGGTGAAAAGTGAAACACTTGATTAGCAGGCTTACAAAACTGCTTTATGTTTTGATGAGATTCAAATGTTAGCAGCAAGACCTGCTAATTAGCAGCAAGATCTATAAGACTTGATGTTAGGAATTGGTCTGACTCCAGGACCCTGTTGGTTAAGTTTAATGTTAGGATGACATGAGATGTAAAAAGATATTGCATAGTTATAGGTTTTGTTACTGTTGTTCTGTCATGTCTGATTCTTTGGGATCCCCTGGACCACAGCACACCAGGCCTTTTTTATCTTCCACTATCTCTCAAAGTCAGTCCAAACTCATGTTCATTGTTTCCATGCTACTATTTATCCATCTCATCCTCTGCTGTCCCTTTCTCCTTTTGCCTTCAATTTTGCCCAACATCAGGCTTTTTTTCCAATGAGTCCCATCTTCTCATCATGTGGCCAAAGTATTTAAGCTTCAGCTTCAGTATTTGACCTTCCAGTGAATAGCCTGAATTAATTTCTTTAAATATTGACTGATTTGATCTCCTTGATGTCCAAGGGACTCTCAAAAGCCTTGTCCAGCACCATAATTTGAAAGTGTCAATTCTGTGGCACTCAAATTTTCCTTATAATCCAACTTTCACAGCCATATACTGCTACTGGAAAAATCCACAGCTTTGACTACATAGACCTCTGTCAGCAAGATGATGTCTCTGCCTTTTAGTATGCTGTTCAGATTTGCCATAGCTTCCTTCTAAGGAGAAAGCATTTAAAAAATTTCATGGCTGTAGTCACTGTCTACAGTAATCATTGAGCCTAAGAACAAAAAAAAAAGTGACATTGCTTCCATTTTTTCTCCTTCTATTTGCCAAGAAGTGATGGGACCAGTTGCTAAGATCTTAGTGTTATGGTTTTTTATGTGAAGCTTCAAGCTAGCTTTTACACTCTCCTCTATCACTCTCATCAAGAGGCTTCTTAATTCCTCTTCACTTTTTGCCATCAGAGTTGTATAGTTTGCATATCTGAATTATTGATATTTCTCCTGGCAACCTTAATGGTGTTTCAACATGATGTATTCTGCATAACTCAAACAAATAAGGTGACAATATATAACCTTGTTGTACTCCTTTTCCAATCTTAAACCAGTAAGTTGTTCCATGTTCTGTTCTAACTGTTGTTTTTCAGTCAGCATACCTGTTCCTCAGGAGACAGATAAAATGATCTGGTACTCCCCTGTCTTTGACAACTTTTCACATTTGGTTGTGATCCACACAGTCAAAAGCTTTAGTGTAGTCAATGAAGCAGAAGTAGATGTTTTTCTGGAACTCTCGTGCTTTCTCCATAATCCAGCAAATGTTGGCAATTTAGTCTCTAATTCTTCTGCTTCTCCAAAAG
This sequence comes from Phascolarctos cinereus, assembly GCF_003287225.1. Lineage (NCBI taxonomy): Eukaryota > Metazoa > Chordata > Mammalia > Diprotodontia > Phascolarctidae > Phascolarctos > Phascolarctos cinereus. The sequence continues at coordinate 237,423,286 of NW_027555514.1, read as the reverse complement.
CCAGCCTGCTCTTCTGGTATTTCTCAGTTTATATATTGCTGAAGCCTAGCTTGCAGAATCTTAAGCATAACCTTGCTGGCATGTGAAATGAGCACAATTATTCAGTAATTCGATCATTCCTTGGCATTGTCCTTCTTTAGGATTGGAGCATAAACTGATCTTTTCCAATCCATTGTTGTGTTTTCCAAATTTGCTGCCACACTGAGTGCAGCACTTTCACAGCATCATCTTTTGGGGTTTTAAATAGTTCAGTTCGAATTCCATCACCTCCACTAGCCTTATTGTTGGCATTGTTTCCTAAAGCCCATTTGACTTCATTCTCTTGGATATCTGGCATAGTTTTCTCATAAAAATCAGTTCCATGAAATATCCCTCTTGTAGGCAAAAAAAAAATTTCCTGAAGACATAAGAAAAGTAGATGCTGATGTTTCCAGATACCTCTTTCAGATATCCACACAGATCTGAAGAACATTCCCACCAAAGTACAGTGTCGTAACAATTTCCTTAAAAAGATAGGGCCATCCTGACCCAAGGGGGATTCCATCACATCCAGAACATTCTCCTCCACTCCATAGAGACAGGCTTTATTTGTGTAACAGCTACCTAAATTAGCATTTTCCCCAAGGACAAAAACCTGTGGGGAAAGCAACAAATAGTTATCTTCCTCTATTACCTATCTTCTAAGAATATGGGTTGCTAGAAAAAGTACAAGTCCAAGAGTAAAAAAACAAAAACAAAAACACATACAAGCTGTAGAAAAGCCAACATTTCCACTTCACACTAAAAAAGGAACTGCTAACATGCAAGTCAAATGACATTCAATGTGTTTCTGTAGCTATGCTGCTTTGTTTAAAAAAAGGAACCCCAACAACTTATATGAGTTGATTATCCAAGGAGGCATGACTCAAAATAGGGTGCATAAAGCATCAAAATATTTTTATTAGCCACACGTACATACGTATGTATGTATGTATGTATGTATGTATGTATGTACGTATGTATGTATATACACACACACATGTACTTTTTTAATCACAAAAAAATTGAATTGGACAGATTCAAGGGCCTTAATGCTATTTTAATCTGACAAACCTGTCTTGCCATTGGACTCCAATGACTCTGGAGGACAGAGTGAAGCTGATGACATCCTGCTGCTCTGCCTCACTTAAATCCAGTTCGTGGGAGAGTCAAGACATCACACTCCTGATGTCCTTGGTCCTCTTCAAGAATGAAGGATGAACAACAACAACCTGACCAACAGATCTGGAAATGGTTCAGAAAAGCACCAACAAGATGAAAAGGACTATTGAATTTTATCTGAATTTTTCAAAATACATTTAGACTTTTTTTGGTCTCGTTTTTCATAATAGTTTCAAAACTGAGCCCAATGTTTAAGATTCATCAGAGCTGTAACTACGCCAAAGCAAACAAACCAGGACTTTGTTCCCAGGTACTTGGAGTCTTTTAGCGGTTAGAAAGAATTGAGTTTAGTCTCTAGCTAGCAAGAGTGATTATTTAGGGGGCAGCTAGGTGGCATAGTGGATAGAGCACAGACCCTGAAGTCAGGAGGACCTGAGTTCAAATCTGGCCTCAGACCAAACACTTGACACTTATTAGCTGTGTGACCCTGGGCTAGTCACTTAACCCCAATTGCCGGGGAAAAAAAATAATTAGTTAAAATAGGGAGTTACCAGATGGCAGCTTCCCCTTGGTAATTTTATTGGCATAGCATCAAAAGTATGAATTAATTTTGGTAGCATGTATCATATTGACACAATCTAACCACGAGCACTGAATATACCCCCATTTATTTAAGCAATTCTTTATTTCTTTAATGAGCACTTTGTAAATGAACAAACCATTTATGTGCTTGGGGAAGTTGATCCCTGGACATTTTCAGAGGAAATTTCCCAGAGAAGGCAGTATTTGACTCAACTTTTTTTTTTTGCATTTTTTTGGTGAGGTAGTCAGGATTAAGTGACTTGCCCAGGGTCACACAGCTAGTAAGTTTAACTCAACTTTTAAAGGATTGGTAACCGGAACTCAATCGGTAAAGATCTGGAGAAAGTATTCTATGGGCAACTAGGTAGCACAGTGGATAGCGCACTAGGCCTGGAGTCAAGAAGATTCCTCTCCCTGAGTTCAAATTTGGCTTCAGGCACTGTGTATGAATCTGGGGAAGTCATTTACCCCTATTTGCTTCAGTTTCCTCATCTGAGCTGGAGAAGGAAATGGCAAATCATTCCAGTATCTTTGCCAAGAAAACCCCAAATGGAGTCACAAAGAGTCAGACATGATTGAAATGACTTGACAACAAATTTTAAGCATTGGAAACAATGAGAAAAAGGACAGACACAGAAGAGCTCAATGTGTGCTTAGAAGGGTAGAGAGTTTGGAAGGAATATTCAGGGAGTAAGATAAGAGCAAAAAGCGTGCTGCCAGATTGTGACAAATCCTGAATACCAGGTAAAGTGGTTTGAATTTTACTCAGTAGGCACTGAAGATTTTGGAGCAGAGGAGGAACATTCCCAGATTTACGTGCAAGAGAGATTATTAAAGCTAATACATTTTATTAGCATGTGGTTTTTGTCTGAAAAATGGTAAGAATTACCCTTAATTCTTCTTGACTAGGGAACCTCTGGCAAAATTGATATTTCCCAAGGCTCACAATAATTAATCTGCTAGGGAACCTTTTAAAATTGGATTTTTACCTAGAACTTTTACCTATTACTCAAGTTGCCAGTGCTTGCTAGGCAGCATCTTGGCTTTGCTCTTGTGCCAGCCAGCAAAAATACCAGTTGAACTTGCTCTTCTCTTGGGAAATCTCGTTGGTGTTGCTGAGTAGGTTTTGTTTCCCTCCTATAAAACATATGCTACTTTCTATAAACTTTGCCTAACACTATTTGAATGGTTTCACTTAATCTATTCTCTATTTTTCCCAAAGTTACCATCCATCTCATCTGTATAATCCAATGGTCTTCAGTCTTTATCATTCTTGACCTCTCTAACCTTTTGACTCTATTATCAACCCCCTTCTCTAGGTCATTTCCCCCTTCCTTGACTTCCATAAAATGGTTCTCTCTTATTCTCCTCCTTCCTTTCTGACCATTCCTTTTCAGTTTCCTTTGACAGATGATCATCCTCCTTTCCGCCAAATGTGGGCATCCCTCCTGATTCTATACTGCCACCCTTGAGGGCTGGGTCAGTTTCCTTTTAGTCTTTGCATCCTCAATGACTAGCACAATTTATTAATTTTAATTTCTGGACCCAAATCTATGATTTTGAAGATCTGGGGAGCTCTGGATGAGGAAACCACCTTAGCCAGTGCAGATCTGCAATTGTTGTATGAACTCATAGTCTTAGAGTTGCCAAGATCACTGACAGGTTAAGTGACTTGTCCAGAGTCATACAGCTAGCTATGTGTCAGTGGTGGAATTTGAACCAGGTCTTCCTAAGTCCCAGATTGGCTCTCCATCCACTATCCCCATAGTCTCTTTTTTTTTTTCTGGTGAGGCGATTGGAGTTAAGTGACTTGCCCATACCTATTATGGAAAGGATGTGAAAATAGGGACTGGTAGCATCAGCAGGGCCTTATCTACTCTGATTATAGATGTCACCACAGGAAGGCCTTAGGGTCAACTTCTGAAATGGATGGCATGTGGAAATTTAAGCATATCTTCATTTATTCATGTCCTACTGAAGAAGAGACATCAGTATACATCAGCTATTGACCTACCGGCCTACTTTTCCGTCTATATACATTTTTAAAATAAGAATAATCTCGGGGCAGCTAGGTGGCACAGTGAATAGAGCTCTGGCCTTGGAATCAGGAGGACCTGAGTTCAAATCCAGCCTCAGACACTTAACACTTACTAGCTGTGTGACCCTGGGCAAGTCACCAACCCCAATCACCTTGCCAAAAAAGAAAAAAAAACAAGAATAATCTCTATGAGCACTGAGAGTATTTTTAATGAGTAGAGACTGAACAGACATTCACAAGCAATATTACATAGTAGCACACCTTTTACCAATACATAACTGACCTAGAGGTTCAAAGAATACCACCAGATTTATTACTTGTTGGTCATTAAAAAAGCATTTAATTTGACAGAGGCAGGTAGGTAGTGCAGTGGATGAGTGCTGGATTTGGAGTCAGGAAGACCTGAATTCAAATCCAGCCTTAGCTATGTACTAGCTGTATGACCTTGGGCAAGTCACTTAACCTCTGCCTCAGTTTTCCCAACTGTATATGGGGATAATAATAGCACCTACCTCCCAGGGTTGTTGTGAGGATAAAATGAGATATTTGTGAAGCACTTAGCACAGTGCCTGGCACATAATAGGTGCTATATAAATGATAGTTACTCTTCTTCTTATACTCTATTCTCAGAGCAAAATACTTCGAGCCTCTCTAAACATGAATGTATCCCATGCATACATCAGAATTATTCAAAATTTCTTGACAGGTATGACAGAAATAAATTTGACAACCATAAATATCTGGAGAACCTTGAAACAGAGAAAGGTATATTTGCTAAAGGCATTTGCTACTGTGATGGAGGAGATCCAGCACAGGGTTCAGGTTCAAGGGGAATTCTCTACAGATGTTGAGGTACTCCAGGTGATTCTGTTTATCGATGGCATCATGCTGGATGCATTAAGCCTCAAAACACTGCAGAGTCTTGTGGAAGCAATTTGTAGCTATTCAAAAGACTCTGGCCTAACTTTCTATAAAGAGAAAGTCAAGCAGATGAAAAATGTGTAATGTTAATGTTGTCAATTATGACATGTAGATAAATGGATAACCTATGGAGCTTGTCCATCAGTATATATTTCATGGACAGACAGCAAAAATGGACAATGAGTTGGACCTAGAATTAAATAGGAGAAGAGTGTCCGGATTGCCTTCAGGAAAATGTGAGACGCTTTTAATAACTCCAGACTTCTACCAGAAACAAAGTCCCATTTTTTTAAATAGAAATTTTATTTTATTTTTTCAGGTTTACATTCTTTCCTCTTTGCTTCCACTGAGAAAGAAAGAAAAGCAAAACTCATTACACACACACACACACACACACACACACACACACACACACACACACACACACACATATATATATATATATATATATATAGTCAAGCAAAACAAATTCCTACATTGGCCATGTCAAAAAAATATGCCTCAATCTGAACCCTGATTCTATCACCTCTCTCCCTAGAATTGGAGAGCATTTTCATACTAAGTTTTCTGGAATTGTGTTTGGTCATTGTGATGATCAAATGTCCTAAGTTATTCAAAGCTGTATGTCTTTACAATATTGTTGTTATATAAATTGTTCTCATGGTTCTGCTCATTTCACTTTGCAATCAGTTTATATAACTCTTCTCAGGCTTTTCTGAAATCACACACTTCATCCTTTCTAACAATATAATGGTATTCCATCATATTCATATGCCATAATTTGTTCAGAAATTCTCCAACCAATGGATATCTTCTCAGTTTTCAATTCTTGGCCACCACAAAAAGAGCTACTATTAATACTTTTGTACATATGGATCCTGTTCCTCTTTCTTTGATCTCTTTGGGGTATAGACCTAATAATTATATCACTGGGTCAAAAGCTTTGCACAGTTTAATAGCTTGGGGGCACAGTACAAAATTGCTTTCCAGAATGGCTAAGCCAATTCACAGTTCCATCAACAGTGCATTAATGTACCTGTCTTCCCACAGCCTGTCCGGCATCTGTCATTTTTTTCTTTTCGTCAACTTTGAAATAGGCTTTTGGTGTTGTTGAATGGCACTGAGTCATAGAACATGCTAGTCTCTGAAAAATTTAAAATGAATATCACTCAGAAGACAATAGAGAAGCATATGGTGGGAGTAAGTAGGCTGAAACACATGACAGAAGGAATTACAAAGGAGAAACAAAATAAAGGAGAACAACAAGGGGATATATCACCTAAAGATAGGGTGGGCTGATGGCATGGCAAAAGCAAGGGATGACCTGAGAACAGCCTATATCTGTGTTCTATAATATCTTCATCATGTCAAAAGAAAGTGATAAAGGCTTCTCGCACATTGGGTGAATTCTTTTTTTCCCCCCTCACTTAATTTTTATTTTTTTCCTCAATTACATGTAAACAAAAATTTTTAATATTCTTTTTTTAAATTTTGAGCTCCAAATCCTCTCCCTCTCTCCAGTTCCCCCCACCCCTAAGACAGCAAGCAATCTGATATAGATTATACATGTGCAGTCCTGTAAAACATTGCAAAAAAAGATGCAGAGATGAAGAAGGAGAAGGAGGAGAAGGAGGAGGAGAAGGAAAAGGAGAAAGAGGAGAAGAAGAAGGAGAAAGAGGAGGATAAGGAGGAAGAAGGAAGGAAGGAAAGAAGAAGAAAAAGTATGCTTCAATCTACATTCAGATTCCATCAGTTCTTTCTCTGGTGATGGATAGCATTTTTCATCATAAGTTCTTTGGAATTTAGATCATTGTGTTGCTGAGAATAGCTAAGTCATTCAGTCAATCATCGTAAAATATTGCTGTTACTGTGTACAATATTCTCCTGGTTCTGCTCACTTCGCTTTGCATCAGTTCATGTAAGTCTTCCCAGGTTTTTCTGAAAGCATTCTGCTCATCATTTCTTATAGCACAATAGTATTCCATCATAATCATATGCCACAACTTGTTCAGTCATTTCCCTATTGATGGACATCCCCTCAATTTCCAATTCTTTGCCACCACAAAAAAAGGTCCCATAAATATTTTTGTACATATAAGTCCTTTTCCTTTTTTTTTCCCTTATCTCTTTGGGATACACACTTAGTAGTGGTATGGCTGGGTTAAAGGGTATTCAGTTTTATAGCTCTTTGGGCTAGTTCTAAATTGCTCTCCAGAATAGTTGGATCAGTTTACAACTCCACTAACAGTACATTAGTGTCTCTATTTTTCCACATTCCCTCCAACATTTGTCATTTTCCTTTTCTGTTCATGTAAGTCAATCTGATAGGTGTGAGGTGGGACCTCAAAGGTGTTTTAATTTGCATTTCTCTAATTGTAATTTAGAACATATTTTCAAATGACTATAGATAGCTTTGATTTTTCTTCTCAAACCTGTTCATGTCCTTTTATCATTTATCAACTGGTGAATGACTCATTCTTATAAATTTGACTCAGTTCTCTATATATTTGAGAAATGAGGTCTCTGACAGAGAAACTTGCTGTAAATTTTTTCCCCAGTGTTTTGCTTTTCTAATCTTGGCTGCCTTAGTTTTGTTTGTGCAAAACCTTTTTAGTCTGATATAATAAAAATTAACTATTTTATATCCTATAATATTCTCTATCTCTTATTTGGTCATAAATTTTTCCTTTATCCATAAATTTGACAGGTAAAATATTCCATGCTCCCCCAATTGGCTTGTCTAAGTCATTTTGACTTTATCTCAGTATACAGTGTGAGATGCTGGCCTATACTTAGTTTCTGCCAAATTGCTTTCCAGTTTTCCCAGCAATTTTTGTCAAATAGTGATTTCTTATCACAAAATCTTAGGTCTTTGGGTTTGCCAAACACTAGATTACTATGGTTATTTACTACTGTGTATTGTATATCTAATCTATTCCACTGATCCACCATTCTATTTCTTAGCCAGCACCAGATTGTTTTGATTACTGCTTTGTATTTTTTTGTATCACATTTTTTCATTGATTCCTTTGATGTCTTTGACCTTTTGTTCTTCCAGATGAATTTTCTAGCTCTATAAAATAATTTTGGTGTTTGATTGGTATAGCACTGAATAAGTAAATTAATTTAGGTAGAATTGTCATTTTTATTATATTGGCTCACCCTACCCATGAGCAATGACTATTTCTCCAGTTGTTTAGGTCTGATTTTATTTGTGTGAAAAGTGTTTTGTAATTGTGTTCATATTGTTCCTGGATTGACAATGGGTAAATTCTTCTGGAGAATTTGTGAGAGGATATGGACAACAGTCCCACAGTGCCCATAGCATAGACAGTCATGGATGGGTTATCTGTATTATTACAATAAACATCCGCATTTCTGAAATCACAGATGTTTGAGTATCTGCGTATATTTTGCTAGTGGCTTTAATCAAGGCAGAACATTTTACTGTAATTTGTGAATCTGCTACTCTACCTTGTTCCAATGGTATTTTTCTTGGCCATGATTCATAATAATTATATTTTATAAAATGCTTACTATGTGCTAAGTGCTTTAAAATTATTATCACAAAAACCTTTCATGTAGGAGCTATTATCCCCATTTTACAGATGAGGAAACGAAGGCAAACAGATTAAGTGATTTGCTCAGGGTTACATAGCTAGTGTCTGAGGAAGGATTTGAACTCAGATCCTCCTGACTCTAAGCTGAGCTTTCTATCCACTGGGCCATTTGTGTATGTTACTTGCATAAATGTACAAAGCCTTATGTAGCAATTTTGTCACCTGGGACAAATTAACTGATGGTGAGGAGACTTCATTTTAATATCCTCTTGGGGTAGGAAGGGCAGCTGGGTGGCAAAATGGTTTGAGCACTAGGCTTGGAATCGGAAAGACTCATCTTCCCGAGTTCAAATCTAGCTTCAGATGCTTACTATGTGACCCGGGGAAAGTCACTTAGCCCTGTTTGCCTCAGTTTCTCGTCTATAAAATAAGCCGGAAAAGGAAATGGCAAATCACTCCTATATCTTTCCAAGAAAACCCCAAATAGAGTCATGAAGAGTTGGACACGACCAAAAAAACGACTGAACAACAGATTGGGGAGGAAATTGAGCCCTTGGTATTCCCTTATAGGCAGTCAGTCAATATTTCAATAAATATTTATTAATTGCCTACTATGTGCCAGGTATTCTGTGAAAATGTTGGAGATACTAAGAAAGGCAAAGGTTAGTCCTTGCTCTCCAGGTCACAGTGTAATAGGGGGAGACAACATGCAAATTATTTTAATTGACAATGTGTCTAATTACTTATATATAGGTTCAATGTCCTAATACTCCTCCCAAAGCCTTGTGTCTTCATAGCACCTAGAACAGGGTTGTGTGCTCAGTAAATGTTTGTGATGTTGAGTTTAAGTATTTAACACCACTAAGGCATTTAAAAAAGACAGAGACTGTGACTGAGCAAGTGTCTTCAAAGCCTTAAGTAGCAAAGTCCTTTCTTATTAAAAAAAAAATTGGACCTCACTCCACATTTCATAAAACAATCTCTACAAGTAATTTTTAGCTTATATTTTATTCAAATAAACTTTAGACTTTGTTACAATTTTAACACACAGAATTCTTTGAAATACAATCAAATATGGTAACATGAACATACAGGTCATCAAGACTTTGGGAATATTCTATACTTATTCATAAAATAATTGACAATTTTCTTATTTATGTACAGAATAGAACAGATGTAGGAAGTGTCACAAAGTTTCTTGAAATGTGTTGTTGTTGAGAATATTACTGTTCACAACTGTTTTTCAACTACTAATTGAGACAACCATTTTGCCTTTATTACTGTTACCCCAATTTACACAAATAAGATGTTACAAATAGCAGTAAAGCTTATTTCTTCCTTTTGTTGAAAGTGAATTTCTGGGAGGATATAACTGACTCCATCTTGTTCCATAACAGCTCTCTTCTTGTACGTGGCCCCTGCATGAACTTCAAGACCAGCTGCAGCATCTGGTTTCCTTCAGTGTCTTCTTTCCTTCTTTAATTGTTACAAAAAAGACTTAATTGGTAAAAAAGGATTTCGGACACTCTAGATTGTCCCCTCCTTTATCTAGTCTGACAGATGGTTGGTTCCCTTTGATTTAGTGAGCTAGCTATAGGAACAAGAAAACTCCATTATCTCTTTCCTGTAGCAAACAAAATACATTTTCCTTTAACACAGTTTTCTTTGTATTGCCAGCTGTGTTGTAGTAAGCAGCCATTTTTTTTTCTTTGTTTCATACAATGTATAAATACTGCTTGCTGAGTTGTGAATGTGGCATTCCCCATCAACTGCTGGTGGGGCACACTACATTCAGTGTAATAAAGCCTGTCTTCCGGAAGTCAGTCCTTCCTTCTTCCTTCTATCTTTCCTCCTCTTTTCTCCCTCCCTCCCACCTTGGCCACAGCAGGTAGAGCAGTCAAGGAAAATGTTCTTATTACAAAAAAAAAAAAGGATACTGGAAGGAAACAGTACCTTCTTGATCACTGAGTAAGCATTTGTTAAGCACCGTGTTGTTCAATCACATCTGACTCTTCATGATCCCATGGACCATACTGTCTGAAGGGTTTTCTTTGCAAATATACTAGAGTAGTGCCATTCCTTTCTCCAACGGATTAAAGCAAAGGTTAGGTGACTTGCCCAGGGTCACACAGCTACTAAGTGTCTGAAACCGCATCTGAACTCAGTTCTTACTGACTCTAGGCCCAGTGTTCTACCCACTGAACCATCTAGCTGGCCTGTTAAGTACCTATTAAGTGCTTTATCTGATAGGATAAAGAGGTCTGAGGCAACTTCCTTAAACAATCCAAGTACTCTACAAGCCTCTTGTAAAATGATTTGGATGAAAGGAGATATTTTGTCTTAAGCTGTCCAGCAAGATGTGCTGAGACATTATAGAGCAAAAATGGCAAATATAGAATAAAATAGTTAACTCTTAACAGACCACTTTAAGCTTTTAAAAAATTATTTTTCTGTTTCTTTCCCCTCCCTCAAACCAGAGAACTCTTTCCATATGCATAGCCAAAATATTAAATAATAAGATTTTCAGGTTCAAATGTTTGTTTCAACGTACCATCCCAAGACAAGTCTATTAACTGTTCTTGCTCAAATGGAATGACCAAACTTATCCCACACACTTAGGGCAAATAAATTCCTTATCCACTCATATATCTAAGTCTTTTAATGAAATTTCTTTTGTAGGCTGTTCAAGTAATAAATAGGTTTTTATTCTACTTCATTTTCAGTGCATATATTTTTTAAACTAACATATAAAAAAACATGATTTTGTAAACCCAAAGCTTGAACTGCTTTATAAATGGGTTCATTTTATCTTTCTAGATATGAGTATGAATTTGAGGCTCTTGAACTGATTTAGAGTACTAAATTTTTTAAAAGTCTACCAAATATGTATATTTTTGGAGAGATTTTTATTATAAAATGAATGTTTCACATTTGTTACTATCTTTAGGAAAAATGGCAATTTCTTCTGTCGGTTCAAATACTCTTCAAAATACTCTGGCTGTTCCACTCCTTTGGCATCTTGGCTCTAAGAATCACCATCTCCCTTAGCAGCAGGGTTCAGCAAGCAACTTTCTTGAATTCCCCTCTAAGGGCGTATGTAATCACACCTCCTACAGCCATGTGCTTCTGATGCAAGATGCCACTGTCAATGGTCAGGGAAGGTGAGAGGAATCTCTTGCTGTGCTTTTTTAGGAGTGCAACTAAAAATGAGTCCTCAGGAGCTGAGTTATTCCTCCACTGCTGGCTCCAGCCTTTACTCAGCAGGACTGGTTCCCCAGATTTAAACTCAGACCTAGGGACTATGTCATCATCTCTGCCAATGCACAACCAAACCTCCTGACATTTTTGTATGCGAATGGACTATTAAAAGCCTAATGCCCTTGAACAACTGTCTGACAGTCTTACTTCACTAGATTAGGGGACTGAATTGTTCCAAGATTCCCTGATCCATCTTCCCCATCCCAACCTCTCTATTTTAAATACAGGTAAGAAGGTTGGTGACCTTCAAGATGCTTCTTTTATCTAAGAAATCTTGGGGGCAGCTAGGTGGCTCAGTGGATAGAGCACTGGCCCTGAAGTCAGGAGGACCTGAGTTCAAATCCAGCCTCGGACTAAACACTTGACACTTATCAGCTGTGTGACCCTGGGCAAGTCACTTAACCCCAACTGCCTAAAACAGAGAAAGAAATCTTGGTTTGAGTTCTTTAGGTTGCATGGAACTCTTCTTACTAAAACTTTATTTTGTTGGACTAGACCAGGGGTGGGGAACCTTTGGCCTTGAGGTCACATGTAACCCTCTAGGTCCTCAAGTGCAGCCCTCTGATGGAATCCAAACTTTACAGAACCTGTAAAGTTTGGCCTCAAGGTCATATGGCCTGGCAGGTTCCCTACTCCTCTCACTCTGCCGTGAGAGATTATTTGTACTTGTGATATATGTGATTCCTTCTCAGCAAAAGTGAAATTTAAGTGAATATAGAGTATTTTCCAAAACTTTTATAAAGCTGTCTGTTAAACTCCATTACTTTGTTAAAAGATGATCCTAGTTACATATCTGAATATCTGGATTAGTCAATGAAAGCAAAAATAAAACTTTTACATTAAAGTCCCAACAGGTAGTCTGAATAACTACCTACTTTATGCATCATTAATAGGAAGTTTGTAAAAGACAGAAAAGGCTGTGGAATTTACAGGTTGATCTCTAAAAATGGAACTATACCATGACAGTTTCATAGCTATGTCTAGTGTATTCTCTGTGGTTGCAGAAACCATATTATTGAAAAGCCCCTCTAAAAGCCACACATGCCTACCAACTAGAGTTGTATAGGTCTGGGGCCAGTACAGTACAGTTGACAAAAGTATTAGACTTCTTTCAGAAAGACCTGGGTTTAAATCCCATCTCTAATGCTTGCTAGCTGTGTGACTATGGGCAAGTCACTCAACCTTAGTTTCCTCATCTGTAAAATGGAGATAATAATAGGGAAGGGAATAAGTACTTATATAACACCTTCCTCATCTGTAAAATGGAGACAATAGTAGGGAAGGGAATAAGTACTTATATAACACCTAGTATGTCTCAAGCACTGTACTAGGCACAGTGTACAACTATCTTGTGTTATCTCCAAAACAATCCTTTGAGGAGTGTGCTATTATCACCCTCAATTTACAGTTGAGAAAACTTAGGCAAAGAGAACTGAATGATTTGCTTAAGTACATACGGCTAACAAACATCTGAGGCTGGATTTGAACTGAGGTCTTCCTGAGTCTAGGCCCTGAGCTCCATTCGTGACACCACCAGCTGCCCGATGTAGATAACCCTTAGTATCTACCTCACTGGGTTGTTGTGAAGTTCAAATGAAATACCATACATATGTAACATCAAAGCACTACTTAAACATTGGTTATTTTTATGAAAAAATTAATACCATCCTCTTGAGCTTCTGTATTAGCCTCTAAGAATGAATAACAAGAATAGTAAGCAACTTGAATAATATGATGCATTAAGATTCACAAAACACTCTCTTCAGAACAATCCTGTGAAGTAGAATTTCAAGTATTCTTCTCCTTACTTTTCAGATGAGAAGACTAAGACAGAGAAGCCTTAATCAACTGGTCATGGAGAGAGAGCCTGGTAACGCTCCTTCACTTGTTTCCATTTAACCGAATGGTTACGCCTTCTGACTCAGAACACTCGCCCTAAGACTCAGTCACTGTGCTGATTGGTTTTCTGGAGCTTTGCTGTTGTTCATGAGTGCCCTGAAGATTGGGGAAAGGTTTTGTCTACAATGCACCTTCCCATTCTAATAAGTGCATGGGAAGGCTGAGGGTTAAGGAAGGATGAAAAAAACCCAGGAGAGTTTAATTTGTGTGGAGAAATGTTAGAGAAATTATTTTCTGACAAATACTGAAATACAATTCATATGTTTTTATGGCAGAATCCTGAACCTACTTGCCACAGCTTTTTCGGAAGCTAAAAAAACAACAACAAAAAAAACCCAAACCGTACTAGTTAGTACAAAGGTCCATGGGTGAAAAAGAACATTTTTATATTTTCATGTTTTTAAGAGTTATTCATTTATTTACAAAAAAAAGGGAAAATTATTTCAATTTAAGTAACTTGGTTTGACAACAATCAAGAAATTATGTTAGATCACAATTTTTCCCCCTAACGAAGTACTTTACAATCAGGAAAAATCCATATATAACACAAAACATCCACATAACTAACTCTAAAGCATTAAATTAGAACACATCATAAGGCAGCTAAATAAAATGGTTCTATTACAAAGATAATTTTTTCTTTTGTTTCTATACTTTATGTATATATATATATTGTAAGCCTAGGAAGAACTAACCTACTTGGGTCTTCATTTCCTGGACCCATGTGTCTTCACCTTCATCTGAACAAATTGAACCACTAGTAGCTATGCCTAGGAGGAGTTAAGCCCCTTGGATCAGCACTCCATGCGCCCATGTTTCTTCAGCCTCTTTATCCACCACTTCCCTCATTTATCTCCTTGCCAACATGGACATTCCCCCTTTCCTCCTCAGGCTCACAGAAATTAATATTATCATTGTCTCCAGAAAGGACAAAATGAACCTCCCCTATTGTTCTATTCAAGAATACACAGAACTATACAAGAAAGATTTTAACATCACCAGTAACCACGACAGTGTGGTTACTTATCTAGAGCCAGACACCTTGGAGAATGAAGTCAAGTGGGCCTTAGGAAGCACTGCTTACAATGAGGTTAGTGGAAGTGATGGAATCCCAGCTGAGCTATTTAAAATACTAAAAGATGATGCTGTTAAAAGTACTGCCAGCATATTTGGAAAACTCAACAGTGGATACTGGATTGGAAAAGATCAGTTTACATCCTAATCCTGAAGAAGGGTAATACCAAAGAATGTTCGAATTACTGAACAGTTGCATTCATTTTACATGCCAGGAAGGTTATGCTTAAGATTCTGCAAGCTAGGCTTCAGCAATACGTGAACTAAGAATTACCAGATGTGCAAGCTCGTTTTCAAAGAGACAGAGGAACTAGAGACCAAATTGCCAACAATAGCTGGATTATGAAGAAAGCAAGGGAGTTTCAGAAAAACATCTACTTCTGCTTCACTGACTATACTAAAGACTTTGTGTGGTTCACAACAAAATGTGGAAAGTCCTCAAAGAGATGGGAGTACCAGATCATCTTACTTGTCTCCTGTGGAACAGGCTCAAGAAGGAACAGTTAGAACTGAACATGGAATAACTGATTGGTTCAAGATTAGAAAAGGAGTATGACAAGGCTTGTATGCTGTCACATTTATTTAACTTATTTGCAGAGTACACTGTGCAAAATGGCAGGCTGGATGGATCATAAGCTGGAATTAAGGTTGATGGAAGAGACAGAAATCTCAGACATGCAAACAACACTGTTCTGATGGCAGAAAGAGAACAGGAATTAAGAGGAATTAAGACGCCTCTTGAAGAGGGTGAAAAAGTAGAGTACAAAACCTGGCTTGAAGTTTCACATAAAAAAAATCTAAGACTTTGGCAAATGGTCCCATCATTTCTTGGCAAACAGAAGCATATTCTTGGGTTCAAAGATGGTGGCTGCAGCCATAAAATTAAAAGAAAGTTGCTTCTTGGAAGGAAAGCTATGGCAAATCTGGACAGCACACTAAAAAATAGAGATAACACTTTGCCAACGAGGGTCTGTATAGTCCAAGCTATGGTTTTTCCAGTAGCAATGTTTGGCTGTGAGAGTTAGATTATGAGGAAAGTTGAGTTGTGTAGAACTGACACTTGAGCTGTGGTGCTGGAGAAGACTTCTCAGAGTCCCTTGGACAGCAAAGAGATCAATCAGTCAATACCTAAAGAAATTAATCCAGGCTATTCACCAGAAGGTAAAATATTGAAGCTGAAATACTTTGGGATTCTTTGGAAAAGACCCTATGTTGGGAAAGACTGAAGGCAAAAGATAAAGGGGATGGCAGAGCATGAGATGGATAGATGGTGTCATGGAAGCAATGAACATGAACTTGGACAGATTTCTCGAGATACTGGAGGACAGAAAGGCCTTGGGGTTGACCAAAAAATAAACTGTTCTATTCATCACTTTGTGATTTCTCACACCAAAACTCCCTAAGGGTGTGGCTATCACTCCCCAGTATGGGCGGTCTTCTGGAATAAAACCTAAGATCCTTGAGGACAAAGCTGTTGTCCAGTCACTTCAGTTGTGTCTGACTTTGATGACCCCATTTGAGGTTTACTTGGCAAAGACACTGGAATGGTTTGCCATTTCTTTCTCCAGCTTATTTTACAGATGAGGAAAGTGAGGCAAACAGGGCTAAGTGACTTGCCCAGGGTCACACAGCTATTAAGTATCTGACACTGGATTCCAACCCAGGTCTTCCTGACTCCAGGTGGGGCACTCTATCCACTGTGCCACCTAGCTGCCTAGTTAAGGACAAAGGACTGCCTTGCTTTTGTATTCATAGCAAAAGAGCAAGCATGAACTAAAAGCTTTTCATCCATTCATCTAAACCCTCAGGTAGAAAAAGTAAGTTACTTGAGGGCAGGGACAGTTTTGTTTTTGTATTCCCAGGACCTAGCAAAAAGACTTGCAGTGGTAGGTGTTTAATGTTTGTTGAATGGAACTGAATCATATTCACTCTCTTACATGATGTAATCTATTATGGTCCTATTATGGAGTCTTTTCATGATCAGGGGTTGTGATTTTAAAATTTCCTCTTAATACATTAATTTTTCTTCTTTTTATTACTTTTCTTATACCACACATCTCCCCTACCACATGTTTCCTTAGTGCAAAAGAAATTAATGGATTTCCCATTCTTCTGATAAGTTATCTCCTAGAATAGGAAACCTCTACATTCTTACATGAATGTTCAAATCCATCATTTTAGGATTTAATACTTTTATACAATATTTAACTGCCATTGGGTATTTTCAAGAATTTGTAAGCAGTTTTGGGGAATGGCTGAACAAGTTGTGGTATGGTATATGAATGCTATGGAATACTCTTGTGCTATAAGAAATGATGAGCATATGGACTTCAGAAAAACCTGGAAAGACTTGTATGGACTGATGCTTAGTGAAGCAAGCAGAACTAGGAGAACATTGTTCACAGTAACAGCCACATTGTTCGATGACTGACTTGATAGACTTAGCCCTTCTTAGCAATGCAAGGATCTCCAAAAGTCTCATGATGGAAAATGCTATCCACATCCAGAGAAAGAACTATGGAGTTTGAGTGCAGATGGAAGCATATTATTTGCTATTTTTTTTCTTCTGTTTTGCTTTGTTTCCTTTATCTTGTGGTTCCTCCTATTGGTTCTAATTCTTCCATACAACATGACTAATGTGAAAATATTTTTAACAGGAATGTATATGTAGAGCCTGTATCAGATTGCATGCTGTCCTGGGGAGGGAAGTGGAGAAAAATTTAAAACTCAAAAGCATATGGAAGGGGCACCTAGATGGCATAGTGAACAGAGCTCTGGTCTTGGAGTCAGGACAACCTGAGTTCAAATCCAGCCTCAGACACTTAACACTTACTAGCTGCGTGACCCTGGGCAAGTCACTTAACCCTGATCACCTCACAAAAAAAAACACCACAAAAAAACAAACAAAAAAAAAACCCATATGGAAGTGATTGCTGAAAACTAAAAATAAATTAATTTAAAAAAAAGGAAAAAAATAAAGTTCAACTAGAAAAAAAAATTTGCAAGCAGTTTTAACTACGTCTAAGTTTCCTATTATAGCCGGGATCATCACTGAGAACAGTACAGCTCTGTCATTTGTCCAATTAATTTACTCCCAATTCAATTACTCCACCTCTCCCCATGCTTAACCCTTTCTAGACCTACTCTTGGTCCTCAATGAGACCTGCAATCCCTCTACACTTCCTCCCTACTTAGCCAGGTCATCACCCCTGCTCTGCCCATACTCTCTTCTCTTTCAAATCATGACTCTTGGAGAGTCAGTTAAAACTCTACACCAGGGGTGGCCTTGAGGCCACAAGTGGCCCTCTAGGTCCTCAAGTGTAGCCCTCTGACTGAATCCAAATTTCACAGAACAAATCCTACTGCTCTACACTCTACTCTCAAATTCCTTATTCCCTTGTCCAGTCACTGCTCATGGAAACATGATCAATGGGTCCACTACAAATTTATGTTATCTAATCTCAATTGGGTCCTTGCTGCAGCAAGACAATTCTACTATTTCCCCCTAACAGACTCCCTATTCTACACACCACAGCAGCTGTTCCAAAGCTTTTCTTCTCAAACTTTTTATAACCTCTTCCTTCCTACCACCTTTTCAGCTAGAGAATCTTGCCTCATCCAGAAATACTGAGACCATCCACTGAGGCCCTCTTCTTCCTTTCCAACCTCCTTTCCCAGCAGTGAGAAAATGTACCTCCCTCCTCTCCACTTTGCTATGGGTATGGAACACTGAAGATTTAGTAAGACTCTGAAGATATATGTTGGTTAGATTAGTTGAACTGTTTTTTTTTTCCTTTTATAAAAAACTGTCAAAAGACAGTCTGCTAGGTAGGAAGGGGGAGAAGACAGGTGGTGTAAAAATAACAGGAAACTACAAAAATTAGGGGACAAGTAGAAAAATAAAGAAGCAAATAGACCTGTTAAATAAAAATCTGAAATAAAAGTGACAAGAGGGGAAGCAACCTTGAGAAGGTGATGTAAAGGAAAATACGCAGTAGGTCTCTATGAAAAAAAAAACCAAAACACTGTACCTTCCAATGAGTCCCTCACAGGTCATTAGAAAATAGTTAGGAGGCAGCACATTTTGAGTAGTACCACTGTATTTAAGCATTAACACCTCAAATGGAAACTGTACGCTGGAACCTTATACTACTTTACAGACACTTTAAAAAAAAGGCCTATTATGCAAGACTTTTTCAGAAACAATCTACTAAAATCAATAAATTATTTTCTATACAGCAACTTAAAAAAAAAAGCCAGTAGAGTACACGTGATTTACATTAAAACACATGCAAGACATGGTTTTTTTTTTAATGAGTCAAGTTTGTTTTTTTTCCCCCCTATTCTAATAGACATAAGAACAAATATAACTACCTATTTTATCAAACTTTTCCCACTAATTAAGCAGGTAGGAATAAGGATGCTCTTACATGGATATAGCTTACTAGGACTTAAAAACAACATTTAAACTTAGGACAACTATTTATGTTCAACTGATGAAAACCATGGGAAAATTCAAAGTTCCAAAAATTGTTTGTTTCCAAACACACACCTGTTCAAATCACTGCAAATGGATCCAGTAAGCAAGTAACAGGTACAGCAGTGTTTTGATATGAGAGTTGGGTTAGATTTCTTCATGCAATTTCTGGTTTCCCTTCCTATGTTGACAAAATTCCAAGGATGCCACAGAGGGAGTACGTCTTCAGCTCCAGAAGCCAAAAGAAAAGACTTTTCTTTTTGATCCAACATCTCCATTCAATTGGAAAACTGCATGCTTAAATCTTGGAAGACATGTTTGTTTTTTGTTTGTTTTTTCTACTGAATTTTCTTTCCTGGAATGTTTCCAGCTGTTTCAAGAGGCTTATGATTATGGGAAAATAAAATGCAAATTCAATTAAATTTCTAGTGGGGTGGGGTGGGTCAAATGATTGTTTTGAGGTTAAATCTTAGAATTGAAAAGGTCACCTTAGACTCAGTTTTGGTCTCCAAATAATGGAAATCGACAACAGTTCATTTGATGGGCCAGAGAGCCCATGCTGCGCTAGGCAGCAAGAGAGCGATGAGGATGGAAGAAAACAGGTTCACAGCGTTGTTATCAAGAATAGGCTTCCCCGATATGTATTTCGTCTCACCAGTTGGCTGGCTGACAACTGAGCGGGTGTTTTCATCCCAACCTGAAGCGGAAAGGAAGGAAACATAGTACAGGCTCAGCTCACAAATTACAGATAACCATACTGAAATGAGGTACAAGCAACTATCTCTTAAAGACACACTCAACCACTTAGATCTCTAAGCCATGGAAAGGAAGTCAGGTTTGGATTTTAGTGGAGAAGGTCTAGACGTTGGTCAAGTTAAAGCAATAATTTCATCAACACCCCAGCTCTTAGCATGGTGCCTAACACACTGCAGGTGCTTCCTAAATGTTTGCTGATTTATTGATTCACTATGGAGATTCGTAAAAACAAACAGCTTTGATAAAATAATTTTGTCGTTTAGTCGTTTCAGTCATGTCCGACTCTTCGTGACCCCATTTAGGGTTTTCTTGGCAAAGATACTGGAGTGGTTTGCCATTTCTTTCTCAAGATCATTTCACAAATAAGATAATGTAACCTTATTACTAAACAGAAATGATCAAGTAAACCAAATGAGGAATAAAATATAATCATGAACAAAGTCAAGAGGAATAAAATCACACATAAAAATTCAAGTATTTACATTTTCATAAAAGGAAGGCTAAACAGTTACAAGATCTTCTTTGCTCTCTGTTTTCTTCCTATATCTTTTTTGTCTGTGTATGTTTGAGGGGGAAAGATGGGGAGGGAGAAAGGAAAGTCTGGACCTGTGATTTCAGTGATCTAGAAAACTCCGAAATGAAATTTATCTGCAAATTTTAATTGTATTGGCTGCAGCACTAGTGTGTCAAGACTTGAACCTAGGCCTTCTTGGTTCTAAGGCTGGCCCTTTATTCAATATGCCATGCTGTTTCTCTGTATACATATAAGATTTTACTGTGGTTATTTTTGAAAACAGGCTGTGGATACACTCTTAGATTTTTGTTTTCTTCACTTGGCATTACTTCACATATTTCCCAAGTTCTTTTTGTGTCCTTTATACTTACAATCTTGAATGGCACAAGGGAAGAACATTGACTCAGGAATCAGAGGCCCTGAGTTCAAATCCTACCTCTGATATTTACTACCTGAGTGACTTTGGGCAGGTCATTTCCCCACCCTGGGCCTCAGTTTCTTCATCTGTAAAACTACTGGGTTATGTCCAAAGTTCCCTCTAATGTTAGAGCTATTCCACTAGATACAACTCCAAAATTTATTCAGTCATTCCCCAACTATTGGGCGTGGAGTTTAGTTTTTCACTTTTATAAACAAAACTGCTATTAACATTTCGGTAAACATAAGTCTCTTTAGAATTGCATCCTTAGAACTCAGTTTTATAAATGGGATCATGGGCCAAAGTATATGATCAATTTTGTAAACTTTATATATGGATTGACCTTTTGTTCTTCTGCATTTTCTCCCCAATTCTTTATAGACCAATATAGTTAAACTGAAGTTTAAAAGGTAATGTAAATATACTTACCAGAGTACTGCATTGTTGCTCCTAAGTATGAGTCAATAACTGACCCCAATAAACCGGCCATTCCCGCAAACGCAACAACTGGCCATTGGGGAGCAGAAGATTCCAAATCATTCACAAAAATCAGCTGTGTGAAGAAGAAGGCCATGCCCACCAAGGACCCACCAAGAAAGCTGGAGAGAAAGCCTACCGCAGTGACCCCTCCATTGGTACCTAAAAAACATAACACATCCCCATTGAACTAAGAAACGTCACTTGTTGACTCGGATAACTTAAAGAGAATTGAACAGCCATTAGGACTACTGTTTACAATTATGGATATAAATGTGATGACAAATGGGGGAGGGGGAGTATCAAAGCCATCAGGTTGGAAAAACAGTGGGTAAGAGTGCTAGAGCTGGAGTCAGGGAGACCTGAGTTCAAAACTGGCCCTAGAGACTAAATAGCTGTGTGCTTCTGGGCAAGTCATTTAACCTCTGTCTGCTTCAATGTCCTCATCTGTAAAATGGGCATATAATAACAGCACCTACCTCAAAGGGTAGTTGTGAGAATCAAATGAGATAATATTTGTGAAGCACTTAGCACAGTGCAGCACATAGTAGGTGCTATATAAATGTTAACTATTACTGATAGTAGTAATAAACAGGCACCTGAGATGAGCTTTGAATAAATGAAAAAGCATTTACTGAGTGCTTACCCTGGGGTCATTCATCATGCTAAGTGCTAGGGATATAAAAGAAACAAGACTAGGTGCCAACAAGGACAGAACTTAACGAGAAGGGAAGACAATGCAGAAGGGACAGCAGGAGGTGGAAATCTAGGGCTTCCAACAGGCAGAGCTGAGCAGGGAGTCTATTCTAGGCACTAGGGACTGCCGGGCAAAAGACCGAGAGAATGTGAGAAGTAAGAAAGCCCGTTTATTTGTACCCAAGAAAACATGAGGGGAGTGATGTTCATAGGAACCATTAGATAAGGACTCACTGCCTAACTGATTATGTTATCCCCTTCTTGAGCCAAATCTGATGAGAGTAAGGTTTAAACAATGCTCATTTCCCTCCCTTCTTTCCCTCTGCTAGATAAGGAATCACTGAGGATGAGAGGATGACTGTGGGGGCAATCTGGGAGAAGCTGAGAGGTATGATATCAAACGCACCTAGGGTGTGGTGAGGAGGACCACCTCTGGAAATGTTCATGGCTTTTGAGATGTGGAGGAGTGAAGAGGAAGCTCGCTGGGAACTGAACGGTCTCTACTTTCCCCAATGGAATATGATTATAAGGTCTTCAGCTCACTTAGGGCTGGGTGTTGTAGTGGAAAACTGTTTTGCGTATGTTTCTTAAACTCTTGTCTTGTTGCTTGAGACTCATCTTCTAGTTTTGATTTGCGATGTAGTTTTAATTTGCTGCAGAAATTTACTAGCTGGCTTGCTGAATCCCTCATGCCTTGGCCTCCCTTGACTGAGTATTCTGATAAATTACCATCCCCTTACCTTGTTCTTAGGTATGAGTCCCTAACAGCGAAGTTGTCTAAGGTTAGAACACTGGGTGGTCCTTCCTTACCCAGCACCTAGAAATAAGCCTTATCACTGTTCAGATCCACAGGGGGAATGCCCCACAATGCCCTATCCCCATCTAGATGGTTAGGGGAGCACTCGATAAAAACCCTGGTGGAGCAAAGACTGTCAGTCTCTTGACTGCATGATTGTCTCCTACCCTCGGCTGAAGCACCAGGAATTCCTCCTCTCTCCTTTTTCTTATTTCCTCTAATAGGCTTTGCCCACTTATACTACTGACCTCTGGGCTTTGCTCACTACCCTCTAAAAATGTCAGCATGCTACTAATAAAGCTTCCTGTAATGACTCTTGAAGTTTTCCTTTCCTCTCAGAATTCAACTGAACCACCTATATAGGTAAGAGGTAAAGGCTGGACCACCAGTACTTCCCTTTAGCTTAAGACTTTAGCTTTAGCCTAGGGTTCCAGATAGGTGTATATTTGTGAGTAGGACCTCCTGCCCTCACTGAAGAGACCAAGAGTCTTCTGGTCCTCAAGGCTGGGGGTCTAAACCTAATGCCTCAATGTTACGGAATAGGACCTGGATGTCTCTGCCACAGGGGAAGGGAGTTTCTTCCCTGTTGTGGTCAAGGTGAGGCTTGTACCCCCAGTGATATAGGTGTCGTGTAGGAAGCTTGACAAGAGAAGAAAAGGTCTGGAACAGCCCACTGAATGGGAAATGAGACAGAAATTCACTGAAAGGAGTTCTGATATGCAACATGATCTTCTCTAAAAGCTGAAGGGAAGAAGGTTTGGGTAACTACATAAACCAAGATTAGTTTTAAAGAAAGGACTGTCTCCTATGAGATGAAAGACAATGGGCCATCTAGAACATTTATTCTTTCTTCTTTGGCTCATGAGATCTTAGGACAGATATTATCATGGATTCCAATGTTTCCCTCTGAATCCCTCAGAGAGGTATCTTGGTATAGTGGATAAGGTGCTGGCCTTAGAGTCAGGAGCACCTGACTTCAAATCCTGCCCCCAGATGCTTCCTAGCTGTGTGACCTTGGGCAAGTCCCCAACCTCTTTGTCTTCAGTGTCCTCATCTGTAAAATGTGGGGGACTGGGCTCAGTGGCTTCTTCTCCTGTTTTTTGTTTTTGTTTTTTTTTGAAGGCAACTGGGGTTAAGTGACTTGCCCAGTAAATGTCTGAGGCAAGATTTGAACTCAGGTCCTCCTGACTCCAGGGCCAGCGCTCTATCCACTGTACTACGTAGCTGCCCCTGACCGGCTTCTAAGGTCCCTTCAAACTCTAAATATATGACCCTATGACAAGTGACTGTATCTCTAGCTAGAAAATGCCTATGAATATTTTATATTAATAATAAATTTTATGTTAATAACATCTGTATTTCATATTAACAAATTTGTGTTTATGTTACATTAATATAAAACACTTTATATTTATAACAAGTTAAGAAACCGTACTAATTTTGACTGATTAAATCTTCACTTTCAAAGCCTAAATAAGATTAAACAGACATTAAACCAGAGATTTCAAAACCAAGGTCACGCCTCACCAATTGGAACTCTTTGCCAGGTTGTTATCAGCCTTGGTTGGGTGGTACTCGCAACAGAGCCAATTTCTGAAGCCCATGTATCTCCCGCAGAGGAGGCCAAGGAAGCCAAGAGAGACAAACACATCCAGGAAGCGGTGTACTGTTTGGAGAAATCAATGCAGATTTCACCGGGCCCGTTTTCTATCATGTACAGCAATGCCAGCTCTGTAGGCACAGCTCCATTACAGAAAACCTGAATCCAATTTCTCTGCCCCCCTGCAGAAAAAAAAAAATTAAGACAAACTTGTAGGCTCCAAAGGAAATGCTTAAAGAACTACAAAAGCCACCTGCAGAAAGGATGTGTATTTTTTTTAAACTGTGAAAGGCAATGGAAGATATGATTGTGGAATCCTTATGTGTTCAGTATTGACCAAAATGAGGATAAAATGTATGATAAAGTATAATAGAATGTATTATGGCATAAACTGTGCTGATGGCTGCTGTCACAATTAAATGATTTAAAAAGAAGAATAGCTCAAATGCTCTAAAATTCTAGGAAGGGGCAGCTAGGTGGTGCGGTGGATAGAGCACCGGCCCTGGATTCAGGAGGACCTGAGTTCAAATCCGGGCTCAGACACATAACACTTACTAGCTATGTGACCCTGGGCAAGTCATTTAACCCCACTGCCTAGCCAAATAAATAAATAAAGTTAAATTCTATGAAAAAAGACTACACTGGGGGCTATCATAAATGACTTTCAGATAAATTTAACCATGTCAGAAGAGCCAAACATGCTTACATTTGAGGAGAGAAACAAAAAGAACCAAGTTCAAGGCAGACAGCTTGGGATATTGTACAGTGAAACACAATTTACTCGTGACGTTATCAGCAGATATGATAAAATTTACCTTCTTTATATTCGGGATCTACACGCTTCTTTTCTTCTTCTTTCCACTTGGTGAGTTTCGAGGAAGAAATGAAAAATGTCATCAGAGAAGTAAAAAAGCTCAAATTTGCGATGGTCAAGATGAATCCAACTACTACTCCTAAAAGAGACACAATGAAGAAACGCACAAAAGTTCAGTCTATACTTTCATTAATTTAGAGAAAGAAAAATAAAAGTTATGACTTTTTCCTACCATTTCAAATACACATTTCTGAAATTTATACTTAGCAATTTAGATATTCCTAAACAGAGAGAGAAGCTGAAGCCGTTTCAGGTCCATTTGTTTCTTTTCTTTCCTTTTTGTATAAGAAATATAACGTCAGCTTCACCAGTCTCTTCCACAGAGACTGTTCTATTTACTATGCTGTTACTATACCTTTAAGAGGCAATAAATTCTTGT
This sequence comes from Phascolarctos cinereus, assembly GCF_003287225.1. Taxonomy (NCBI): domain Eukaryota; kingdom Metazoa; phylum Chordata; class Mammalia; order Diprotodontia; family Phascolarctidae; genus Phascolarctos; species Phascolarctos cinereus. The sequence goes on along the minus strand of NW_027555514.1, from coordinate 237,397,827 downwards.
GCATTTATATATATGTTTTAATACTTTGTTATGCTACCTTTATAATTTTCCTAGTATTGAAGCAACCCTACATGCCTGATGTAAATTCATGCAAGGGTAAAATCTTAATATATGTATTAAAACCTTTGCTTAAATTTTTGCATCAATATTTACCACAGATCTCAGTCTGTAGTTTCTTTTTCTGCTTTATTTCTCCTTGGTTTAGAGAAAGGAACCATATTTGTCTCACAGAAGGTGTCTGGTAAGATCTCATCTTTATTTGTTTTTGCAGAGAGTTTATATTACATTGCAATTAAGCTTTCTTTGAATGACTGCCATAATTCACTTGTAAAGCCATGTGGTCCAAGTAAGAACTATTCTCTTAATAAGATGTCGCAATTTTAGTAATTAATGTGGAAATATCAAAACACACCCTTTCATTACTTTAGAACCCAGAAAGAAGTCTATCAGCCAAATGTGACAGACTGTAAAGCCTCACTTCGCAAACAGTGCTATATAAATGTAACATTATTACGTAATGTAACATTAGCTTCTGCCCTGAAATTAAAGTCGTTATACTTTCAAAAGAACTTTCATATTCATAACTTTCATTTTCACAATAACCCTATGAAGCAGGTAGGGCCCTTATTATCTCTGTTTTACGGGTGAAGAAAATGAGGTTCAAGGAAGTTAGATGACTGCTCAAAGACAGCTATATTTTATTAGTGAATCCAGGACCAGAATCTATCTCCTAATGCCCAGAGTTAGAAGCAGCTAGGTGGCAGAATAGGTAGGAGTGCTGGGTTTGGAATCAGGAAGGCCTGAGCTTGAATTCTGCCTTAAACACTTACTGGTTGTGTGATTCTATGCAAGTCACTCAGCCTTTGTTGCAACATCTGGGAAATGGACCTACCCTACAGGGCTGATGTGAAAATGAAATGAAATCGTATATGTAAAAAACTTTGTGAACTTTCAAGCACTATATAAATGCTATCATAATAATAATAGCTAACATTTATATTGTACTTACTGTATACCTGGCACTGGGCTAAGCCCTTTACAAATATTATCTCATTTTATCCTCAAAATAACACTAGGAGATAAGTGCTATTATTATCCCCACTTTACAGATGAGAAAATTGAGGCAAACAGAGGTTAAATGATTTGCTGAGTGTTTGATTAAAGTGTCTGAGGTCAAACTTGGACTCGGGTCTTCCTGATTCCAGACCTGGCACTTTACCCATGGTTACACCTAGCTGCCTCCAATGATGATAATATGATCATCGTCATCATCATCGTCTAGTGCTCCTACCCTAAAACCAACGTCTAATTGTTGCTAGATTCATACATTTTCCAATACTTTAGGCTATCTGTATAATAGATAAAAGCTACAGAGTCAGTTTTCTGTATATAAGAAAAATTTCCTAACAATTATAGTAGTTATAAAGCAAAACAGGCCATCTGAGATGGAAGGGCATTCTTTCCCAGAGATAATGGTAATGTACAGAAAGTCTGGTTTTGTCTAAAATACATTCTCTCTCTGCTTGTTAGGGGCTATTTACTTTTCCAGCCTGGTGCCTGGTAAATCCGTTGAGTGGGCCATCAAGGACTGCCACTCTTTCCATCCATCCTGCTAGCAACATTTTCAAAAGAAATCTAACAATTTGACAACAAATACTACTGAGGAGCCTTCTGAATCACTTCTGTGAGGGTTTTAAATTTGATCTTTTACATGTTCTGCATTTTTTCCTCTTCTAATTATCACTTCTCTTTACTATCCTTCCACTCTCCCCATCCTACTTCTACTTTAAAGAGACATTTTAATGAAGACATTTAGAATAAGAAATAGATTTTTTCCTATATTAAAAAAAGTTATTGAAAATGTACATTTCTGGCAGAGCCAATATAGTGGAGTAAAAGCAGCGACTTGCTTGACATCTCCCCTAAACCCCTCCAAATACCTGTAAAAAACGGCTCTAAACAAATTCTAGAGCAGCAGAACCCATGAAAATGTACATTTCCCAAGGAGTTCCAAAGCTTTCTTATGAGAAAAAGAAAATCAAATACAAGATTGATATGTTTTGACCAGCTGAAGTCTCCCTTCCCATAGCCAGTAAAACACAGAGGATGCTATATCTCTGTATTTACACGCTCCAATAGAGCATGGGCTTTTTAATGCGGGGGCCCCTGAACTTGGGGAAAAATGCTTTCTTTATTTTCCCTAACCTCTAAACTTAGCATTTCCTCCAATTATTTTAAAACATTATTTTGAGAACTCTGCCAAAGGGGGCTAATAACATAAAAGGAGATTAAGAAGAAGACAGAAAGGCAAATGAAAACACTTTCAATGACACAAAAAAAGGTAAAGGAGGTAAAAAGAATAAACAGAGTCTGTCAGGTAGGTTTGGAATTTAGAAGAGCTTCCTAATTCTGGCTAAGTTAGAATAGGTGAGAAATGATAAAGATTTCTTTAGCACAGAAAAGGTCTCTCCACCCCCACCCCTCCACCGCAATCTGCTAGAATAAGCTTATAATGTCACTCCTCAACAAACTGTAACAAATCAAGTGAGATAATGTATATATATGGAGGCTAGTAGGGACTTGAATAAACGCTTACTGCAAAAAAAAAAGAATCACTTGGTTAATCATTCACCGCAATTAAATCTAGCCATTTCACAGGGCGAAGGTGCTCAGTTTACACCACAGGAACGTGGCCAAGTGGCATTCTGGCTAGTACTGGACTTGGGGTCAGACGACCTAAATCTTCCCACAGACACTAGCTGCATAACCCTGTGCAAGGCACTTAATAACAATAACAACAGCTAACAATTACATAATATTTACTCTATGCCAGGCACTGTGCTGACACTATACAATTATTATTTCACCTGATCCTCAAAATCTACCTGGGAGGCAGGTGCTATTATCATCATCATCATCATCATCATCATCATCATCATCATTATTGGTATGCCCATTTTACAGATGAGAAAACTGAGGCAAACAGAAGTTAAGTGACTTTTCCAAGATCACAGAGCTAATAATCATCTGAGGCTGGATTTGAACTCAGGTCTTCCTCATTCTAGGTCCAGCACTTTATCCACTGTGCCACAACTTCTCTGTGCCTCAGTAGCCTCATTTATAAAATGAAGAGCTTGGATGCAATGGCCTCTAAGGTCTTTTTATAGTTTTATCTCTATAGTTCTGTCAAATTAAAAAATGTTACATATAATACAAAATACAAAAATATATATAAAATGTGAACATATATATAACATAAAATAAAAATAACATACACACATATTTGGGCTTGGAATCCGGAAGACTCATCTTCATGAGTTCGAACCTGGCCTCAGACACTTAGTTGCGTGACTCTGGGCAAGTCACTTAACCCTGTCGGCCTCAGGTCCTCATCTACAAAAACGGGCTAAAGAAGGAAACGGAAAACCTCTCCAATATCTTTGCCAAGAAAACCCCAAAATGGTGGCTACAAAGAGTTGGACAAGACTGAAACAACTCAACAATGATATGTCTGTATGTATATTTCCCAATTAGCAAAATTCTGCCTTCTCTTCTACCCACCCAAATTGATCCACCCCTTACCCCACCCAAATTAAGAATGCAAGAAAAACAAAAGACCTGTTAAAACATGAATACTCAAATTTCTGCACTGGCCATGTCCAAGAATGTGTCTCATTCTACACTCTGAATCCATCAACATTCCATTTCTTTCTTCCATAGCTCTCATTTCTTTTCCAATTTTCCCCCTAGCACTCTCATTTCACTTATTAAAAAACCATTTTTAACCCTTTCTGTAAAATCTTGCTTCATTTCTTCTAGGAATTCTAGTTGAATCTAGGCCCAACTGTTTTCCTTTGAGGCCTTGCTTGTAAGTTGTTTTGGAATCATTCTCTTCTGCTCTTGCATCCTGAGCACCCAGGTCACCATAATAGCTTTTCATGATCTCTGTGTGTTTGCTCATTCTTCCAGCCCACTGTTAGGCTTCAGGCTTAATTTTAGTACCAGGCTCTGTGTGCTTCTCAACGGAATGTCTCTGCAGGTTCTGTTGCTTCTTTTCTGGGACTCTTTTATTCAAGGATGCCAGGGACAGCTCAGGCTGGGGACCTGCAATATTTCAGCGCTCCCAAAGCGGTCTGATCGAAGGCAAAGTCTGATGGCTGACCTCTTGGTTTGAGCTCTGCAAGCTCCTGACTTGCGTTTGGGTCAAAGCAACAGCAAAATGTCTACAGGCCTCACTTCCATGTTGGTCAGGGCAGGAAAAATGACTCACAATGCCCTTTTCTTGGATTTCCCCATCACGATTCACTCTGGTGCTTTTTCTAGGTCTGTTTAGACGAGTTGGGTTTTTGTTTTGTTTTGCTTTTTTGTTGGGAGTGAGCTCACTGTCCTGTTTTCTGCTACTCTGACATCCTGGCTCCATCTCCCACTGCTGACCTTGAAAATTCCCAACAGTATTATTAAGAGACTACAGTCAGGGACCATCCTCCTGTTCTCTTCTATATCAGACAATCACAGACTTATGAGTTGGAAGGGATTTCAGAGGCTATCTAGTCTTCATTTAAAAGCTGAGGAATCTGAATCCTAGTGGTTAAGCTGACTTGGGCAAGCTTACACAGAGACAAAACTGGAATCCAGGTCCCCAGATTCCAAATCCAGCGTGCCAAACTGCTTCCAAATATCTGTATCACTCCATAATAATCTGACACAATGTTCTAGGACAACATGCAGCCAGTAACCTTTTAGAAAAAGTTCTTATCCTCTTTTTTACATTGATTTCACTTCCCAATACTCCTATCCTGAAACAGAACTCTCCCTTGTAACAAAGAAATGCAGTTAAGCCAAAATATATCAATATATACTGGCCACGTCTGAAGATGCATGCCTTATCCCACCGCTACAATCCACCACCTCTCTGGTAGCAATCAATCAATCAATCGTTAACTGACTGAAATATTTATCCCAGAGATAGAGACAGCTATTGATATTTTAGTGAAGTGTGTGTGTGTGTGTGTGTGTGTGTGTGTGTGTGTGTGTGTCTGTGTGTGGACGGAGAGAAAGGGAGAGACAGAGAATATAAGGGCCAGGATCTCCCCTGCCCTGTAACTGTACTGTTCAGTTGTGTCTCATTCTTTATAACCCTATTTGGGGTTTTCTTAAGCAAAGATACTTAAGATGGTTTGCCATCTCCTTCTCCAGCTCATTTTATAGATGAGGATACTGAGGCAAATGGGGTTAAGGAACTTGCCTAAAGTCACACAGCTAGGAAGTGTCTGAGGCTGGATTTGAACTCATGAAGATGAATTTTCCTGATTCTAAGCCCAGGGCTCCATCCACTTCTCCACCTAGGTACACCGCCCGTGCCACCCCCCCACTCTGTAGTCCCCTCTCCCACCTTTACATAAGATCCAAAAAAGTATTATGTCTTAGAAGAAAAAGGCACACACACACCAGCCCATGTTCATTTTTCCTACTACTGCTTAAAATGTATACTTAGTTACTAAGATAATGTTCTGAGTATTAATTAAAAGACAGCATTAATTAATTAAAAGATAGTATTAATACTGTACTTTGATGTCAGGTCCTAGTGAAGGAAGTAAATGCTTTGAAGGAACAGATTCCTTAAAGATATAGGATAAGAACTGGATTATAATTTCATCGATATGAGAAGCTCCCTACCAAAGGAAATTCCCTCTTGCCTAATGCAGATTGGCATTTTCTCAACAACTTAAAAGATTAAGTGACTCGCCCAGGGCCACAGAGCTAGGACAGGTCAAGAGTCAGCACTTAAACCCAGCCCTTTCTGGCTCCAAGGCCAGTTCTTTATTATCCCAGGGCTGACTTTAAAAGACAGGCTAATTCATTCCTTTGCATATCAGTCATCTCTAGACTGGGCCCAAGCCTTTTAGTGTCACTTTCCTTAATAACTTCTCCATTTCTTTTTTTCTCCTACCCTGCCTCTAACCTCACTATGAAGTTCTTAAATATATAGTTGCCCTACTGTTGATACTAAAAACAAACCACTAGACCAGGGTTCTTAACCTATTATGCTGTGTGTCATGAACACTTTTGGCAGGCTGTGGAAAGTGTGAACTCTTTCTCAGAAGTTTAAAAAAAATCACAGTGGAAGGAAATGCTAAATTTTAGTTGGAGACTAGTGAAAATAAAATTTTCTCTTTTTCCCACTGCAGTTCTCAGATCCCTGAAATCTATCCACAGGGATATATGGACCCTGGGGAAGAACCCTTGCATCAGAAAGATGGTTTTGACCAGGGAAATTACAACCATAAGACACCAACTACAACCTACTAATGGTCCAAAACATAAGAGCAACTCCACCAACTTTTTTGAGAGGCCCTTCCAGCCACCACGTATTGTGATTCTTTATCTATGTGAAAAATGAAAAGGAATTAAGAAGACTCTTGATGAGGGTGAAAGAAGAGAGCATAAAAGATGGCTTGAAGCTTCACATCAAAACAAAAAACAAAGATTTTGGCAACTGGTCCCATCATTTCCTGATAAAAAGAGGAAGAAGAAATGTAAGCAGTGTCAGATTTCATATTCTTGGGCTCAAAGATCACCACAGATGGTGGCTTCAACCATGAAATTAAAAGACACCTGCTCCTTGGAAAGAAAACTATGGCAAATCTGGACAGCATGCTAAAAAATACAGGTATCATTTTGCCAACAAGGGTCTATATAGTTAAAACTATGGTTTTTCCAGTAGCAACATACGGCTGTGAGAGTTGGATACTGAGGAAAGCGCCCACAGAACTGATGCTTTTTAACCGTGGTGCCGGAGAAGACTTTTGAGAGTCCCATGGACAGCAAGGAGATTTAAGTCAATACTTAAATCAATTCAGGCTATTCACTGGAAGGTCATGATGAAAAAAAATGGGACTCTTTGGAAAAGACCCTATGTTGGAAAAGACTAAAGGCAAAAGGTAAAGGGGATGAGAGAGAATGGGATGGATAGATAATGTCATGGAAATAATGAACATAAACTTGGATAGACCGGGAGAGATAGCAAAGGATAGAAGGGCCTGGTATGTTGTGGTCCATAGGGTCACAAAGGGTCGAATGCCCCTGAACAACATCTATCTGAAGTTTTGTGGGGAACTCTAGCAAGATAAAGAAGTTAGAGTTAATTTAGGCTTTATCGGAGCTGAGAACAAAATGCAGAGACTGGTTTTAAGAGTCAACTAAACAGCTGCAGGCTGTTGCAAATATCTTGGCTCCTTCTGACATCACTGGATTTGGTGAGAGAGGTGTTCAGATTCTATCTTTAAAAACAGGGAGAATCAGACCAAACAGTTGACACCTACTAGCCGTGTGACCCCGGGCAAGTCACTTAACCCCAACTGCCTAAAAAAAAAATGAGAAAACAACATGACTAATGTGGAAATATGATTATTATGATTGTACCTGTAAAACATATCAGATTGCTTGCTGTGTTGGGGAAGGGGGAGGGGAGGGAGGAAGGGAGATAAATTTGGAACTCAAATTCTTATAAAAGTGAATGTTGAAAACTATCTTTACATGTAATTGGAAAAAAATAAAATACTATTGAGTGGGAAAAAAATTGGTGAGAAGCCTTCATTGAGAAAGTGTTCCCCCTTTAAGACATTACTTGGTTTCTCATCAGCATGCTTCACCATCAACTTGCATTTATCTACGTCCTTCTTCCATAGCCTTTCTCATAATACTACTATGAATCCACATGACTTCACATTGTGAAACAAGCAGGGGATATGTGATTAGAGATTATTTTTCTATCGGAGGCATAAGTGGTACACTAGTTTAAAGCCTTAAAAATAATGAGGTCATGAAAGCCCAATGGAAAAGAGGCACAGAGGGTAAATTTTGCCTCCCAGGCAAGCAGCAAGAAAGCCTCAGATCAGATTTGTCTTAATTACTTCTTGTGTTATCTCTACATTGTGAATTACAAATCCAGCTGGGTGGCAGGGTGGCTCAGTAGGTGGGCATGGCTCTGCCATTTTAACTGATTATTGTTGCTAGTTAAGAGACTTAGCAAAGCCAGTAGATAAAGAAAGAGAGCAGGGAGAACTGAGTTCTAGTCCTACTTCTGACAAATTTGCTTTGTGACTCTGGACAAGTCTTTTCTCCCCTCAGTGATATAGGAAACTCTCTAAATCTACAAGTTGCTGAGAAAGTGCAAACTTGCGTTTATGGAGGGATTTTCCTCACCTGGGAGTTTCCTATTGCAAAGAAATCCCATAGCTAGTCCCTATCCCCTAGTCTTGCTAACTAGGTGCTAAGCCACACCACTTCTGAATGACTGCTTATTAAGGTTTTGTACCCTTTACATGTGGGAGCAAAGCCTCAGTCCACTCATGCTCGATTCACAGCTGTCTATGGTCAATCAGCTTCTATCCTAAACTTTAAGAGTTTACGAGTAGAGAGTTGGTTCTTGTCAATTAGACCCTATCATGTTATCCAAAGTCCTACCCTCTATTCCCTAGCAGGAGTGTCAATAGGAAAATTCAGTTAGCAAGCCAAAATTTGTCAAAACAAAATTTTGTTGTTCAGTCATTCAGTCGTGTTCGACTCTTCTGACCCCATGGACCACAGCACACCAGGGCCTTCTGTCCTCCACTATCTGGAGAAGTCTGTCCAGGTTCATGTTCATTGTTTCCATGACACCCTCTATCCATCTCATCCTCTGCCATTTCCTTCTCCTTCTGCCTTCAATCTTTCTCAACATCAGGGCCTTTTCCTTATCTTCTCATCATGTGGCCAAAGCATTTAAGCTTCAGCATTTGACCTAGTGAATAGCCTGAATTAATTTAAGTGTTCACTGGTTTGATCTCCTTGTTGTTCAAGGGACTCTCAAAAGTCTTCACCAGCACCACAATTCAAAAGCATCAATTCTATGGTGCTCAGCTTTCCTTATAGTCCAACTCTCATAGCCATACATCACTACTGGAAAAAACATAGCTTTGACTATACAGACCTTTGTTGGCAAAATGATGTTTTTGTTTTTCAGTATGCTGTCCATATTTGGCCGTAGCTTCTTTCCAAGGAGCAAGTGTCTTTTAATTTCATGGCTACATTGGCAGTGATCTTTGAGCCCAAGAATACCAAATCTGACACTGCTTCCATTTCTTCTTCCTCTATTTGCCAGGAAGTGACAGAACCAGTTGCCAAGATCTTAGTTTTTTTGATATGAAGCTTCAAGCCAGCTTTTATACCCTCCTCTTTCACCCTCATTAATCTAATTCGTCTTCTCCTTCTGCCATCAGAGTGGTATCATCTGCATATCTGAGATGGTTGATATTTCTCCCAGCAACCCTAATTCTAGCTTTTGATTCATGTAGCCTGGCATTTCATATGATGTACTTTGCAATTAAGTTAATAAATAAGGTGACAGTATACAACCTTGTAGTCCTCCTTTTCCAATCTTAAACCAATCAGTTCTTCCATGTTCAGTTCTAATTGTTGCTTCTTGTCCTGAATACAGCTTCCTCAGGGGACAAGTAAGATGATATGGTATATTCATCTCTTGGAGGACTTGCCACATTCTGCTGTGATCCACACAAAGGCTTTAGTGCAGTCAATGAAGCGGAAGTTGATGTTTGGTTTTTTTTTCCTGGAACTCCCTTATTTTCTCCACAATCCAGCAAATGTTGGCAATTTGGTCTCTAGCTCCTCTGCTTCTTCAAAAACCAGCCTGCTATTCTGGTAATTCTATCCACCGTACCACCTCCAAATAGTAACAGCTAACAGGTACATAGCCTTTTAAGACCTACAAAGTCTTTTACATACATTACACCATCCACCTTCACTAAAATCCTATGATGTGGTACTTCCAGAGTTTTGATCTGGGTGTGGCCAAGTCATTTAACCTCTGTATGCCGCAGTTTTCTCATTTGTAAAAGGATGAGGATAATATGTATGAGGATAATAACCTTGCAGAGTTGGTGTGAGAATCAAATGAGATGTTAGCTATTATTACTATTATTAGTCTTAATCCTAGGCAGTATTAGTCTTATTTTAAACTTGAAGAGACAAGGAAGTTAAGTTGTAGCTAATTTGTATCAGAGGCAGGATTCAAACCCGAGCCTCTACTGATTTCCATCCCAGGCCTCTTTAGCACACTGTGCTAAAATGGAGGAGGATGTACAGGTAATGCTGGAATTTCAACCTCCACACCTCCTGTCTACCTCCTCTCTGCAATGTGGGGTGGGGATGAAATTCGACAGGATCTACCAGCTAGGTTATAACCGCATATCTGCAGATACCTGAAATGCTGCTGAATCTCAAGCCTTTATAAGCTATATGTCCTGTATTCCCTTCCAACCTACCCAACCACAACTTCAAATTGAAAGGAAGTGAATTTTTCCTGACATTCAACAGAGCCCAGCAATGTCAATCAGTGACTCACCACAGAAATCTAGAGCCCCAAGGACCAAGAGAAGTGAACAAGGAGAGAAAGGTGACATGTCACCAAATTGCTTCCCCAGCATACACATGGCTATTTAAACATGAAGGCTACAGACCAAGAATCAGGAGTTCCATTCTACCCAGGACTAAGTCCCTGACATAGAGCTCCATATAATGAAAAGACCTCAGTACTTTTGGATGCACAAATTGTTTCACTGAGTAAAAGGACCATGCACATAGAGAGAATACAAGCTTTCAGTCAAAAGAATCCAGCAGACAAAAACAGCAAGGGTGGAAGAATTAAATAAAGTTAAGAGGCATGTACCAGGCATGGGGTCAGCCAGGCAGGAAATGGAGGGCCACATGTGAGGAGTAGCAGTAACACTACATGAAAGAGAACGTAGAATGTATGGATGGTAGCAATGTATCAGAAGCCTCAAAAGGTAGGTTGGAGTCAAAATGGAAAGGAAAGGTTTTAATGACAATTTTTAAAAATTATAATAAACTTTATCAGTAATTGTTTTCCCATTAATTAACCTGCATGCATGATCAGGGTCATGTCCAGATGAAAACACTTTCAGAAGATCATTCTCATCATTTCCATGGTAAGTGATAGAAGAGGTATTAGTATCTGATTCCAGTTTTGTTTAAATATATAGAGATGAATTTCAGCTAAAGCCCTAATTACTGTAGCCCCTGAGATGTAGGATTTTAAGGCAGCCCAGAGTTTAAGACTCTAGACTATTTTGTTTTTTGGGGTCAGGGGGAAGGGGAAAAAGAAGGAAACCAGAACTAAAAAAAAAAAAGCTATAATACATATAAAGTACCAACATTTTTTTTCTATTGGAATTACTAAGGAAGTTCAAATCAAATTTTGAGAAGCCTCATGGAACCTTATTTCATAACTCCTATTATTTGGTATCTCTCTTGCTATGATGACTCAATTATATTTACTTTAAATTTAAAGAAATATCATGTAACCTTATTTCTTAACTCTTGCTCTACGACACCTCCCCTATGACTTAATATAGGGTGTCCCAAAAGTCTTGGTGTCACTTTAATCTATTAAATCTTTGTTTTGTGGTTGGATATTTCAGTCATGTCAGATTCTCCATGACCTCATTTGGGGTTTTCTTGGCAGATATACTACAGTAGTTTGCCATTTCCTTCTCTAGGTTATTTTACAAATGAGGAAACTGAGACAAACAGGGTAAAGTGACTTACTCAGGGTCACACAGCTAGTAAGTACCTGAGACTGGATTTGAACTCGGGAAGATGAGTCTTCCTGACTTCAGGCCTGGCACTCTATCCACCGTGCTACCTAGCTGTCCCCAAAACACAGATTTTTGTTATTGTTCAGTCATGTCCAACTCTCTGTGACTTCATCTGGTTTTTTTTGGCACAGATACCGGAGTGATTTGCCATTTCCTTCTCCAGCTCATTTTACAAAAGAGGAAACTGAGGCAAACAGAAGTTAAGTGATTTGCCCAGGATTACACAGCTAGTAAGTGTCTGAGACTGGATTTGAACTCAGGAATATGAGTCTTCCTGATCCCAAGCCCAGTGCACTATCCCCAGCATTAACTAGCATTTTGGAGAAAAGCCTCAGTCTACTCATGCTAGATTCACAGCTCTGTAAAGCTTATTATTTACTATTATTATTTATCAGCACTTTACTTATTTACTCATTTATTTATTAAAGCATAATAAATTTCTCCCTGAGAGGCAAGGTGGCCTACCAGATAGAAAGGCCCACTGTCTGTGTCAGTAAGATATGGAGTCTTGAGGGACCACTTACTGGCTGCGTGAGCCTGAGTAAGTTATTAACCTAAGGGTGCCTTGAGACACTCTTAAGTTGCAGATTTGGGTTGGTAAAGGGAATCCTCACACCAGGAGCTCCCTACCCCCCAGTGAAATCATAGGTTAGTAAATTTTTTAATGGAAATAAGAATTTAATCAAGTATTGTATAAAACTATTTTTTATTTCTTTTTTATTAGATAAAACTTTTTAAAAATTCTCCTTTATCAGATGAAACATACAGAAAATTAAGAGTTTTTGGCTACCATTATTCATTCATCTCACAGTAGAAAGAAATGCTTCCATTCTTTGAACTCAAAGTTAACAACTTCAAACAGTCTTCAAAAAGTCTCCAGGTTTGGAGATTCAACATCGGCATGATGTGAAATGAAGTAATGTCACTGCTGGGCTGAGAACTAGCGTGTCCTAGAACTTAGGAGACTTAGGTCTGAATTTATGGTCTGCAACTTTCTAACTACATGACTCTGTCACCAAGTCACTTAACTTCTGAGGTTCAATTTCCTCATCTGTAAAATAGGAATATCGATATTACCAAACAGAGCTGACGTGAACAGCAAGGTTTTTAAAGTGTTGTAATCTATTAGCTAACAAAAATGTTACAAAACACCTATTATGTGCCAGGCACTTTGCTAAGCACTCAGAACACAAAAGTAAGCTCTCGAGGAGCTTAAATTCTGCTGGGAAAGACATAGAGACAGAACGAGGATGCCTAGCACAAAAGTACAGAGATAAGAGACAGAATATCACATGTAGAACAACAAATAGGTCACTATGGCTGGAAGGTAGAATGCGTGGAGGCGAGACATGGGTAAGAAAACTGGAAAGGAGGGCAAGGGTGAGGCTGGAAAAAGAAGACAACAAAAAAACAAAAACGCCCTAAATGCCAAACAGAACAGTTCATATTCGGAGTTTATTGAGTAGAGGGTGTGATACAGTTAGTACTTTTTACAGGTGTGTGGAGGATAGACTGGGGTATTGAAATAGTCTAGACAAGAAAGAGTTGATCAGGACCAGAATTACGGCAGTGTCTGTGTGAGCAAGAGAAGGGATGTTACAGAGAAATAAATGAAGAGATCTGGCAGCTGATTCCACATTTGGGGTAAATGAGAATGGAAGACTCAGGGATGACACCAAGGTTGTGAACCTACTGGGCTAGAAAGATGGTAGTCCCTTCAACAGTAACAGGAAAGTTTGGAAGGGTGGGTTTGAGGGAAAAGACAGCGTATTCTATTTGGACATGCTGGGTTTGAGATACCTATAAACACCCAGTGTGAAATGTCCACCAAGTAGTTTGTGATAAGGGACTGTAAGATGCTACATTTAAAAAAAAAACAACATTTTTTTTTGCATAGTGGCGATTACAATCCTCAATCACTCACCTTAGATTGGGTTGTTACATTTCTCCCTACCTTCAGCTAGCTCAATTCCCTTTTATTTCTCATTCCAGGTTCTAAGGTAAATGAAAGAGAATGCTTTAATAATTCTACTGATTACTAAAATGGCAACATCTTTCTCATTAATCACTTACCTCTGAGCCCCTACCCCAGCTAATCTTATCATTATACTGAAGAAACTTCTTTTCTTCATAAGCATTTGTTTATCACTATATCAGCTCTCTAATCACCAAGTTTAAATGAACAAATGTTGGATATACTATAATAGTATAATAAATAAGAGACAAATAATTGTTTATAATATATCAGCTGTGAGAAAGATCACAGTAAGTCACCTTTAACCATCACTACAACTGCTTACTTCTCAATTCTGGAAACACAGCCCTACCACTTGGTTCTCTTCCAATACCAATTAAAGTCTTCTCAAAAATTTTCTTTAGGTCTCTTTGAAAGATAGGAATTAAATCCAGTTCTCTCAAGAAATAAGTTCTGTTACTTTTTCTTTGTTCTCTTTTCACCCATCATTTTAACAATCTCTCCAGAATCCTCACACTCCTCACAGAATAATAGTTAATGCTCCAAGATTCCATTCTCTCTTAAAGATACAGTACCAATATCTATAGTACCTGTATGAAGACTTGAAGAAAGTATTATACATTCTTAAAAAAAAAAAACCACAAAACTTGTTAGAAAAAGTATCATTCCTTTTCAATATCAGTATGGAACTATTAGACACAAGGGTAGAAGAGATAATTATTAAATGTTCATAGTACACGCTAGTGGTTGACTGTCAGTCATGTGTTGAAGGGGTACCGCAGGAAAAAGAGTCTTCCTCATTGCTTAACCTGAATGGTATTAAAATGAAGTGTCTTAGGAAGAAGGTAGCGATCTAGAGGTAGTCCATTATATTTTCTATGTATTCTGGATATTCCTGTTTATATTCTGTCTCTAATAGACTGTAAGCTCCCTGAAGGCAAGGACTGTTTCATTTTTTGCTTTAGGATAGAGCCCAGCATCTAGAAGGTGCTTGCTGACTGACTGCCACTGATAAACTTGATGCTGACAGTACTCAACATGTTTCCGAACAACTAGATAAGCATGTGACCACAGCCCCAGGCTGATATTTAGTTCAGATTTAAGGAAATCAGCCCAGACCACTAAGAATTCTTGTTGTCCAGTGGCTGCTCAGGATCTTCAAAAATCTACCCACATCACTTCTGATGGCTATTTCCAAGTTTCATACTTTCGGACTGTCCCTGGGCCTAAAACTTGGGAAGACTGCTCCCAATGCTATGAGCAAAAGGGCAATTATCCCAAATAAAAGACAAAAACTGTCAGATTCCTGAACATTCTCTCCTTGTTATCTACTGAAAAATCATTTGATTCAAAAGTCAAATTTGATACAATTCTTGAATCATAAATTAAGTCCCATGAGTCATTTTGATTATGGGAAAATAGCCATGTGAATAAATTATACATAAGTTTATAATTTAGAGTTTATGTGAAGTAGTGGATGCGTGGACTCCAAGTTAGAAGACAGGTCCAAATCCTACTTCTGACACTTATTATCTCTGGGACCCTGGGCATGTCACTTAGCCTCTATGTGACTCAAGTAAGACCCTAGGGGATTTATATATGCTATGTATTAGATAGGTTGGATCTGCCTTGGTAGAAGGAGTTTCCCATACTGAGGAAATCACAGATTCTTATATCTTCATGTAAGTTATTTTCAAAATCATCATTTCACATAATTAAAAGGCAAAAACTAGAATAATATAAAATCTAATGACATTTCCATATTGCACATTTGGTAAAACACCATATGTTAGTTTACAAAGATGCTGGCTAGAGATACTAATTTAGTTTAGAAAGAAGGATAGGTTTAAAATCATATAGCAAGCAGACATGAAAAGGCCAAATACTCACTCCACAGCTCATTTAAATGCTACAAGAAAATAAATACCTCCCAAGGCACCACTGTGGTCCAGACTCTTCTTTTTTAAGCCATTAAATGCAATCAAAACAGGAACTATCACAGAAAACAGCCATCGCCACGGAGAAACAGGGTGCAAGGAACCTGAAAAAAATCCAATTAATAGCAAAGATCTTGTTAAGCATGGTCAAAGTGACCAGACTCTGCAACGATCTCCAATATACCCATTAAAAGTTAGACATGGTTACTGGTTAGCTGACATGTGCATTTGCAGCCGGATAAACCTACAAATGGATCCTGTCCAAGTTTGCATTAAATAGCCCAAGCAGTTAGGTGGCTCAGTAGAACAGACTGATGGGCGTGGAGTCAGGAAGACCTGAGTTCAAATGTGGCCACTCACAACCCAGGTGACCCTGAGCAAGTCAATTAACCTACCTCAGTTTCCTTGGTGGTAAAATGGGAATAATAATGGCATCTATTTCCTAAGGTTGTTGTGAGGATCATTTGCACAGCACCTGGTACAGAGTAGGCACTTTATAAATGCTTGTACTTTTCTTTCCTCCAACCTCAACTTTCATGGCTGGTTTTGAATCAAAAGGGTCTTCAAATCTGCGGAAGACCCACCTGGCTACACAAATATCAGCCTACACATTGGTAGATTTCCCAACTTGACCACCAAGTTACAACGGCATAATGTATGTGTAAGAAGGAACCCTTTTATATGTCAAATAATTTCATGGATCTCCAATATGACAGCAATTATGGGACTACAGTTACTGTTATTATTATTCACCTTAGCATTTAACACAGTGCTTGGAATACAGTAGGCATTTAATAAATGCCTGCTGACTATAGTATCCACTGACTGATGAATTATTTTTAAAAGCTGACATAAATTCAGTAATGCTTTACAATTAATATTTAATCATACATTAAAAGCAGTAAGAATTATATGTACAAGACATTATGTACTCTGTCTGCAGGAGGTAAATTTGCTTATTTATAGACTTGAGAACCTCTGGTAATAATTCTGCACCACCCCTACCCTGAGGGTCCTAGACCCACAGGCTGGGAACCACTGACTGTGTGATCTGGGATAAGTCAAATAAACCTCTTAGTAGCCTAGGCAACTCCTTAAGAGTGTATGTTACAGAGATGTTGACTAACATTGGTGGTAGAAATTTTCTTAGCTGTAAGGGACCTGTACGCATTAAACCAAAGGTCCAGTTCCTATCTCTATATCTCAAAAGATCAAAGATATGCTCTTAGAATGTCAAAAAAACTATGTAAAATTACCTTCAGGATAAAAAGAAAAAGCCAAGTTAAGACTGTCCTCTTGAAAATGACCCATCTCCCCCCAAAAGAAACCCAACCCAAATTATAGAAAGACCCAATCTTTCTTTCTGAAATTCTTCTATGGTAAAAGTGAAAAATCAGATGAAGAATTAAAGTACTATAAATTATTCAAAAAGAAAGCCCTAAGTCAAAGTCACAAAACTATTTTGTAGTTCCCTGGTCTTTAAATCTCAACAGACTGTACACTAAGAATTTCAAAAGTTATATTAAATGAAACAATATTAGGCACCAAGCCCCTGTGAAGTTAATCCATTCATTTTTGGAATTCCTGCCCTGAGGCCCAGAAGCCTTGCTTCCAAACCAAGTGACTGTAAACCAGCCCACTTATGCTTCCTAATGCCTCCAAGACCAAATACAAAATGCTGGGTTTGGCATTCAGAGCCCTTCATAAAATAGCTCCCTAGCCTTAACACCACACTGCCCAACGTCTACTCTTAGATCCAGCAACACTGGCCTCCTAGTCTTGTTCCAGGAACAAGACACTTCCCATCTCTCAGCTTTGGGCATTTTCTTTGCCTGTCCCCAATGCTTAAAATACTCTCCCTCCTTCACTTGGAATACTGACTTTTCCAGCTTCCTTTAAGTCCCAGGAAACCTTTAAATTCCAATGCCTTCCTTCTGTTAATTATTTCCTATTTCTCCTGTACATAGCTTGTTTTGTATATATTTGTTTGCATGTTGTTTTCCCCTTAGATAGTAAGCTCCTTGAAGGTAGGGCCTTTTTTTCTATCCCCAGCACTTTTAGCCCACAGCCACAGTAGGTCCTTAATAAATGTTTATTTGACTGAAAATCAATACTACTAACAACTCAGAACTATTTTCAAAGGGCTATAAAACTGTGCATACCTTTTGACCCAGCAATACCACTTAGAGGGCTGTACCTATTTGTATAAAAATATTTATAGCAGCTCTTTTTGTGGTAGCAAAGAACTGGAAATTGAGGGGATGCCCATCAATTGGGGAATGGCTGAACAAGTTGTGGCATGTGATTGCAATGGAATTCTATTGTGCCATAAGAAATGATGAGCAGAATACTTTCAGAAAAACCTCGTTAGACTTACATGAACTGGTGCAAAGTGAAGTGAGCAGAACCAGGGGAACACTGTACACAGTAACAGCAATACTATATGATGATCAACTGTGAATGACTTAGCTAGTCTCAGCAATACAACGATCCAAGACAATTCTAAGGGACTTATGATGAAAAATGCTATCCACCTCTAGAAAAAGAACTGAAGGAGTCTGAATGCAGATTGAAGCATATTTTTTTCATTTTATTTAATTTTCTTGTTTTTTTTTCCTGCAAAGTGGCTAATATGGAAATGTTTTGCATGATTTCACACATATACCTGACATCACATTTCCTTCCTTCTCAATTGATGAGGGAGAGGTGGAAGGGAGAGACTTCAGAACTCAAAATTAAAAAAAAAAGTTAAAAATAAATAATTTTTTAAAAAGATCTGTTCAGTTGACTGACTACTCTATCAATCCATCATCCCTGTCTCCCCAGATTCAAACTCTTTCCTAGCACCCATTCCCCAATGTGTTGTTTTTCCCTAGTAGAATGAAAGCTGCCAGAGTGAAGAAATTGTTTCTTTGGGGGGGAGGGGTATTTGCATTGCTCAGCACAATGCCTAGTGCACAGTAAAAGACTTAATAAATGTCTTTTAATTTTCAAGAACCAGCTAAGTAGTAAAGTGGAGAGCCACTGAGTTAAAAAACATTTACCAATAGCCTATGAAGCCCCAAGTACTGCACTAAGATCTTGAGATACAAAGAAAGGCAAAAAAACAGTCCCAGCCCCTCATGAAGCTCACCATCTAATGAGGGAGACAACATACAAACAAACAACTATGACCATGACAGAGTGCTGAGCCTGGAGTCTTAAAAGACACAAATCCATCGTAAAACACTAACTGTGTGACCCCGGGCAAGTCACTTAACCCTGCTTGCCTCAGTTTCCTCATCAAGAAAATGAAAATTAAAAATAGCACCTACCTCCCAGTGTGGCTGGGAAGGTCAAATAAGATAATTTTTGTAAATTGCTTTACAAAGCTTAAAATACTAGATAAATATTAGCTATTGTTATTATTTCAATGCATTCATTTATGATATCTGACATACAATTTCATTTGAAATAGTTCCATTTTTAACTACTTGTGATGATTAAGAGAAGCAGCAAGGTGCAATAGATAAAGAGCCAGCCTTAAGGTTAGGAAGACCAGGGTTCGAGAACTACCTCTAAATTACTAGCTATGTGACCCCAGACAAGTCACTTAACCTACTATTGGACTTGAAGATTCTCCAAGACTTTAAGTGGTAGAATAGGAGCAGACTGGCCTTGGCAGAGGGAATTTACTCACAGATAACTCACCATACTAATGAAATCATGGTTCCGCTCCAAGAAAAAAAATTACAAAAGTATTCCAATTTATTTATGATCATGTTAGGAAATCTGCCATTTTTAGGCAGGCATTCCTGGAGTCAGAATGACCCTATCCAAGCTTGAAGACTGTTTAAGGCAGGGGGTTCTTAAGTTGGATATATTTCAGAGGGCTGGGGAACTTGAACTGGGAAAAAAAAATTTATCTTTATTTTCATTATCTTCGAATTGAAATTTAGCATTTCCTTCAATTATGAAGAGGCAACAAGATGTTATTCTGAGAAGGGGTCCAGAGGCTTCACAGGCCTGCTAAAGGAATCCACTACACACACACGTATCATATTTTTATACATACACACACACACACTCTCTCTCTCTCTGTGTTAAAACAGAACCCTTGATTTAGGATTATTTGAAGCCACCCATAGCCAAAAGGTAAGAAATGCAGTGAATATGCCTTTATTTTTCAAGTTAGTCGGCTGGATTAACTATACTGATAATTACGTAATCAGGAATTAAGAACAACCAACCTGTTAAAAGGCATACACTTGAAAAGATGGAGGGGTAGAAAAGGTGCCATTTTAATATAATTTAGAAGCTAAAGACGAGTAAACAAACCTTTATACTTACCATAATAGGTGCTTGCAGTCATAGACACAATCCAGAAAGATAAAGAAATGAAAAGAATGAGGCTCAGGATAATTATATTAGTCATCATTTTTATATATCCTTTGCATATATTGGCATCAAGATCTTTCATGGGATATAAGGAAGCGATCATCTGGGAAGGAAATAAATACACCGCCTTTTTGGAAAAAGTCAAGTAAAACATTCTTTTAAAGGCAAGCAAACAAACAAACAAACAAAAAATCCACCCCCGCACAAAACAAAAAGCCCCCAAATTGACAGTATCTCCTATGGAAGAGGGGGAAAAAAGAAGGCTGCTTCCAATCTGCAGCTGCAGCTGCTGTTAAGAATCGATTCTCAGATTGGAAACGCAGCAGAGTCCAGGAGGAAAACGCGGCCATTGAGGCAGAGAAGGCGAGGGCTCTAACCTGCCCATTCTTGTCCTCTGGCCGCCCAAGGCAAGGAGGTGAGGGTTCCCCCACCCCTCCCAAGGAAAGGAGGCAGGGGCGTCTCTTCCAGCCAACCAGACCGGGCTGGGGAAGGAGGCAGGGGGTGCGCCCTGGGGCCCCCTCTTGCCGCAACCTCGGAGGAGGCTTCTTCCCACGCCCCCAGCCCCAGGCGGGGACAGATGGGAGGGGGACCCAGAGCCCCAGCCAGCCGCGCTGCAGGTCTCCAAGGGCATGCGCTCTGCGGGGGACACCTGGGACCCCCAGCTGCGGGGCAGCTGCGTCCAGCTGTCCCCACCCCCCCCCACCCCCCACCCCCCCCACCACCGACCGGCCGGCGCCGCTCACCTACAGGAAGGCCCTTTGCTGCATCGGGAAGAAGGAGAGCAGGCTCCGCCTGCTCCCCGGCTCGGCCCTCCCAGCGCATGCTCCGAGCCGAGCAAATCAGGCAACGGGAAAGGCTCTGGGCTCACGTGGGCGGTCAGGGAAGCGAGCCGAGGTCAAGGACAAGGCCACGGGAGTGGGGGCTGCGTCGGGGTCTCCAGCTTCGCTGCGCGGTCTGTCTGCAGCACCCGCGTCCTTGGCTGCAGCATGCAAGCCTTCTCGTGTGGGTGGGATTATAAATTTAGCATTGGAAGCGACCTTGGAGGTCATGGAGACAAAAATCTGTATTTTTACAGAGGGGGAAACTGAGGCCCAGAGAGGTGGGAAAGAATAATAATAATAACAACAACAACAACACCTATTTAGCACTTACTATGTGCCAGGCACTGGCTAAAGCCATGCTGCTTTACAATTATCTCATTCGATGTCCCCCACAACAACCTTGGGTGATAGGTGCAATTATTTTCCCCATTTTACAGATGAGGAAACTGAGGTTCAGTGACTTGCCAAGGATCACCCAGCTACTGAGGCTGGATTAGAACTCAGGACTTACTGATTCAAGTCTGATTCCCTATCCACTGTACCAACTAGTGACGACCTACCCAAGGTTGCAGAGGATGTTGGTAACTGTTTAATAATGGGCTCTCCAAATTAAGAAAAAAAAGTACGGGGACCCATAATTTTATCTGCGCTATTAACGTTTTCTCCATTACATTAAGTCTAGACATCAGCAAAACAATAAAGTCAAACCCTTTTTTGTAGTTTTTGCAGATTCCGAGATGAAACTGTAAGCAAAGTGACTTGCTTGGCGATCACACCATGATCCATGTGGCTACTAAGCGCCTGGCACTGTGCTCAGTCTTGGAGATTCAAAACGGGTTGGGGGGGGGGAGCAGAGGCAAAAGATAGTCCCTGCCCCAAAGGAACTTGCATTCTAGTCCAGCATCGAAGGCTATGCAAAGTGTATGTACTTAGATCCACAAAATTTTTTTGTGTATGAGACCAATGATTTCTTTGGTATAGGGAACTCGAGTCCAGGAAAACTCCTACCAGCCAACATCTGTACCCATTAATTTTAGAGAGCTGCCTGGTATGTTGAGTGGTTAAGTCGTTTGCCCAGGGTCTCACAGCCAGTATATATCAGAGGCAGTATGCAGACACAGGTCTTCCTGACTTCCAGGCCTTCTCTTAATTCACCAGGCTGGGGAAGTGTTTATTTTGCATTTACAAAATAAACACAAGGGGAAGGAGGGAAGAGGGAAGACATCAGTACTGGGAAGGGTGTTCAGGGAAGAATTAAGTAAGTATCTGGATAAATATGAATCTAGTTCTTTCTGATTCCAAGGCCAACAAACAAATTTATTATGCTGTGTTGTAAAAATTGTGCTAGGTTGGTTGGTTTGTTTGTTTTAGCATGTAGATTGTGGAATCAAGCTTTCCTTATCACATTACTTTATCTGGTTTGTTTATTGGGAGAGGCACTGTGGTGTAGTGGATAGAAAGTTGGTTTCAGTACAAAAGACTTGAGTTTTGTCCCACCTTTGACACACTGTGACTGCCTAACTCACAACCTCAGTGACCTCAGTAAAATTCTAAGTTGAAGAGTATTTCCTAACCTGTATTCATAGAAATTTCCGCTTAAGTTGTTCCCTACATCTACAGCTAGGTGGTGCAGTCCAGCTTTTGAGTCATGAAGAGCTGAGTTCAAATTTGACCTCAGACCCTTACTGGCTGTGTGATCCTAAGCAAGTCACTTAACCCTGTTTGCCTCAGTTTCCTCATCTGTAAAATGAGGATGATAATAATAGCACCTATCTCACAGAGTTGTTGTCAGAATCGAATGAGATAATTATAAAGTGCTTAGTGAAGTACCTGGCATTTAGTAAGCACTATATGAATATTAGCTATTATTATTATTGTAAAATTTCAGTTCTTTCTCTGCCAAAGTGACATTTAAGTGAGTTGAGAATATTTGTCAAAACTCTTAAGTTTGTACTCAATTCTCTTTAATGATGAGTCCTTCAAGTCTCAGCTGAAGTTCTACTTTCTGCAAGAGGCCTTTTCCAGTTCTCCTTATTCTCAGTGCCTGCCCTCTGAGACTATTACAATTTATACTGTACACATGTATCTCATTTGTACGTAGTTTGCATGTTGTTTCCTGGAATTAGACTGTGAACTCCCTGAGAAGAGAGGCTGTTTTTTGCCCTTTTTTTTATCTTCTGTGCTTAGCTCAGTAGCTGGCACATAGTAGACTTTAATTAATACTAGCTGACTGGAGTAATTCTTCTACTCAAAGGGTATGACATTTACATACTTGAATTTATCTTATCAATGATAACTAACAATTTATCAATGAAACAACATAAAATTGGTTATAAGTTCTTTCAACAGGTAACCTGGAATTTTTGCTTACTTGTACATCTTAAATAAAGGCAGCTAGGTAGTAAAGTGAATAGAGTGCCTGGCCTGGAGTTAGAAAGACTCCTCTTCATGAGTTCAAATCTGACCTTGGACACTTACTAGCTCTGTCACTTTGAGCAAGGTTTGCCTCATTTTCTTCATCTGTAAAAAGAGCTGGAGAAGGAAATGGCAAACCTCTCCAGTATTTTGGCCAAGAAAACCCCAAATGGGGTCACAAAGAGTTGGACATGACTGAAAAATGATTCAACAACATCATAAATAGGAATTTTGTGAAAGGGCATCAGAAAAGACTGTAGAATTAGAGCTTGACCTTGACAAATTTATGTTGGGTAAGTTATGTACCTGTAGTACCTACCTCACAGGGTTGATAGGAAGCTCAAATGGGATGTAAGTAAACCACCACACAAACCCAAACCTTTATAGAAATATCAGCAATTATTATTATTGAGAATCGGACTTTGTGCCATGCTTTGTAGTATTTACCTATAGCTGAGTTAACCTGTGTACAATTGTTAGTCTAGATTTTGTCAGTCAAGAAACATTTATTGAGCACCTACTAGGCACTGTGCTAAGCAGTGGCGAAAGAGACAAAAGACAGTCCCTATGCTCACAGAGCTTAAAAATAGGAAATAATTAACAGAAGCAAGGCACTAGAATTAAGAAGAGGGGTTGGGAAAGGCTTCTTGTAGAAGGTAGGTTTTTAGTTGGGACGTGCAGGAAGCTAGAGAAACCAGTAAACAAAAATGAGGAGGGAAAGCATTCCAAGCATGGGTGGCACCCAGTCAAAATGCCTGCAGCTGAGAGATAGAGTGTCTGGTTTGAGGAACGGCCAGGCCAGTGTCACCGGATTGAAGAGTATGAGGTGGGATGTAAGGTGTTAAGAAGACTGGAAAAGTGAGGGGGGGAGGGTTAGGTAATGAAGTGCTTGGAACATTAAGGAGAGGATTTTATACTTAATCCTGGAGGAGACAGGGAGTCACTGGAGTTTATTGAGTAGGGGGGTGCTGTGGTCAGACCCATGTTTTAGAAAAATTGTTTTAGTGCCTAAATGGAGGGTGAACTGGACTGGAGGAAAACTTAAGACAGATAGAAGGACCAGCAGGCTATTACAATATTAGTGGTGAAAGTCATGACAGCCTGTACCCGAGTGGTAGCAGTGTCAGAGGAGAGAATTACTTGTTATTTGTTGTTTATCCTTCCGTTCTGGAAGAAGACCAATGCTATCATGAGGGTGAAGTGTTGGCTGGTAAGTGAATTGGATTTAAGTGAGGTAGAGTAGAGCAAAGTCATCGGCCTCACTTTCTCCTCCAAAGTCACTGGAGTCCAGTGGCAAGATATATGTCAAGAAGACTGGTGATGGCCTGGCCAGAGGAGAGAAGATGGCATATTCAAGAGATGTTGCAAAAGTGAAATCAGCAGGCCTTGGCTACAGCTTGAATATGGGATGTGAGAGATTGTGAGGAGTCTAAGATGACTTTTACATTATGTACCTAAAGGACTGGGAGGATGGTGTTACCCTCAACGGTAACAGGGAAAAGGGAGGGGCAGGGAGGTTTAAGGGAAAAGATACTGAATCTAGTTTTGAACATGTTGAGTTTAAAATGGCTATTGGATATCCAGTTCCAGATATCTGAAAAGTAGTTGGAGATATTAAATTGGAGGTCAGCAGAGAAGTTAAGGCAGGATAGATAGATTTGAGAATCATCAGCATAGAAATAGTAATTAAATCCACTGGAGCTGATGAGAGCACCAAGTGAAGTAATATAGAAGGAGAAGAGAAGAGAAGAGGGCCCAGGACATAGTACTCTGGGACACTTAGTGGGAGTAACCTGGATGAATATCCAGCAAAGGAGACTGAAAAAGAAAGTTCTGATAGGTAGGAGGAAAACCAAAAGAGAGGGGTGTCTCAAAAAACTTGAGAGAAGAGAGTGTCCAGGAGCAGAGAGTGATTAACACTGTCAAAGGCCACAGAGAGGTCAAGAAGAATGGAGAGTGAGAAAAAACATTGCATTTGGCATTTAAGAGATCACTGGTAACTTTGGAGAGAGCAATTTTGGTGGAATGAATGGTGGAGTTGAAAGCTAGATTGCAAGGGGTTAAGAAATGAGTGAGAGGAGAGAAAGTGGAGGCACCAATCTGTAGATGGCCTTTTCAAGGACTTTGGCCACAAAGGGCAGGAGAGATAGAAAATGAAAACAGGGATGGAAGGATTGAATGAGAGGATTTTTGAGGGTTATTTGCTGAACCTGTGCCATAATTATTGATTATTATATCTTCCTAAGAAATCAGCATTTAATTTTACTCAGTGGATCAGTGGTTTTTTAAATGTGCTACATATATTTTCTCATTATACTTATTATTATTTAAAATTCTGATCTTAGTTCTGATAAGCCAGTAGTCTGTACATAGACATTTGACTCAGGGATACCTATCTCATGAATATGTTTAAAAACCACACACTTGTTTCATTCTTCATGGCACTATTTGGTATCCCCAGCACAAATTCTGGTTCACAGTAAGAGCTTAATAAATACTTATTGACTGCCTGGCTCAGCATACCAATTCTTTCTTTTTTTTCTTCCTTCTTTCCTTCTTTTCCTTTCCTTTCCTTTCTTTTCTTTCTTATAAAGTATTCATAATATAGAGCAAGGATTTTTAACCACTTTTGTTTCAGGGACCCTGTAGTTAATCTGGTGAAGCCTATGGACCACTTCTCAGAATGTTTTTAAATATATAAAATAAAACACATAGGGATATAAAGGAAACCAATATATTGAAATATAGATATCACTTTTTTTTTCAAAGTTCACAGACTCCAGGCTAGGAACTCCTGATATAGATGCATAAAGTTTATATATTATTTACACATCTTTGACTTCTCTCCTTTTATTTTTCTTAAGCCACATATTTCTCTTCATCCTCACATTTTCCCATCTTTGTACTGAACTCATTAAGTATCAGCATGCATGCTGATTTGACTCGAGGGTTTTATCAAGTGCTGCACAAAGTCCTACTCTGATGCTTCATCTGGAAGAGACTCTGGGTCCTTGAACATTCTATCAATGGAGCACAAACTTTGTTGCAGGTTCTGTCATACTGGAAAGGCTTCAAGTATGACCCCAGGAACAGTTCTTGTCTATTTTTTTTCTTGTTTATTTTCCAAGGGCCCAAACAGCGAATTACAGAGAAGCACATCATCAGAAGTCTGGCCACGTTACTTGAAAGCTTCTTTTGGCCATGGCAACCCATGAAAAAGAAAAGAAAATAAAATGCTTAATTTCATCTGTCAAGATGTATGTCTCAGATACCCTTTGATCCAGCAATGCCATTACTAGGTTGGTATCGAAAGAGATCATAAAAATGGAGAAAGGACCCACAAGTACAAAAATATTTATAGCAGCTTTCTGTGGTGGCAAAGAATTGGAAATTGAGGGGATGCTGATCAATTGGGGAATGGCTGAACAAGTTGTGGTATATGAATGTAATGGAATACTATTATGCTATAAGAAATTATGAGCAAGTGGACTTCAGAAAAACCTGGAAAGACTTATATGAACTGATACTGAGTGAAATAAGTAGAACCAGCAGAACATTGTACACAGTAACAGCCACATTGTGTGATAGCTGACTTTGATAGACTTTGATCTTCTCAGCAATGCGAGGATCTAAGACATCTCCAAAAGTCTCATGATGGAAAATGCTATCCACATCCAGAGAAAGAACTATGGCATCTGAATGCAGATCCAAGCATAGTACTTTCTCACTTTTTTTCATCTGTTTTCTTTTGTTTCCTCTTTCTTGTGGTTTCTGCTATTGATTCTAATTCTTCCTTACATCATGACTAATGTGAAAATATATTTAATAGGATTGATATGTAGAGCCTATATCAGATTGTCTTGGGGAGGGAGGTGGGGAGGGAAGAGTAGAAAAATTTAAAACTCAAAAGCTTATGGAATTCCAGTATTGTTGAAAACTGAAAATAAATTAATTAATAAAAAAAAGAAAAGAAAAAAAATGATGAGCAGGCAGATTTCAGAAAAAAACCTGGAAAGACTACATGAGCTGATGCTGAGTGAAGTAAGCAGAACCAGGAGAACATTGTGTACAGTGACAACAACATTGTGCTATGATCAACTAGGATAGACTTAGCTCTTCTCAGCAATACAATGATCCAAGAAAATTCCAAAAGACTCATGATGGAAAATGCTAGCCACATCCAGAGAAAGAACTATGGAATCTGAATGCAGATCGAAGCATACCATTTTCACTCTTTTCTTTCTTGTGGTTTTTCTCTTTTGTTCTGATTCTTCTTTCACAACATGACTAATGTGGAAATATGTTTAATGTGATTGTACATGTATAACCTAACATGTATAACTCATGACAAGTTCAAATTGTGCTCATTAAAGGAGACAAATATGATCTTGCAATTTCCTGTAGAATAAATTCACCTGGAATGTAGGGATGGTTGCAGTTTTTGATTTTTGTATCCACAGTGTCTAACCACAATGCTTTCTGTATAGTACACTTAAAAATATTTTTTGAATTGAATTGAATGGTGTGGGACTCCCATTTACTGACTCAATTTGTTCTCTTTGTTACCATATATTCCCTTCCACTTCACTGGGGTAGGAACTCAGTGTCTCCTTGATCTAGAAAATCTAGGTAAAATTTTTTGGTCCTCCCTTTGTACCAGAGAAGAAGTCTGAATTGTTATGGTATTAAAAGATAAAATATGTTAATATTATAGAATACTATCCACATATTTTATATATTTAAGTTTCTAAACTTTTTGTGTGTCATCTGTTGGCCTTCGTGTGTCATTTTCACATCTGTAGCTTCTGCTAAAAAACTCCCCAATTACCCTTTAATTTCTTATACTGACCCATGTGAAACCTCAATGGGAAAAGTCATGATGTGGAAGGGATAACTGTATATTCTTGTATTTTTTACATACCTTAATTTCTTCCCCCTTTGCCTCAAAATGTTAACATACTTGAAAAAAGTTGTTACCTCCACAACACAAGCTGGACAAATTCTCACGGTGGTCTCAATAGGCCAAATTAGTACAAGGAGTAGGTTATTACTATTCCTTTTCTTCATTTCTACTACTCCTTGTTCTGTCCTGCCTCTCAAAAAAAAGCTCCCAAGATGCAGAACACTGCCCCCAAACCGATAGATATTATGGTACCCTCTAGGGGTGTCTCAAGATAAAGCAAAATGATTAAAAGGAAATAGGTGGGAATTTGGTCCAGAAAAATAATGCAGCTGAGATGTAATGAAGAACTAGTCTTTGTTTAATGCTAAGAATACAAACTCAGGCTTTTTCTACCGATGTAGTCAAATATAAATATGAATCTTCCAAAGAGTGATGAAGAAGCCTTGTGGCCCAGTGACTTGAAGTCAGGAAGACCTGGGTTCAAATGCCACCTAACTAGCTGGTTGACATCCAGCAAATACTTGAACCACTCTCAGCCCCGGGTTCCTCATCCACAAAATGTGCATAATTACACCTGTAGTACCTACGTGTAAGTAAGGTGGATTTTGTTATTCTTTTTTTTTTTTAGATAATAGTTCCCAGCAGGATTTCACATTGTAAACAAATTCTACTGTGACTGTGCAGTGAGACATAACAATGAGGTAATGTAAACATTTGAGTTAAATTATAAATAACCTACTGTGTCTTTGTCTTGGAAATGCTAAGTCATAAGGATATTGCTAGAGTTAAAGTAAACTTGTGAGGCTATTGCTGGAAAATTGCCTCCTTTGTGTGCTTTTCTATAAATCAATAGAGCATTGATCGTTGAGAGGGGATTTGGGGAATGTGACAGCTAGGAAGGCTGTGCATGCCTTGATTGGCCCCCGTCAAGGCTTGGAGGGGGGATTTGTGAATGTGCTTGCCTCAGCTGGTCCCCATTGAGGCTTAGGGGGAATGCACAAGCTGGAATGCTGTGCTGCCTTGACTGGCCCCCATCAAGATAAGAGCCTTGCTCTTACATAGGGATTGTTGCCCCATTCCCGAAGCCCCCTGTGAGAAGAGTAATTAGGGAGGAGAAGCTGTAGGAGCTGGTGCTGCCATTATCAGCAACCCACTTGAGAAGAATAAAGTAAATTACTTAACCCCTCATTGTCTCCATTCCTGTCTTTCTGGCTGTCCAGAACCTGCTAGAAGCTACAGCCCAAAACCTCCGGTGTCCCAATAACACAGGTTTTATGAAGATCAAGTGAACTATTGAATGTAAATTGCTTTGCAAACTTAAAAATGCTACGTCTGTTTTGTTATTATTACAAAAAAAAAAGGAAGTAGGAGGCTGATGTTGACTTGCTAAACCCCAGATCATTTCTTATTCTCTAACAATCTGCTCTGCAGATTTACTGGATTGGCAGCCCCTCCTATCTTAACT
Source organism: Phascolarctos cinereus (assembly GCF_003287225.1). Taxonomy (NCBI): domain Eukaryota; kingdom Metazoa; phylum Chordata; class Mammalia; order Diprotodontia; family Phascolarctidae; genus Phascolarctos; species Phascolarctos cinereus. The sequence goes on along the minus strand of NW_027555514.1, from coordinate 237,368,259 downwards.
GCCACTAACTTGATCTAGTGTGCAGTTCCAATCTGTCTGGGCCTAAGGTATGGAAGAAGGCTTCATTTTTTTTTTAACCAATTGAGCCATGATAAGTTTGAAAAAACAGCCTCAAAACTTTACTAGGCAAATGGGGTTAAGTGACTTGTCCAGGGTCACATAGCTACTATGTGTCAAGTGTCTGAGGCAGGATTTGAATGCAGGTTCTCCTGATTCAAGGATAGAGCTCTATCCACTGCACCACCTAGCTATCCCTAGCAATTTTTTTTTTTATATTTGGCTAGGCAATGGGGTTAAGTGACTTGCCCAGAGTCACACAGCTAATAAGTGTTATGTATCTGAGGCCGCATTTGAACTCAGGTCCTTCTGAATCCAGGGCCAGTGCTCTATCCACTGCGCCACCTAGCTGCCCCAGCAATTTTTTTTTTAAAGCAAACACAAAACAACATAAGACATTAAAGTTCAAGGTGAAGGGGGATGTCACCCTGACATGAGGTGTAATCCTATTAGGAAATAAAGGAAATCTGTAGGGTTGGGTACGGCCTATGACCTTGACTGCTGACTCTGGTTCCCCCTTTATTGCATTTAGGCAATGGTCAATTCTTCTCTGATTCATTGTAAGCACTTAATAAGTATTTATTGATTCTCCTAGCTCTTGTCAGTTTATTATTAAGCAAACACTGACAGTACCATCCATCGAACACAATGAAATCTAATGGCAAGAATTTTAGATGTACCCTGTATATGGTTTCTGAAAAATAAATTTTATTCATATTTTGTTGTCCTAGTAACTTGCTAACTCTTCTCTCAGTATTTTCCTGTAAAACAGGTTAAATGAAATTTAACTGGTGCCTTAGAGCAGTGGTGTCACACTGAAATAGAAATGGATCTCTGCAGGCTTCTTAGTGACTTAAACCATACATTAACATCTATGCTATATTATATTTTTAAAAAAATGTTAAATACTTCTCAACTGCATTTTAATCTGGGTTGCCCGTGGGAAGTTTTGCATGAGTTTTACACCTCTGTCTTAGAGTACATTCCCTTGCCAGTTATGTTTCTGACTGTCTTGGACTTCACTACCAACACTCAACAGCCTTCTTATTTTTCAAATTCTCTCAGCACCTAGGGCCTTCTTACCCTGGGGATATCCCTCCACCATCCCATTCCCCTTCTCCCATTGACGAGTTCCTTTGGGGGCCCTCCATTTTGGGGACTGACCTGCCCAGGCTGGCCATGCCTTATTTCTCTCCAGGCCAAACTTCTGACTATCTGGACGTTGCCATCACGGCCCTCCTTAACTACCTTTCTTCCCATTACGCCTCCCTTTCAGCTTCCTTTTATGTATTGTCTTTCCCAATTAGAATATAAGCTCTCTAAGGGCAGCTATAAAATGAGAAAATACTTGTAAAAGACTTGGCAAAGTACCTGGAACATAGCAGGTACTATGTAAATATTTATTATTATCATTAGTTTTTGCTCACATTTGTATACCCTAGTACTTAGCTCAGTAAGACTTAATAAATGCTTGTTGCCTGCCTCCCTGTTTTTAGTCTGCTATTTATTAAAAGGAAGGATGTGTTTTGACTTTAGTAATTTGGAACCAGTTTTATGTATTGCATTTGAGCTGTGTTTTGTTGTGTTTTCATGCATTTTACATCTGTAGTGGATCCATATTTTAGTTCTTCTCTCTTCACTCTATTGTTTCTCTGAATTCTTCATACTTATGCTCCCTTCGAACATAGTAATATCCTATTACGTTCATGTACCACAATTTATCCAGCCATTCCTCAATCATTGGGCACATAATTTGTGAAATAATTTCATTAGAATATCTAAAATGTGGATTATTATATTTTTCACCAAACCAACTTCTTCCGAATTGACAATTTTAGTAGGCTGCAGTCAGCTATCTTTATCTAGTTTTACATGTTTGAAACATCAGTGTTTATTTTTTATTGTTCTTTCTCCCTTACCTATCACATCTAGTTATCAAGTCCAATTGATAACGTTTCCCACATTTTCACCCTTCTTCTGGGCCATCACGGTGGCAAAAAGTTTCCTCATAGGATGAACTGGAGGTCACCCCTCCACTCCATTCTTCTGGTCACTTTTCAAACCAAGTTTCCTTATGCATGAATTTTTCATAATGTTTCTTTTCTCAAAATCTTCCATTGGCTTCCTGATGCAGTTGAATAAAGTTCAAATTTCCTGCCTACTATACCTTTCTAGTTGTAGCTTGTCAAAGGCCTTCAGGAAACCTTCCCTGATTCCTTTCCACCTACCCTCAGGTCTTATCTTTATTTACTTCTAATGAACTCATGAATTCTAGTTGTATGTCACAGCTTCTTTGTGTTCTAGGTCAAAGATTTCACATGCAGCTTCCACTCAGGATTTGACAGAACCAGATTAAAATGCAATCGGGAAATATTTAACAAAATAAATTAAAATACAATAGAATATAGATAAAGGGTAGCAAGGTAGTGCTGGCCCTGGAGTCAGAAAGTTCAGATCCAGCCTCAGACATTTACTAGCTGTGTGACCCTGGGCAAGTCACTTAACCCTGCTTGCCTCAGTTTCCTCATCTGTAAAATGAACTGGAGAAGGAAATGGCAAACTACTTCAGTATCTCTGCCAAGAAAACCCTTGGTCACAAAAAGTGAGACACAACTGAAATGATTAAACAACAAGGAACAAAGGTAATGTTAATATGTGGTTTTCTAAGACAATATGTGGACAGGCAGGGATGCTTATGAATAGTACTGACCCTGTTTCTTTTTGAATTTGACACTGCTGTGATCTAGAAAATTCCCTAAGACTATAATATAAAGTTTAGTCAAGATACTGGCCTTCATTGGTAGGGGATTTTCTGCATCTGGGAGTTCTCTATACTGATTAAATCATAACTTTTTACCTATTCAGCAGGCAATAGGAAGCCAATAAAATATTTTGGTTGTAAAAAATAGATTGTCAATTTCATGAAAGCAGATAGAGTGAATCTAAATCTTATTTGAACCTTGTATCATTTAGCTCCCAGCAGATGGTCCATAGGTAGATTTCAGAAGGTCAGTGAATTTGGATGGGAAAAAAGTACATATTTATTTTCACTAATTTGTAACTAAAATATAAAAAAAATTATTCTAAGGAGGGGCCCAGAGACTTTACCAGTCTGCCAAAAGGTTCCATAAAACAAATAAACAAAAAAAAGATTAAGAACCCCCAATTTACACAACAGATATGTTTGCTAAATTGGAGTCTTAAATATGTGTGTGTGTGTGTGTATTATGTGAAAGCTGCTAAGATGCAGAGATAATAGTGCAATATTCTTATTCCATATTTATCAATCAGTGTCTAATTCTTGACTTTTACACAGTGCCCCATAAAACACAGTTCATTTTAGCTTGAGGCTGAAATGACTCTAATCAAATTAAAATGTGCTTTTCTATAAAATGGGCTTAAACAGTAATTCTTAATGGTAGGTGATTTACAATGTTTTTATTTTTCTTTCATTTAAAAAAATCTATTTCTCGAATATGGAAGAGTTGCCTAATTCATAGTGTAGCACATTGGAGACTTTCTGCTGTATCAGTAACTTTTCCCTTTACACAATTATGGGAACCTATTCCTATGCTTAAATAATCTTTCCCATTTATAGGGTTTCAGGTTTTTCTGGAATGGAACTACCATGTTTACAATATGGAAATGACACCACCATATATGCAGCATTTGCTGATGGGGAAATTTTTAAAGGCACTCTGGCATGCAACTCTTTAAATGCAAATGAAGAGCACAGCCTAGCAATTTCACTCACGTTCTGAAATGTTTTACTATATCAGGTCTTCTTAAAACTGGAAGCTCTTAGAAGGCAGAATTTGTTATTCAGTTGTTTAAATCCTGACCAACTCTTTGTGACCCCTCTGGGGGGTCTCGACAAAGATAGTGGAATGGTTTGCCATTTCCTTCTCCAGCTCATTTTACAGATGGGGAAACTGACGCAAACAAGTTAAGTGACTTGCCCAGGATCACATAGCTAGTAAATATCTGAGGCTAAATTTGAAGTAGGGTCTTTCTGTCTCTAGGCAGGGCACTCTATTCACTGCACTACCTAACTGCCCTGGAAGGTAGAATACCTTGACAAAACTGGCAGTTGATATTTGGTAGCTTCTAGACTTAACTATCTTAAGTTTGCCCAACAAAAAAATTAAGTGATAACAAATGCACTGAAAGAACTTAGGGCAGCATAAAAGAATGAAAGTCTAGTTATCTATCTAGGATTTACTTTAATTTTCAACAACAAAAAAGAATATACTAATCCCTTTGTATAACTATTCATTTTATTCCAATTTGCAATACATTTCCCTGTGGAAGTAGAATCTAGGAAGACATTTGTCCAACTGTCTATATATTGGGTTACTCCATCTTTTGGAAACAATAGAATGGCAGCTCATTTTGCTAGGGATGGGAGTTGTATTTAACAATACACATTAAAAACTTTCGTATATTTTATGCTGACAGTCCGCAACTGTTTTGAAACATTGTGAAATGATGCTTTGGGCAAAAGTATTATACAATCGAAATGCTGACATGTAAGTACTCTTCTAAAAGGAGAGAACAAGCTTTAAAAAAACAAACCAGAATAATTTACTATCATAAAATAGAATTTAGCAGTCAAGCATTGACAACCATACTCAAAACTGATCTTTCAAACAATGATAATGACCAGAGATACTGAGGTCCTGTACCTTGTCTCACTTCACAGGGAAGATGAAAGACTATTTAAAATTTTTGCTCAAGTCTTGTTTTGACGTATGGTTAAAATGAGACACGACCAGACAAAGGGAGAAGAGAAAGGGTGATCTAAATACCACCTTATAGAGAAAACAGGACCAGGGCAGCTAGGTGGCACACTGGATAGAGCACTGGCTCTGGAGTCAGGAGGACTTGAGTTCAAATGTGACCTCAGACACATAACACTCACTAGCTGTGTGACCTCAGGCAAGTCATTCAACCCTATTGCCTAGGCACCCCCCCAAAAAGGTAGAGAAAACAGGACGTCATGTTTTAGAGTCCTTGTGCTACAGAACCAGAGCCTACTACTAAAATCCTAATCTGATAATGGGAATATGAAGGTGGACCCAGTCTTCGAAAGCTATACCAGCAGAACATTGTGTCTGAAAGTTGCAAAAACTTTGAGCAGGGGCTCGGCAATAAACTCCAAATCGGTCATCTGAAGATCATTTTAGCTAAGACAGAAGAGACTGAAGGATCAAACACTGTGTCACCAGGGGCAGCCAGGATAGAGAGCTGGGTCTGGAGTTAGGAAGACTCGACCTTCCTGAGTTTAAATCTGGCCTGAGACACGTACTAGCTGTGTGACCCTAGGTAAATCACTTAACCCTGTTTGCCTTAGTTCAGGGGTGGGGAACCTGCAGCCTTGAGGCCACATGTGGCCCTTTGACTGATTCAGTCATACTTGAGGACCTAGAGGGCCACATGTGGCCTTGAGGCCAAAGGTTCTCCACTCCTGCCTTAGTTCCCCATTTGTAAAATGAACTGGAGAAGGAAATATCAAGATACTTCCAGTATCTTTGCCAAGAAAACTCCAGATGGGGTCACAAAGAGTGGGACACCACTGAAACAACTGAACGATAACTGTGCCAAGCTGGGGATGCAAGTATAAAGAATGAAACCAATCCCTTACATTAGAATGGGAGAGATACTTACAAAAATATGTACAGTATAAAGTTAATAAATACAAATGTATACAAAGTAGTTAAATATAAGGAGTTTGGGAGGGCTTAGTGGTCATGGGAATTAAGAAAGTTTTCATGCAGAAAATAGTGCTTGAGTTGCATCTTAAAGGAAAACAGCTTCTATGAGACAGAGGTAAGGAAGGGGGGACTATAATTGGCAAGTGCAAAAGCACACAAATGGCAGATGGAATGTCATGTGAGGAACAGAGAAGTTAGCATTGCTGAGGAGCAGTGTTGGAGGAAGTGTAATATCTAGTGTGGTTGAAAAGGTAGGTTGCAGCTAGGTGGTGAAAGGCTTTAAAATGCAGTCAGAGGGTTTATATTTTATCTTAGAAGAGACAGGAGGCTACTGGAGTTGATGGAGGAGAAGAGCCAAATGGTCAGATTGGAATTAGGATCATAGGTCTGGAGCAGAACTCTAGAAGTTATTTATTCCAATTTCACATTTTACAGATTAGGAAACTGAGAATCAAGAGAGGCAAAATGACTTTCCCAGGATCACACATTTAATAAGAGACAAGGATGGGACTTGAACCCAGGTTCTCTGACTCTAAACCCAGTTCCTGAATCATCATCAGGAGGTTGGCCACAAGGGAAGCAACTGGTGAAGATGGTTTAAGTAAAATATGTAAACACTGATTCAAGAAAGACATGCTTGCATTGATGAAATCACAGATATTCTGAAGTACAAAACCTGAACTACTTCTGACTGGAGACTTGTTAACAAGACTGATGTGAGGTGGAAATGGGGCTAATCTGTGATTTTGAAATAATAAAACAATTACACAGGAACATGCAATATCTAAGAGAAAAGACATATATCAGCAGCTGCATTGTAGGAATAGGGATTCTAGAGACCAATCTTGAATGGATTAAAAAACAACACAATAATGCACAGTAGTGGTTGATCTTTCCAAAAAGCTTTAATGTTTGTAGTTGTAGTGTTATGTTTCTCCAGAGACATTGCTAACAACTTTACAGCCATTTCAGTTACCTGTTGTGAACAGGAACTAGTGGACAGGACTCAAATGAATATTACTTTGGTCCTTCGGTGACTGTGAGCTAATATTTTAAAAGATAACACATTGCATTTAAGTGGGTATGTGACCACCTTTAGCCAGATGTATAAAACTAATAAACAGTCATTTTTGCTGATGATAAATTGGTGAAAAGATGTAAAGATGGTCCATGACCAAAACATAATAGTTATGTTTAACACGTTAACACGGGACGATACTTATGTGAAAGATTAAAGTTTTTCAATGCATAAAGTTTTTTCCACAAGTATTTCTGACAAGTGCCCAATAAGAATGAAAACAAACTATTTCTTTACTTTTGCATTTGCCAAATCTACCTTCTTGATAGATACTGAAAAACATACCAATGTTAGGTACTACAGATTTAATTCAATAGATTTTTATTCATTCATTCATTCATTTACTTACTTATTATTTATCTGTTTATTTATTGTTTTAGGCAATTGGGGTTAAGTGACTTGCCCAGGGTCACACAGTTAGTGTCAAGTGTTTGGTCTGCGGCTGGATTTGAACTCAGGTCCTCTTGACTTCAGGGCTGGTGCTCTACCCACTGTGCCACCTAGCTGCCCCCTTGCCCTCATATTGTGCCTAAATTTTGGGAGTTGCTATTAAAAGTGTCATACTTGCATATACAAATTCTGATAGGAAGTATTCATCTGCTTTTTCCAGCAGTACATATTTTATCAAAGTGAGCAGTTATCTTCCATTATAGAAAACCACCTTTTGTGAAAAATTGAATTTGTGCTCTTTATGGTTACTAGAATGTAAACAAGTGTCATTTTATTTTTTTTTTAGGCAATTGGGGTTAAGTGACTTGCCCAGGGTCACACAGCTAGTAACAAGAAGTGTCATTTTAAAAAGAAGAAACTCCCAGATGTAAGTCTGACTTGCTTGTTTTCCCCATAAAATAAACCCCTTATGTGCAAAAAGGTGGAACCATCTATGGTTAAGCATTATACTATTTTCATGATATAATATCGTACATTGGAAAGAGGATTAAGAGATTTGATTTAATAGTTAATGGACTTTTCCATGATTTTGTTCACAGATATCTGAAATACAAGATGCTGAATAAATACAATTTATGAAATAAGGCAAACTCTTTGAATGATTCAATTAGAAAATAAATTCTTAAAAGAGTACCATATGCATATATTTGTTTTAGAAAAGAATCATTAAAATCCTATTTTTCCATATACAATGAAGGCCACAGAGTGATGCTGTCCTAAAGAAAAATGGAGGTGGCAGAGGGAGTGAATTCTTCTCTATACTGTATTTTCATGGTGTATATGTTGATTTAATGGTCTATAAATTGATTCCATTTTAAAACAAATTATAAGTTGTCAAGACTTTACATGGCTAAGTACCTCTCTGCACTGAAAGGCTATTGTGTTTCATGGAAAAAAACTGCTATGCTCTGAGCTGACTACCTAAGTAAGTAGTACAATAAATACTTCATGAACAACGTTGATATCCTAACACACATAAAAATTGCTTAATATACAACAGCATAAAACTAAAAACATATAAGTTATGAGAAAACAATAATATCTCCCTAATTGTTTAATAATTTTGGCACAAAACAGGAGATGGACTCAATGTCGCTGTTTCACAGCTCTGTGTGTGTGTCTGTGTGTTTTTTCTTGGAGCTCAAGGTGCCAAAGTACCCATCTGAGCAGATTTGAGGTATGCCTGGCCTCTTCTCGTCTGATGGACTCACTGGCACTTCCCATCTAAACAGTACTGAACATTTAAATTAGTGTATCATTCCCAGTCTAGTATTTCCGTGAGAGAGGTCACTATTAATCCCTTTTAACAGATATGAAAAAGGTAAAGGCAATAGTAAGTAAAGTGATTCACCATATATTGCCAAGTCAGTACCCACCACAATTTAAATCAAGAACTGGTACTTTTCTAAGGTTATATTTAATTTTGGAAAAGTACTTCAGCATCATATTTAGAATACAAAAACCCTCCTCCAATGCAGTTCAACAAGGAAAATTCCTTTTCTGACAGAAAATAAGTCCGTGAAATGACCCAAACATATTACCTGGCATAGACCATTCCTTCAAAAACAGGTTTTTAAAGAAAAAACAATAAATAAACTTGTAAACATAAGATTTCTTCATGTAGGAAAAATTTCAGCCAGAGTAAGTGTTTTTTTGTTGTAAGGCACTTGTGCTTACATTACAATGAAGTCTTCATATGAAGTTTTCTTTTTCCACAAAAATAAGTAACAGTCTTTATAAACAACATCCAGAAAATTATGCTATTCAAGCAAAACTGTCCTGAGAATATTGTTTTTAGCATAATTCCAGTAAATAACTTTTACTTCTGAATCCAGTGAAGGCTGGGCACAGAATTCAGTTTTGGCTAATATCAAAAGCCGGCTCCTTGGCTTGGTGCTGTCTTCATTTAAAGACTTTGTTATGTTTGATCTTGCTGATCCTGTACAATGATTTTGAAGTTTTGTAATGTAAGATCATTTAAGGCACTTGGCAGGATGTGTTCTGATGTGCCCCTGGGCAATATGTTATTTGCTTCTAAACTTTTCACCAAGCATGTGATTTTGAACCATCTCTGTGTTGCTCTCCGTTCTTTCTGCAAGCAATTCTTCATCTTTCTTTTTAAGCTTGCTATCTCTTTCTCCAGTTGAATTATCCTCTTTTTTGCCTCTGTGGGGCTTCTAAAGGCATAGCTGTGTTCAAGTAGAACTTGCTGACAGCTAACATTGGATTTCATATTGGATGGTCCTGCTGGGATGCAAGAGTTTTTCTTAGGAAGATTTCTTGACTTGGGTTTCTGTACAGAATAAAATGAAGAGTGTTACACCTGAATTACAGAGTTTTATGAATCAAAAGTAAATTTGCCCACTTTTGGAATGAAATAATTTTAAACTATTTACCTCATGGAAAGGTATACATTAAACAGAAATGACATTTTATATAATGAATAGAAATGTCCAATGAACTGATAATCAACCTTTTAGTCTTGTATTACCCATTAATTCAATGAGACTTTAGACAAGCTACTTAATCTCTTCATTCCCCTTTTAAATACATGGACCCACATGATATGTGTATAAAAATAATGATTACTTTAGGAATATTTTAAACATTATGATTACAAATGTAGGTTTTTTTAAAGCTTATTTTAAATTCAATAAACCTAATCATTACAATCATTGCAAGTCTAGTATTTCCATGAGAGAGGTCGTGATTAATTTCTTTTTACGGGTAAGAAAATTATTAAATTTTTTTTTAGGCAATTGAGGTTAAATGACTTGCCCAGGGTCACACAGCTAGTGTCAAGTGTTTGGTCTGAGGCCGCATTTGAACTCAGGTCCTCCTAACTTCAGGGCTGGTGCTCTATCCACTGCACCATCTAGCTGCCCCAAGAATATTATTTTAACACTGGGTTATTTTTAAGCTTATGTTAAGTTTAATAAACCTAACTAATAACCATATGTAACCATAATAAACCCAATTAATAACCTGAGAAAAGCAGTGCACACCTCTTCAAACAAGCATTTGAATGGCTCCAATCATGTTCTCTTTCTTTCAGTCTGAGGGAGAATCAGTCCCTTCCTTTAGGCCTCTGGCCTCCTCTGCCCTCTACCTATAAACGGGCTTTGAGGTGTTGCCTTCACTGCTGCAAGTCAATTCTTCTACACATCCTTAATTAACGAAGCGGCTCTTCTAAACCTCTTCATCTTTTCTCAAACCTCCCATGGCTTCTCCTCCCCAACTCTCAAATTTTACTGAAGAAATTGAGACCATCTCCCTAGAGCAGGGGTGGAGAATCTGCAGCCTCGAGACCACATGTGGCCCTCTAGGTCCTCAAGTGTGGTCCTTTGAAAGGTTTGTTCTGTGAAATCTAGATTCAGTCAAACATCTTTTGTGGCCAAACTCCTTAAAAAAGCTGGTTACAATAGGTTCCTCTGCTTCCTCTCCTCTCACTCTCTTACCCCTGCAGTCTGGTTTCCTACCTTCTCATTCAATGGAAACTGTTTTCTCCAAAGTCACTAAAGATCTCTTAACTGCCAAATCTAATGGCCCTTTCTCAATCCTCATCCTTCTTGAGCAGCTTCTGACTCTGTCAATCACCCTCTTCTTGATACTCTCTCATTGCTTGCATGTTATCTTCCCCATCAGATTGTCAGCTCAATAACAGGGACTATATTTTGCCTTTCTTTGTATCTCCAAAGTTTAGCACAGTGCTTGATACATAGCAGGCTCACTCTTTCTCCATTCATTCATTCATTCATTTAGTAAATGTTTGTTGACTGACTAACAGTCAGTAACTAAGGTAAATTGGTAGAGAGAGTTTCCTCACCCAGGAGTTTTCTATACTAATAAAACTACAGGGTCAGTCCACATTCCTATGTAATTGTGTCTTAACTGGCAAAATTAATGTCTCTGGAAGAACAAAACTTTCTTGATAAAAACTTTGCCTTGTTACTGATCCATTTTTCTTTCAAACTCCCTACCCTCTAATTTTTTTTTTTTGGTGAGGCAATTGGGGTTAAGTGACTCGCTCAGAGTCACACAGCTAGTAAGTGTCAAGTGTCTGAGGCTAGATTTGAACTCAGGTCCTTCTGACTCCAAGGCTGGAGCGCTACCTACCTGCCCCTACTCTAGTTTCTTAAAAGAATGAACTCTGCCCAGTTCCCCAACTTGCTCCTGACATACAACTTTGTTGGCCCATTGGGGAGTCAGATTTCTGTTTCCTTCACTCTCCTTTAAGGTTTCTCTGTAAAGTCCCCAGGGGCTTCTCGGTCTCTGTGGCCCATGATCTGGGCAGCATTGCGTTGTTCGTCACCGTATCCTTGGCTCCCAAGACAATATACTTTTTGTTTCTTCTCCTATCTGCTGGCTTCTTCTCTCACTCCACTTTCTCCTTTCACCCTGCTAAATGTGGCCATACTAAGCGATTGAAGTTCTTAACTCCTGGGAGAAAAAGCCAGTTTTCCTTTTGAGGGGAAAAGAATTTTGAAGAAGAGAGTGTATGAGTGTGTATGTATGAGAGAGAGAGTGTGTGTGTGTGTGTGTGTGTGTGTGTGTGTGTGGTGCCTTAAAGTCTAAGGAACATAAAATGTATTGTTGTTTTATTCATAAAATTATCATATTTGTTATATTTAAAATATATTGTAATACAATTACAAATTTTTAAATGTTTAAAATTTTTGTTATAAATGGTGCTACAAGCAGCTCCATTTTAAAGTTTAGGTAAAACTAAGAAATAGTAGAATCCTTAATTTGGGAAGCAGATGGAATTAGAGAACAGAAGAAACCTGAAAGAAAAAAAGTTCAATTTTCTGAACTTAGTGTCTACTTATTTTTTGGCTGGACCTAAAATTTCACTGGTGTAGGAAATTTTCTGTGAGGAAGCTCCTTCGATCACTGCAACTCTGCAAATGTCCTTCAACTTAGTTTTACAGTTAACCTGAGACGTTCCGTGCAGGGGCCATTACAGGCCTGGAGGGACAGCTTTCTAGCTCCTTAGCCAGCCAGTGTTGTTCAATATCCTTCAAAGTGTTGAGGAAATGCAGAAAACACTGACTTTCTGAGGAGGTATGACTAAGACCCCCAGACTTGGTGAATCTAACTAATCTCTGTCATACAGAACTCTACACAAGCAGTCTCACTTCTGAGTTTCGGCTATGAATAGTGTCTGTGTCTCTGGTGCTTATTTTTAACATTCTCCTGGACTTCTGAAAACTGAATGTTTGCTGGGATGGAGACAGGTTTCTCCACACTAATTTATTTCATGGTTTGGTTGGAGTACTTTCAATCATAATAGGTAATAGGCCGTTCAGACTTCTTACTACCCCAAGTTCTGAGCCTTTTGAGCAGGGGAGGCAATCAGTTCATCGTTTCTAACCACAGAAGGAATAAATGGATATCTCTGTTGATGTTCATTCCACCCTTAGGCCTTTGAGACCCTCTGGTCAGGCAGTTCTGACACTGGGATTCCAGAAAAGGACAATCCAAGAAATGGTAACACTGAATATTTCTTACTTTTCTTGTCAAAACTGCATTTTGCTTCTTCTGTACTGTTTGTACTCATATATTAATAAGCAGATACTGAAGAAAATTTTACACAAAAAACCTTCCTATGGCACATTGTTAACTATTTTGGGAAGTAAAGGCTAGGTAACAATATATGAATGCTGTATTTTATGTTATTTTTAAAAACAGGATAAAGTAGCAGTGTCAAACTCAAACAGAAACAGGCCACTAACCTGGAAGGCAGTCCCATAAAGACTAAGAAAACCACATATTAACAATATGTTTTTTCACTTATTTTGTTAAGTGTTTCCTAATTACATTTTAATTTATTTCCAGCTGCATTTAGAAGAGGCCCATTTATGCTTTAACACATCTATTAATTCTTCTTCTGTAATGTCTCCTCTTAGTCTAGTCCGGGGGTGAGGAACCTCAAGTACAGCCCTTTGACTGAATCCAAACTTCACAGAAAAATCCCCTTAATAAAAGGATTTGTCTGTAAAATTTGGACTCAGTTAAAAAGCCGTACCCAAGGACCCAGAAGGCCACATGTGGCCTCAAGGCAGAAGGTTCCCCAACCCTGGTCATTTCTATTTCTACTTTTGACCCCCTTTTCAGGCCCTCACCGTTTTACTACTGATATAGCCTCCCAAGTAATAACAAAGTATAATTACATCACGGCAATATACATATCATATAATTTCAAAGCTACTGGCTTGTTTCAAATGATATGCCAGTACAATGAACAAATCTGGAAAGTGGTAAATGTTCCTGACTGTAAGTCAAAAGACTTTCTATCAGTTCTAATATTCTATATCTTTACCTAGTCAATAAACATCTATTAAGCACTGATTATGTGGCACTGACTATGCTAAGTGCTAGGGATACAAAAAGGTAAAAAAGAGTCCCTGACCTCAAGGAGCTTACCGACTAATGGGGAAACAATGTGCAAAAAATATATATATGCAAAGCAAGCTATATATAGAACAAATAGGAAATAAAAAAGAGAGGGAAGGCACTGGAATTAAGAGGGGTTGGGGAAGGCTTCCTGTAGGACGTGGGATTTTAGTTGGGACTTAAAGGAAGCCAGGGAGGTCAGTAGTCAGAATGGAGGAGGGAGACCATTACAGGCTTGGAGGACAACCAGAGAAAATGTCCACAGCTGAGAGATCTGGAGCATCTTGTCCCGGAACAGCCAGGAGGCCAGTGTCCAGGATCAAAGAATGTGTTGGGGAAAAAAGTGATTCTTTTAGTCCAGGGTTCTTAACTTTTTTGTGTGTCATGGATCCCTCTAAGAGTCTGGTAAAACTTATGAATCCTTCTTAGACTAATGTTTTTAAACACAAAAAATATCAAATACATAAGGATGCAAAGGAAACCAATTATATTGAAATACAGTTGTCAAAACATTAAAAAAAATTCATTGCTCCCAAGTTAAGAACCTTGGTAAGGTCAGGTCTACAACTTGACTCTAACTAGTTGTAGGCCCTAAGGCTAGGTACTTAGTTAATTTCTCAGGGTCTCAGTATTCTTGTTTATAAAATGAGGAAGCTTACCTGGATCAGCGGAGTCAAACTCAAATAGAAATGGAAGCCACTAAATAGTACCTGACTTAGAAAATCACACATTAACATTTTCTATGTTTTATTGTATTTTTATTTTGTTAAATATTTCTCAATTACATTTTAATCTGGTTCCCTCAGCTGGGAAACGCTTCAGCCTTACTCCCTTAGTGTTTGACATCTCTGATCTATATAATTTCCAAGCTCTCTTCTATCTCTACAAATGAGATTTGGCAGGTATGAGGCACAGCAAAGGACAACTTTTTTGATCATATATGGTGTTCAGGACAGTCTTGCTTTCTTATGTAAAGGATAGTCTCCGTCAGAGAGATGACAAAAATGGGGAGTTGTGAGAAGGAAAAAAGGGAAAAAAGAAAGGAGTATCACCTACCATTGATTTTAGATGAGTACAGAAATCAAAAATTGTTGGTACAGCATCCATTTTAAGTCGTCTTGTTTGTCCCGTTAGGTCAAAACAGGAGGCTTCAAAGTGTTTTGAGCAAAGAAAAGTGTGTTTTCCCGGCACAAAATTTTTGCGCCTAACCAGACGAACCCATTCCTTTCTTCTTTGGGGATCTAAGGGAAACCTAAGAAACAACATACATCTCAAATGCCAACTGATTTGGAGAAATCACAACATTTCAGGTAATTCTAGTGGTTAAAGATAATTAAAAAATAAACAAAGATTTAATGTTGATTACATTTAAATATCTGCCTAAAAATATTAACACTGAAGTGATTTACACACTCTAATGAAAATAATTCATGCTTATTTTCATAAGAGTGAATAAACAGTAACTTCAATGTAGGAGTGATTAAGTGGTTTCTGTGATTTGGAGGAATAGATCCTTCAACATATTCCCTAGAATTACAAAAAACTGAATTTTTTTCCCCAGTCTAAAACTGTTTTTAACACATTCAATTTATCAAATGCATAGAACTATTTTATTAGGAAAATTTAGCCAGGCCATCTACTGTTGCTGATATAAATGGTGAAGGCAAATCAGATACAATACTCATTTTGTCAAGAAAACTTAGGTAAAAATGCCTCAATCTCTAAAATTTGTATTTTAGTTTCTAGTTAATTTGCATATATTTGTAATTGTTGAAATCAATACTTTGTCTATACTGATCATCCCAGTAGAAATCATGATTCTCATGAAACATAGTAGAAATATCACTAATAGGCCCAATTAGATTTTCAATTCCATTAAGGAAAATACCCTTTTCTTATAATATGCTATTTATTCTGAGGGTGCTCAGCAAAAATTTACTGACAAGCATATATATATATATATATACACACAAAAGGGATGTCTTCCTGTGTCTCTACATAGTTCAGAAAAAAATCAATAGGATATTGGAGAGATTATTGATTTAGAATCAGGGAAGCAACACCTAGATGTGATCAATTTGATCTCAACTTTACTCTGAGTGCCCTCTAATGGAAGTGCTGATCATTATGACCTTGCTATAACAGGGATGAGAAATGAAACTGCTATATTTGAGAAGCAAAAATATTGGGGACATTAAGAGATCATGAAGAGAAGGGGTCTGCATTGGAAAGCTGCCACTGCCATGACCCCCCATTATTCCTACATTTCCCTAGCAAGAATTTAGTAAGGTGAACTAGTGCATCTTTCACTTCTTACAGCTATACTGCCTTGCAAATCTCAAGGTTTCTGGGACACAAAAAGTAGTTCTTCCTTAACAAAAAGTTTAGAGGCATTTTCACTTTCATTCTGTCTTCCCCTTTTAAAGGATCAGATCTAGGACAAAAATGTAAGCTGACTTCAAAGATCCCAATTCCAATATTTTGTGATCATGTTAATAAAGCCTAAATAATTTTCTTCTCTTCCCCAGGAAAGACTAAGGAATGTTGACTGTCATTTTCTAAGACCTCTTCATGACTGTACATAGCCCATCAAACAAGTCTTGAAGATAAATAATTCCTATGATTAGTTATCCTTTGTTCAAAGGCATATTATTTTCCAAACCTTTGTCCTTGTAGCTTATCTTAAAATTATAGAGCCCAGACCTGGGGTCTAATCTGTATTCCTTAAACACAGTCATATGGATCATGGCAGTGACATTCTAAGATAACTTTTAGACTGAGAGGCACTGAAGTATAGTGGATGGAGGACTATCCTTGGAATAAGGAAAACTTGGTTCAAGTCCCGTCTCTTGGTCACTTACCATGGGTAAATCACTTAATCTCACAGGGTTCCACAAAACTCTTTAACATTAAAAATTACAAGGGAATTACTGTATTGGACAAGTGACAGGTCTGGACCATTGCCGATCTGGGACCATTCCCAAAATCTTTTGATTATCTATGCTGATGGAGAACATTTTTGTTATCATTTCCTAACCCATGATTTCATCAGTTGGGGGAACTCCTAAACTGTCACAATACAGATTAGCAATTTACCTTCAGATTTATGTTCTTAGAGAGTTGCCTGGGGCTTGGATCCACGTATTCCAAATGCAAAGACTAGTCTTAAATTCACTAAGCCACATTCTTCTAGAGAGTTTTCAAGTATTGAGAATTAGAATGAAATTTTGAAGAAAAGCACTGAGTTTGAATGAACCAATCAAGATTCTCTTTAAACTTTTATTCTGAACAAAAATAATTTCAATAAATTCAATTCAACAAATTTTTATTAAACATGTTCAGTCTTTTCAGTCCTGTCCGACTCTTTGTGACCCCATTTGGGGTTTTCTTGGCCAAGATACTGGAGCGGTTTGCCCTTTCCAGCTCATTGTACAGATGAGGAAACTAAGGCAAAGAGGGTAAGTGACTTACCCAGTGTGGCACAGTTAGTAAGTGTCTGAGGCAGAATTCAGACTCAGGTGCTCCTGGCTCCAGGCCTATCCGCTGAAAAAAACAGAAGCAGCTTGGTGTAGTGGATGGAAAGCCTCAATTAGAATCAGGAAGACCTAGGTTCAAGTTCTGCTTCTGATACCTACTTGTCTACGTGACCCTGTGTCAAGTCACTTGACTTCTCAATGCCTTCAAGACTATTATTTGTATTATTTGCAGCATCTGACAATGCTGATCTACTTTGGTAGAGGGAATTTATTCACTGGGAGTTCCCTATGCTAATAAAATCATAGTTCTAGTTCTCCCTACCCAACATCTCAAAAAAGTGCTTGGTGCTAGAAAACAAGTCTCAAGCTGGTACACAGGAGTCAAAATGGGGAGGTGGTGGTGGCAAAAAGTGTCCCCTCTCCAAAGTGTCATACTATATCATACAAATCCTGAAAGGTTACATATATTTTTTAGCAGCCAATTGTATACAGCCCTTTTGAAAATGGTCTCCATAAAGAGCTTATACTTGAAATAAGCATAAAGAAGATACAGAAGTTTCTGCAGAACCTATGGATTTTTTGTTCATTTTAAAGCAATTGGCAGAGAAACAATTTTACCTTTCTTAATCCTAGGGGTAGAACAGACACCAACCCCTGCTTTGGATTCTGATAAACAATTAAATTCATTAGCATTACCACACTTTTCATTGCCTGCTGCCCCTCAGAAGAATAAACTTTGATGTCAATCCTGTAATTCGGCATTTCCCAATTTTAATAGCAAAGCAACTGTTTTTTCCAGATGGGAATCGAAGGGATTTCTTTGGTCCAACCAAGCTGAAAGATGCCTCTCTTTGCTCTGGCCTCCAGAACCTTGGCTCCTCCTGTATTCTTTCTTTCTTCCTCCTACCATCCTTTCTTTCTTTCCTCTACTCCAATCTTCCCCCCCTCCCCCATCGAAGCTGAAAATGCTGGTGGAGAATCCGGTCCCCTACGGGAGAGATGATGATGCTCCAGTATCGTCTAGAAGAGGGGATGGGGAGCAGGGCAAGGGTTTCTTGACCTTTTGTGCGTCATGGACCCCTTTGGCAGGCTGGTAAGGCTCGGGATCCCTTCATATAATAACGTACATATTTTTAATTTGTTAACTAAAAAATGCTAAATTTCAATGAGTGGAAAGATGACATTTTTCTCCCGTTCAAGTTCACGATCCCCTTGAAATCTATCCACGGACCCCACGTTACGCTCCCGGGTTCGAAGGGGGTCGGGCTGGGTGGCAGCTGGGTCAAGGACAGCCGCCCCGGGCGGTCCTGGCTCTGGCCGCCCCGTACCTGTTACCTGTGGAAGCTGACGTTGATGTGCTTGTTGTAGGTAGCCGCACAGCCCGCTGCGGCGCAGTTGGTGGGCATCTCTCTGACTCCCCTTATCCGACACACGCGGAGCCGAGTCAGGGGACGGGATGCAGCCCCGGGGACCCCCGCGGGGGGGTTGGGAAGGTGGGAGGTCCCTACTCAACCTGGGCTTTCTTTTCCTTTAATAAGATGGCGGGCTCGAGCCTGCAGGGCTGACGGTCCCCGAGTTCCCGCTGCCCTTGTTCTTCACCAACATGGCGGCGCTGTTCCTCCACATCCAGCGCCCCCCTCCGCTGCCCTTCCTACCCCCCCCTTCTTTCCCTCGGGGAGAAAGAGAAGCATCCGAAGTCACCCAAGGAGGGGAGAAAATCTTCCTCCAAGGAGCCGCTCAATGGGAACCGATTCAGGGTCTGCAGGGGGTTTGTGAGTGTCGGGAAAAGGGCGAATAACGGGAAGGGGAAAGGAGTGGAAGAAAAACTACACCTCCCATCACGCACCGCGCGCCACGATGGATCACCGCATGAGCCATCCTTAACCGCGTGCCGCCTCGGCCTCGGGAAGGCACTTCCGGTTTGCCTCCTTCCAGCCTCCTTACTCGCCTGTCTTTTCTCGCGAGGCCCTGGCGGAAGATCCGGGAATCTATCTCGAAAGGGGCACAGAGAGAGCTGGGTGGCCGGCGGTGGCGGCGGGCGTGGGGGAAGTTGGAGGACGGCGCTCCTTCGGTGTAAAAAGCGTCCGCCTCGGGGTAGGGGTGAGGCTCGGCCGGCCCGGTGAGTGAGGAAAGAGGGAAAGAAGGAAGGAAGGAAAAAAAGAAAAAAAGAAAGAGAAAAGAAAGAGAAGCAGGTGAGTTATTTCTTTTTGGGTGGCGGCTGCCCCGACGGTGGGGGTGCGGCGTGAGTCCAGGCTGCTCCGTGGATGGCGGCCCCGGACGCCGCGGCCCCGGCCTCCAGCGGCCTCTCGCCTAAGGAGGAAGGGGAGTTGGAAGACGGGGAGATCAGCGACGATGACAACAGCCAGGCCCGCAGCAGGAGCAGCAGCAGCAGTAGCGGCGGCGGCAGCGGGTTGCCGTACCCGCGGCGGAGGCCTCCGCACCCGCCCCGGGGCGGTGGCTCCGGCTCGGGCGGAGGCTGCGGCGGCGGCTCGTCGTCGTCGTCGTCGGCCTCGTCGCAGCAGCTGCCGAGGAGTTTCTCGTCCCGCTCGCGGCACCCGTCGGAGCGTGGCCCCCTTCGCGGGCCCAGCGGCGGCTACCGGCCCAAGGAGCCGTTCCGCTCGCACCCACCCCCCATGCGGATGGCGTCGTCCTCTTCGCTGTCGGAGGGCAGCCCTCGGCAGTCATTCTGGGAGCGGAGCCACATCGCCCTGGACCGCTTCCGCTTTCGAGGCCGGCCCTACCGCGGCGGGGGCCGCTGGGGCCGCGGGCGAGGCAGCAGCAGCGACCGGGGCGGCAAGCCGGCGGGCGGCAGGCCGCCGGCGGGAGGAGGGGGATCGGGCTTCGGCAGCGGCGGCCAGAGCTGGAGGGAGCCTTCTCCTCGCAAGAGCTGTATCCTTTCCGTGGGGGTGGTCGGGGATCCCCTTCTCCTCGTTTCACAACCCTTTCCCCTCCTCCGTCCCTAGAGTCTGGGTTTGGGAAAAGTAATGCCCAGGAGCAGCCCCGTAATAAGCAATGCCATCTTTTATTGTTGTGGGATATTCATTGACTTGTCTACTTTTACAATTCATTCCACAAAAGAGAAGCGCCCACAGGCTGTGCTGGGCGCTGGGATGAAAAGACCAAACAACCCCCCCACCAAAAACCCCCCCAAAACTCCAAACCTCTCAAGTCCATCAGTGTCCTGGAGGAACTTATCTTTGGAGGAGTACAATACACATATGTAAGTAAATAGAATTTTGTACCACGTAATGGCTTTGCACTCCTTTTAATTGTAAAATTTCCCATCACTCCGTTCATTTGCAGAACTCAAGTTGTAATTTTATTTAATGCTATCTCTTCTTGATGCCTTTAAAAGTGAAGGGAAAAAATGCTCGACAAAGAGCTACGGGAACCCTCTGTTATTCAGAATTGTGACCCCTTGATTTTCCTAGCCTCTTCCATTTTTTTCCCTTGGTGTTTGCTGTTTGTTAGAAGATCGTCAGATTTGGGTAAGTATGGACGAGAGACACGTTTTAGTAAGTTTGGCTACTGATTAAGGTCTTGGGAGGGATTGGGAAGGAAAACTTAAGTTTTTATTTTTATTTCTTTAAAATATTATTGTCTTCAGGTACCACCCTGTGTGGGGTTATAGAGTGAGTAATCTGTTGTTAAGAGTTAGTGTTCATACTTTTGAAACAATCCTAAGATTAAGAACTAGGAGGAGTTTTGGAGTTTCGGAAAGGGTTAGGGCTATGATAGAGATGAGAGATTAAAGCTCAGAGTATCATATATCAGAGTTGCCAGGGGCCTGAGGTGTTCTCCTGTATATTCTGTCAGTCAGTAAACATTTATTTAGGTCCTCCTATGTGCTAGGCACTCTGTTAAGTGCTGGGAATACAAAATCCTTGCCCTCTAGGAGTTTTTACAATGGGGATGAGCAGGAGAGGTGGAGACATCCAGTAAAAAAGTATGTTCAACCAAGCTATATACACAGGATAATAGAAACAGACAAGAATCCTTTCTAAAGAATCTGGCCTTTGTTTGAAAGCCATTTCTCTATAGGCAGTCCATTCCATCTTGAGTCAACTCATTGCTAGGAGCTTTTTCTTTAAGTCAAATCTAAATTTGCCTCTTTATTCAAACCCTTCAGAGGGGTTAACTTTTATTGTGTGATAGACTCTTTTGGGGCTCTGGTGAAGCGCCTGGACTCTTTCTCAGAATAATGTTTTTAAATCTGTAAAATAAAATATATATGATTGTAAAGGAAACCATTTATGTTGAAATAGTTACCAAATATTTCTTAAAAAATGGGCCCCAGGTTAAGAACCTTTGGTTTAAGGCTACACAGAAAGTAGCAGACTAATAATTTTTTCAATTAGAAATTAGGCCAGATCCCAAATCCATTACTCTTTTTCCTAGGCATATTTTATTTTTTTCCAATTACATGCAAAGATAGTTTTCTTCATTTTTGTACAATTTTGAGTTCCAAATTTTTGTCACTCCCCTTGTTCCCTCCCCAAGACAGCAAATAATCTGATATAAGTTGTACATGTACAATCATGTTAAACATATTTACACATTAGTTATAGTGTAAGAGAAAAATCAGAACAAAAGGGAAAACCATAGGAAAGAAAAATTAAAGTGAAAATGGTATTCTTCGATCTGCATTCAGATGCCATAGTTCTTTCTTTGGATGTGGCTAGCATTTTTCATCATAAGTCTTTTGGAATTGTCTTGGATCGTTGTATTGTTGAGAAGAGCTAAGTATATCCTAGTTGGTCATAGCATAATGTTGCTGTGGCTGTGTATGATGTTCTGGTTCTGCTTACTTTATTCAGCATCAGTTCATGTAAGTCTTTCCAAGTTTTTCTGAAATCTGCCTGCTTATCGTTTCTTATAGAACAATAACATTCTATTGCATTCATATGCCAGAGCTTTTTCAGTCTTCCCCAATTGATGAGCAAGCCCTCTGTTTCCAATTCTTTGCCACCATGAAAAGAGCTACTGTAAATATTTTTGTACATGTAGGTCCTTTTCCCTTTTTTATGATCTCTTTGGGATACAGACCTAGTAGTGGTATTGCTGGATCAAAGGGTATGCATAGTTTGGTTGCCCTTTGGGCTTAATTCCAAATTGCTCCCCAGAGTGGTTGGATCAGTTCACAGTTTCATCAGCAATGAATTAGTGTTCGAATTTTTGACATCTTCTCCAACATTATCGTTTTCCTTTTCTGTCATATTAGCCAGTCTGATGCACGTGAAGTGGTACCTCAGAGTTGCTTTAATTTGCATTTCTCTAATTGATAGTGATTTAGAATGTTTTTTCTTATGATTATGGATAGCTTTAACTTCTTCCTCTGAAAACTGCCTGTTCATATCCTTTGCCAAGTCCATTACTCTTTGAAATAAAACAAAAAACCAAAACAAAACCTAAAACTTTTACCAAGCCGTATGGCCTAGCTTATTTTGTGGTAACTACATAGGCGTAGCTTACTAAGTACTTTCATTTTAACTATTTTGCTTGGCGTGAATCCCATAGTGAAGTGATTCATTTGTGGGTGTGTAACATTTAACCTTTTTTTTTTTGGTGAAACTCTTTGAAGGCTTCTGTAATGTTACTTTACTTCAAGTGGATTTCATAGAATGATATGATTAGGAGAGACCTCCAGAGGTCCTGTTATAGGGAGACATTAATTTGCAGGACTCTGACACATTCAGAGCTTTAGCTTCTGTATAGGGAAAATGAAAGGTTTGGAAGGAAAATTAATCCTGACTTCAGTTTTACCCAATGTGACTGCAGAGTCACATTGTTTCAGTGTGTTCAGAAAGGAAGGAGGTAGAGAACTATAATCTTGTCACAGTGATGTTTATTTTTGTGTTCATCTTATGGAAGTGTATGAGCCTTTTACAAGTAATAGTATAAAAAAGATACATTGAAAGATTTGGACCCAAAACCTTAAGTGGCACTGCTTTATGAATTAGCCAACAAGCAAGCAGAAAATGCTTTATTTTGTGGACTGGGCTGTTACAAATGTTTCTGAGGTTTCACTACCTCTGGCTGATTTCTTAATCTTGATGATTTTTATGACCTGGGATCATAGGATCACAGATTCAGAGCCTTGAAGGGGCCTTGGAAATCATCTAGTTCAGCCTCCTTATTTTATGTATAAAGAAACTGAGGCCCGGAAAGTTAAGGTTATACAGGTATTAAGTGAGAGAGGACTCAAACCTACAAAATTCCAAATCTGACTCTAGGTTGTATTTGGTGCTTGAAGTATTTCCCTATTAACTCGAACAGTGTTGAGATAGAGAGGGAAAAAAATGTTCCATGTGAAAATAGTTACATAGAAGAAACCATTTAATTGCAGATAACATTTTGAATTTAAAGGTTCTTGCTTTATAGTGCAAACAAACAGCCTAAAAAAACCTCATATACAACTCTCCCTGAAAAACCCAAACCAAAACAAAAACCCCAACATTTTCAGAACCACCAATAATGTGGAATGAGTGGAGACCTTAATGTTGGTTTGGTAAATGATAGCATATTGCTCATCATTGGAGTTAATTAATTGACCTGGGAGGATAGCTTTATTTTAATGAGCAGCTTCCAGAAGCAGAAACTGGCTATACAAGATATAAGGTCCCTTGCTCCACATGTGGGTAGGAATAATAGTAATAGAATTGACATGATAAAGATATTCCTCAAAAGCTGAAGAGTATTCACTTAACATGTATGTAGAACTACACCCCTCTCCCATCTTTCCCCAGAGACATTATTGAAAATATGGTACTTTGTCAATTCAGGGGGTTAGGGAAGTGAAAATTAACTTCTTACATTAAAAAAATATGTATTCTCTTACCCACTTTTTCAGTTATTGTATAGTTAATACACCCAGTATAAGGAAAACATTGAAAGAAGGATATTGCTTTAAATAGTAGAAACTACTTGGAATGGGTAAGATTCCCTGTGTTTTAAGAAAATCAAGTGTGTGAGCTGAGCTTTTTCAACTGGTAATTATATATTTAAAAAAGAACAGTTTCTACAACTGTCATGTTGCTTTGTTGCTTTTCTTTTCATAGATGCCATACCTAAAGGAAGATTTCATGTACTTTAGTTTGTTTTTCTTCCGTATTCCTCTACTGGTGAAGTATCACTAACCTGTCTTAGAAATGGGATTTGAGGGGCAGCTAGGTGGCACAGTAGATAGAGCACTGGCCCTGGATTCAGGAGGACCTGAGTTCAAATGTGGCCTCAGACACATAACACTTATTATCTGTGTGACCCTGGGCAAGTCACTTAACCCCATTGCCTAGCTTAAATAAAAAAAAAATAAAAAAAAAGAAATGGGATTTGTATGTGAGTTTGAAAAGGAACGTAGTTCCTAATCACCTTTGTGAAATAAGCAAATAAAATTTGGAATAGTAAACCATTTATATTAGCCCATCATATTCTTACTCTACCAAAGTCCACCTGGTGGCTTGGAGTTGACCCAAGGTTCTTAAGTCTGTAAATGGAAGAGAAGCACTGGCAGGTCCTACTAAAAGACATAGGTTTCAGGTTGCCAGAACTCTTGAGTTTGTCCCCAGTGATGGTGGTGGGGGGCGTGGGGGTTGGGGGGAGAACCATTGTAGCCAAGTCTGGAGAGGTACATTGCCAGGGTGGCTGCAAGATGATGGAGTTTTTGGACCTGGCAATCTTAGACTAGTTTCAAAAGAGTTTCAAAAGTCTTCTGTTGGTGAAGGGAATATCCAAACCAGCAAATTCTTGGATTCTTGAACATCCTTAGTATTATATTAAAGGTATTAGTATTTTATTTAGAGGTTATCATTGTTTTAATTAAATACTTTAAAGGCCTTTTCTTTCTCCAAAGATTGTAAGAAACAAGATTGCAATAGTGTTTGTGGTTCACTTCCATAGATACAAAGTGGATGTTTACACTGTTTTCATGGTGTACAGAAAGTACAAAAATTTTGTTTTACTTGTCCTTTGGTCCTTTGATTTAGGGCTGAGAGGGACCTCAAGTTGAGTCTAATCCTTTAAAATGAGGCCTAGTGAAGTTAACTTGAGTTCCCAGTGTCACATGGGGATTAAGAATGAATGACTTGAGGAGTTTCTCCTTGTTGTACCTTGCATGTGACCTTCCATCTCTCTCCTCTGAGTATTTTATCTGATAGTCTTCCATGCCTGGAATGCCTCCCCTCCTCATCTCTGCCTTGAGGTTTCCCTGGCTTCCTTTCAGGTCTCAGCTTCAAGTCCTGTCTTCTGCCAGAAACTTTTCCCAGATCTCCTTAATCCTACTACTGCTACCTTTTCTTTGAGATACCTCAATTACCTATACATAGTTGTTTGGACGTTGTCTCCCCTGTCAGAGCTCCTTGAGAGCAGGGACTGTCTTTTTTGCCTTTCTTTGTGTCCCCAGCTGTTAGCCCAGTGCCAGGCATGTAGTAAATGTTTGATAAATGCTAATTGACTGACAGCATTTCTTTTAGTAAGACTTGTTTTCAAGTTTCATTTAAAGTAGATAGATACTTCTTTCAAAAAAATTATTTCAAAATATTCAAAAAAATTTTCAAAAAATATTAAGCAAACATACAGAAGAACAAAAATAATTAACTAAACCCTTAGCTTTTGAAAAAGTAGAAGCCAAGAAATAAAAAAAAATTTCACGTCCCATTCCAAGCTTTGATTCTTTTGAAATTTTCTTCTTTCTGTATGTGTATTAGTACCAGCTGCGTGAACCTAGGCAAGACACTTAACTGCTTAATGTGCCTCAGTTTCCTCACCTGTAAAAATGAGGGGGTTGGACTCTTATTAAGGTCTCATCCAGCGCTAAAGCTATAATCTAATTCTACTGGTTTGCTTTACATACAAAGTGATCTCTCTATACTTCCTTGTATTTACTTTAAAAAAACAAATGGCCTGTGGCTGCCAGGGGTCATGAAACCAGGCAAGGATTGACTTTGATCAAGGCACTGTATCAGTGTGAAAAAATGCCAGTGCAAATTGGGAACTTATAATGGCCTTTTGAGTTGCTGGAACAACACCTTGTTTATTTCTTGTTTGAACTACAAATTTCGAGATGCTCAGATGGAGGATTTGTCCGTTACATAGGTAGGTGGCTTTAGAAGGTTTATTCATTTATTCACCAAATGCTTGAGTATTTAGTTTGGTTGCTGTAGAGGAACACAGTTTTCCATAGGCTTAGCATTAGCCCATTACTTTTTTCAGCATTTTCTTAATTGGTGTAAGGCCTGCTCTTCCCTCCCCTCCCCCTTTTCTTTATTTTCCTTTAGTCTTGCTTGGTTTATTGGGTTTATTTGTTTACTTTGGTTCTGGAACAGTGACTAATGGTAGCTGATGATATGTAACATATATGAAATATATGTGTGGTATATGAAATATATGTAATATATATCATAAAGCATTGCCATTAGTTCTTCTTTTACATAAGAGGAAACAAACTTAGGTTAAAGTCACAACTGAACCAATAAATGACTTGCAAAAAAAATGACATTTCAGAAAAACTTCATAAGAGATATTTGACACTTTATCTGTCCCATTTAAAAGCAGAAATCAAGTTGATGGTTGACAATTATGAAGTATTGAAAATTACTTTGACTTTAAGGATTTTTTATGGGGAGAAAAATTTCAAAATGAAAAATGAGTACTCTGTGGTTCTATCATTTTTTGAAAATGACCTTTAAAAATACTTCTTTTTTTGTTTGTTTCATTGCTGGTTATATTGGTTCTAAATCTGTTGGTTGAATAGGTTCTAAATCTAAATATGAACAATGTTTAAGGTGAATAAGTAAGTCTTAAAAATTTGATAGCATTACTATGAAGTTGACAAGCATGAACATTTCCTTATTCAAAAAAGAGGATTTTGTATGGCACCCTGAACGTTGATTTGCGTAGAACTCCCCCTCCCTTCCTGATAGATATTAAATTTAACTTGATAGTTCCAGTATTGCCTTTTCTGTACTATAGCCCCTTCTGAACTTCCTTCTGCTTTTTTTTTTCTGGGTATATTTTAAATGATTCATTGATGCTCTTTTTCTTTTGTTACTGATTACTTATTACACTATGATTACTTATTCCCAGTTTCTCCTTATAACATCTGTCACCCTTCTCCCCCATAAAATAAAAACTCTCTGCTATAACAAATAGATTCATACAAAACAAATCAATACAAATGCAAATCAATTGGCTGTATTTGAAAATGTATGTCTCAGTTTGCGCTTTTAGTCTACCTCTCTGCCAAGAGATGGGAAGCATGATTCATCGTCAGTCTTCTGGAGTTAAGGTTGGTCATTGCATTGATCATAATTTTTATGTCTTTTATAGTTCTTTTCCTTACAGTATTGAAGTTGTATAAATTATTCTTGTTCTCACTTCCCTCTGCGTCATTTCATACAAGTCCTCTCAAGTTTCTCTGAAGCCATTTTGTCATTTCTGATATATAAACTATAATATGTAGATAAGTGGATAATGTTCCATTACACAGATTCACCATAATTTGTTCAGCCATTCCCCATTTGATGGGAATCCATTTTGTTTTCAGTTCTTTGCTACTACCACCACCACAAAATGCTGCTATAAATATTTTTATGTATCTTGGTCCTTTTTCTCAGTCTTTGATCTCTTTATAGAATATATGAGTAGTAGTGGTGTAGCTGGGTGAAAGGGCATGCATAATTTAGTGACTTTTTGGGTTTATTTCTAAAATGCTTTCCAGAATGGTGCTACCGTTTTAGTCTCATCAACAGTGCTTTAGTATGCCTGTCCTTTCACAGCCCTTCCA
This sequence comes from Phascolarctos cinereus, assembly GCF_003287225.1. NCBI lineage: Eukaryota > Metazoa > Chordata > Mammalia > Diprotodontia > Phascolarctidae > Phascolarctos > Phascolarctos cinereus. The sequence goes on along the minus strand of NW_027555514.1, from coordinate 237,340,308 downwards.
ACAATTTGTCATTTGCATTTATCTTATTCGTGATCTGGAACATTTTTTAATATGGTTGTTGATAACTTGCCTTCTTTTAGAATTGCTTAATTATATCTTTTGACCATTTATTAATTGTGGAATGGCATGTTATGTATTTGTATAAATTCCCTATTATATGTAATGTTAGATTTATCAGAGAAATTTGCTTCAAAGCTTTTTCCCCCTGGTTAATCATTTCCCTCCTAATTTTAACTGCTTTGATTTTGTCAAAAACTTCAGTTTTGTGCAGTAAAACTTGTTCATTTTATCTCTTTGTTTAATCAAGAACTCTTTCCCTATCCACAGTTGCTAAAGAAATCCTTTTCTCTGTTCTTGTAAGTTGTTTATGACCTGACCTTTAATAGCTAGGTCGTATCCCTTTAGAGCTTATTGTGGTATCATAGTGTGAGTTGTCCCAAACCTAGTTTCTACCTGACTGTTTTCCAGTTTTCTCAGCAGATTTTGCTGAATAGTGAATCCTTGTTCCAGTAGTTGGGGTTTTTGGTTTTATTGAATGTTGCTGCCATGTTTCTTCTGCGTCTTGTGTACCACTGACCAGCCTTTCTGTTTTTTAGCTAGTGCTGAACAGTTTTGATAATTACTGTTTTTGTAGTATAATTTGAGATCTGCTAATTTGAGGCTTACTGCCTTCCTGCTTTTAAATAGTATTCAGTTTGTGTCTTAAAAACAATTACTAAATTTCTCACTTTTGAGATAAAGACAGGAAAGATAGGTTATTTCTTGATTCTTTGCAAGTCTAACAGGTTGTGTTGGGGATCTGTAGAGGGACCTAAGAACCATTTTTCTGTTTTCATGTTAATTAATGTATGCTTCTAATAGACCTGCCTGGGGCTAGACTAACTTGCCATTGATACTAGGGCTAGTACCCCAACTTAACCAGGTAGATTATTTTCAGATAGCAATTATTAGTGTTGAATTAAGCTTTGACTCTAGTAGCTTGACAGAAGTTTCATCAAACATCTGTTAAATGGTGGATGTGTAGGGGTTGTTAAATGATTACTTTCTTTATCTGGTCATTGATCTCATCTCTGTACTTTCCCAGCAGGTTGTATACTATGCCTTGAAAGCACTTCCCCCTTTTCTTTAAGGGCCTGCTCAGCTGCCACTTCTTCTATGAAGCCTTCCCTGTTGTACCCAGCTGAAAGTGATCTCTCTCCCTCAGATTTTCTTATAGCATTGTTTCTGGATCTCTGCCTTGTTCGTTTCCCATTGTGCCTCATGTCATACTTATTTGTGTACCGTGGCTGCCTTACAACCAATAGTTCTTTTAAGGTGGGGACTGTGTCTTTTTCATCTTGGTATCTCCAATGCCTAGCACATTATCTGGAATATTACAGCTACTTAATTCATGTATGTTGAATTGATATTTTTAGGGATCACAAAACCTTTTAAGAATTTTAGAATTCTTGTTTCATGCAAAATATAATTGAAGAACTCCAGCAAAAAGGAAGAATTCACTTGAAAGTTAAGTATTTTTCTTAAGTAGAATTATGGGAAAAAATCTGTTGAACCAATTTTTCTTAACAGACTGTTCAGCTAAAAGTTTTGGAAGGTCTCCATCAAGAAAGCAGAGTTATTCATCCAAAAATGAAAACTGTGGGGAAGAAAGTTTTGAAGACTTGCTTTTAAAATATAAGCAAATTCAATTGGAACTTGAATGTATTAATAAGGATGAAAAACTGGCTTTGAGTAACAAAGAAGAAAATATGCAAGATGATGCTAAAATATTAAATTCTGAGGACCAAATAATTACAGAGAATGTCAGTATTATAAAGGACCCAGTAAAAGAAGTACCTCCTGAGGAGAAAAAACAGGTTAAAACTTTTCAGGCATTTGAACTGAAACCTCTCAGGCAGAAATTGACTTTACCAGGAGATAAAAACAGATTGAAAAAAGTTAAAGATGGAACAAAACAGCTTTGCCTAAAATCAGAACCTACAGAATCCAGTCAAGGTAACTGAATTGAATATTTCATTTGTATGGTACTGCGCTGATGTAATTTTTTTGTTATTTTACTTTAGAAAATTTAAAGGAGGTTTGATTCACCTCATATAATGTTATGCAAGAAAATTTAAAGGAGGTTTGATTCACCTCATATAATGTTATGCAAATGATGGATTACATGTTTGTTGTTAGAGGATCAACCTAGCTAAATTCCTAAGGGGTTCATCAACATGTTACTTTCAGGGTGACAGTTTTTCAGCCACAACCCCCTCAAAGACTGTCTGATAATAATAGAAGATGTTGCTGTCCATGTTAGTGGGATTGAAGTTACTCATCCCTGAACTATTAGTGTCATATTTTAGAAATACTTTTCTAGGTCAAGTTTAATGTCCTAATTTATTTTATTTATAGATTTTTGCATTAGTATTTAAAAATAGGATTTGTGGAAAGCTTGGAAATGGAAACTTGTTTCATTTTTATTCCCCTAAACTTAAAACAATCAATAGTTTTAAATTAAGAACTTAAAAAAGATTTAACAGCGTTGTTGGTGATTCCCAGGTCAGTTATCAGAGTCTGTATTTGTATCTGACTACCTTAGGATGTAATACTGGCTTTTGCATATAATTGAATTACAATATTTGACAGTTTCCATTTTGTTTGCAATTGGTTGTAATCAGGCTTTACAACAGGCAATGACAATTTATACCATGTATCACTTTAGAGATAATTTTTAGTAGTCTTGAAGTCTACCCTAGACAGATTGTGAAGGAAAGCCTTTCCCTCCCTGTTCCCTTTGCTCCTTATGTGGTTCACTGATTAGCTTCTAAGAGACTTAAGGTCTGAACCTCCTCAGATCTATTTGTATTTTAATAAAATCCTCAAAGGAATGAAGGAGGGGGGAAGTAGTTTATTAACCCTTTCTCTATAGTTATCGTACTTCTCATTTGCTACTCTTAAGTCTTCCCTAATGAGGTGTACTTAATCACAATCTGTGGAGTAACTGTTGAAAATGTTCTAAGGACTATTTCTATATTGTCTCTCTCCCCTCCTTTTTCCCACTCTCCCTCTCTTCCCTCCTCCCCTCTACCCCCTCTTCCTCCCTTTGCCTCCCTTTCCTTCCTCCCTCTCCCTCCCTGCCTCCCTCTCCCGTTTCTCCCCCTGTCCTCTCTCCTTCCTCCTCCCTCTCTCCCTCCTTGCCTTCTTCCCCACCCCCCCCCACCTCCAATCTCCTTTTTTGTGAGTCTGAGGTCTGAATTATAGCACTTAAGAGTAAGACCAACTTGAAGAGTTCTTATGACCTCAGTTTTTATTCCTCAGTTGCTTTAATGTTTAAAAAAACTTAAAAATTACCAGTGTATTTTAAATTTATGTACTTCTCTAACATGGCATTCTTTATATAGTTTCCTCTCTCTCTCTCATGATGTTACAGTATATTTAACAAAATGAACAGATGAAAAATGTAAAGATATACAAGCATTTGGACTCAACACAGTCCTCAGTGTGCAGTATGAAGAAATAGAAATGACAGTAAAGAAAATATGAGAAGAGTAGCTGGACCTGACTAAATATACAGATAGGAATTCTATGCAACACAATTTTGGGACCATTGAGGTATTAATTTTAAAAACAGTTGAAAGAGCAAGATTCCAAACTCTCAAGAAAAAGGAGACAAAAGATATTAACCAAAAAAAAGCCACCAAGAAAATACCAATAACTGCTCTACCCATATGGTCCTATCTTTACAAATTTTATGAGAACAGAATTTGCATGCATTGATGTCTTCCTTAATGAAGGTTTGACAAGGGAGTAGACAAGGCTTTTGCAACCTATACTGTAGCAAGCCACATCTTTATGGTCACAATTTAGTGAAGGGGTAGAGAATATAAGATCCTACCGTGCTTATTATTTCGTGATTGTAAGAAGAACATTTTGAGTTGGAAGAGCAAAAATTTGCCTAAAAGTCTCTTCTCACAAGCTTTCTTCCATGCATAAATCAGTAAGGTTCTTTGAAGATATAACAACATAGAGTTTTTTGGTACTTTTGAGTATTAACAGATGAGGCATAAAATAAATAAAAGTATGCTCACCAAAGGCATTTGATACTGTCATGGAGGATGTGCAGCATAGAGTACAGATTGAAGAATTCCTCATAGATGATGAGTTTCTCCACGTGTGGGTTAAATTGTGCTGATTGTATCGAGTGTCTTAATGCTGCAGAATATCCTAAATCAGATTCATAATCACTTTTTTGGTCTGTCTATACTGGAATAGTCCAAGAGTTTATTGCCCAAATAATGATAGTAAGATGAACAACCTATAGAGATCAGTATTAGTACATTTATCCTGGACATACATTGCTGATGGACATGGAGGAGGAGCCAAGTGGGCTGGATTGCTGTCAGGAGCTAACTTTTCTGAAACAAAGACTCAGTTTTTTCACATTCACAGTGTACTCTTGAATCCCCTGTGGCTCTGAGTCATGGAACCCTCTGAAGAAACAAAGCTGAGGGATGCCCTATGGGCTTTGGAAGAGCTCATGGTGGGCATGAGTAGGCAACATGTTAACAGCTAAAACAGAAGTAGCAGCATAAGGAATCTAATCAAAGTAATGTATGACTAGAAAGAATGAGGGGTAACTGGCGGATAGCCTGCGTTGTCTATTAAAATCTGCACTATCAGGAGATCTAGAGAAAGGCATATTGCCTGGGTACCCATGGAGAATGTGTGTGGGGGTGTGTGAAGGAGAGGTCCAGATAGACTATAATCTTCACTCCTCGACAATACATACAACGTGCCAGTGCACAAGATCACAAATTCATTGAAATATCCATAACGCATTCCTATGAAGGTAGTAACCTTCACAGATGAAGAAACTTCATTAAAACTTTTGTTGATCCTTTAAAAAACATTTCTGCCATTCCCAACCTTGCCTCCCCCACCTTCATAGGAAAAGCAGCACAATGGCCATGACTGATGCTTTGCCTCATTCTGCACATATAGTCTACCAACTCAACGCTGAGAGGTGGGAGACATACTTCAGCAGTCCTGGAGAGTCAAGATTGGTGATAGCACTGAGTTCTGTTCTTTCAGGGACATTTTTTCTTTGTCATTGCAGGGATTGTATTAATTGTTCTCCTAATTTTTCTTTTTGTACTCTCTTAAAGACCTTGTTTTCTCTGAATTATCTTTGTCATTTCTTACAGTGCCACGATACTCCTTTTATATGTGTACTACAATTTTGTTTACCAGACTCTTAATCATTGTGTATGTGTTTGGCCTCCAGTTTTTGAGTTTTACCCAGTACTCTCTAACTAGGGCCAGCAGGTCTTGTCTCCCAGTCCCCCTGCACTTTCCATTTTATCTAGATCCTACAGTCTGCTAGTGGGGCTTGTATGGAGTAAATACTTAAATATGTGGGAGCAATGGCTAACACTTTATATTTAGTTCTTGAAGTCTTGTTAAATTTTACATTAAAATTCACCTTCTTAGTTTTTAAAACTTAAAGCAGTTAATGATAGTCTGAAGTTTGTCTATAGAATGTCTTAGTTTTTTCTTCTTCTGAGTTTGAAATCTAATGCTACTTGGTTACTAATCCATGTTCTACTTGAAATAAGTTTGATGGATTTGTTGCTAATGAGCAGTGCCCACATTAGCAGTGGAATTGTGTTTGGAACACAAATGTTTTACCATCTGCTTCTCTGTTCTACCAGTTTAGCAGAAATCTGGGCCTAATCCTGGAAAATCTGGACATGTGTGTGAATGAATTTAGATTGTAAAACTTTGCAGTATATGTACCTATGCTGTATCTGCTCTGTGGATTAATGGAAGACTTTTCCAGATTTCACCTTAGTATAGTCTGTGAGTGAATTAAATGCTCACATTTTCCGGGTGATAGTTCGTCTTAATTTTGTTTTCTAAGTTTGTAAATCTGTTGTAATGAAGCTGCCTGCCCCCCCCCAAAAAAAAATCTAAGGTGGTTTGGGAGTACTTATTTTAAATCTGGAAGTAGTTTTAGGGCACTTTCTTTTTTCTCTCTTAAAATAAAACATGATGGATCAAAATTTTAAAATTGGTATGTATTATAGGAGTTTTTTTTTAACCTTTCACTTCAAGTGATGAGAGAGTCATAAGAAAACATATTTGGCCCTTTGTTTTTATTATTGGCATTGTCTTTAATAATCCCATAGTCTTAATATTGTCATAGATAGGTTTTTTTCTGTAATTTTGTTGTGTATAACTGAGCATTCAGAAGTTGCTATCTTATTTTAAAGGATTAGAAGACAAAGAACAAAGTTTAACAAGAAAGATTAGCACTTCAGATCTCCTTTCTGAAAAGGTAAGGAATTTGCTTTGTGTGGTTGGAGTGGTGTTATAAGCATTATTTATTGGGCTGCTTTTCTTTTGAGTCTTCTGAAAGAGGAATTCGGAATATCTCAAGGAAGAAGAGATCTCTGAGGCCTTAATAGCCCACCCAAGTTAACTAAACAAGAATCCTCTCTTGACAATATCTCTGACAACAGCTTGTCAACTTCAACAACTTGATTTTAATTGGTCAGAAGTACAGATCACCTACAGATCAGTATCTTACAGTGTACACCACTGTACCATGTGTGACATGAATGCTTTGGGAGAGGCATAATTTTGTTTTTCTTTACATCCATTCTTATCCTTGCCTTAGCTCTGTTTTACTTGGTATTTAGCTTGCTTACTTTGAAATGGACTTGTTTGGAGATATCTTCTTGTGTTTTTTTTTAAAATCTTTTAAATTTAAGAGGTATACCTGCCTGAGATTTGCTAGTTAGAGGGTAAGTAGTTCTAGGGAAAACATAAATGAGCTCTGAAAAGGACCTTATTGCTCAGACTTTTTGTTAGTGCTTAATTATAATTTATTATGAATGTGATGCATTGTGGTAGATTATCTCCCTATGGAAATCTCTCATAACTCTCTAAAAACTGGAGCTATGGTGGTTTTCATTGAAGTCTTTGAATTAGTAACCTATGTAAATGTGTTTTATGGAGCCTCACTTAGCTAGGTGTAAGATCTTGAACAAGTAAACCATGTTGGCCCTGTATTTCTTTTATCTATAAAATAAGGGGTTGGACTTAAATGATAATTAAAATCTTTTCTAGTTTAAAAATTCTCTAAGCCCAGGATGACTTTGGGGGAGTTTTGAGTATTTTTGTGACTGCTATTGAAATTTTTCTTCTGATACTCATTCTAGCATTAGTTGTGAACTAGGCCCAACAAGAAATACTTGCAGATATAAAAGACTTTAAGAAATACTCACTTTCATTAAGCTCTCTTAATTTAGAAGGCTAACTAATGCCTCAACTCGGTGCAGAGATGAAACTAAGTAGAGTACCTTATTTTGGGGTTCTGCGTAATTCTGTAGGCTCTTCCTAGAACAAGCCAAAACATTGCATTTGCATATGATACCTGGGGTCTCAGTATAAAAGAACTTTTGTTTTGCTAATTCAGCAAAGGTTAATTACAGAAAATTACTTGATCTTCAGATGAAATAAAATGATGTCATGCCCTTTCAGAGGGGAGAGTCTAAGGCTTCCACAGCACTTTGCAGAACATTAAAAAAAAAGCAGACCAAGTGCAGAACATTAAAAAAAAAGCAGACCAAGTGGAGTCAGTTGTCATGTGCTAATAACTGTCAGAGTATACTGTAGTTTATAAAAGATTCCCCCCAAAACTATGTAAGATTTACCATTTTCTTTATATTTGATAGAAAAAGTATTAATTCCTTTCACTTGTGAAAAATAGTAACAAGTCATTGCCAATTAATTTGCAAGATTTTTGGAAGAAAAATACTATAATGGCCAGAATATTGGCTGGATTCCCTAAAAGTGGGGGGAGGGAGGAGAATTGTAGTTATAAACTGAAAATAACATTGATTACAGTGCATACTAATGTTTTATGTAAACCAGAGTTGGGTCTGTCTATATTTGGAACAAAGCCTGAGTATAAATACAAGATAGGATCAGAGTTCTGGACAAATAATCCAAGATATATCCTGAAGTGTTTTGAAAAAAAGTTATTTTGTAAGGCAGATCATTTTCCTACATTTTGAGTTGTTTTTCTATGAGAAAATTGGGATTCCAGAAAAGATAAAAATTTGTTCCAGGTCCCTTTAGACTTGAAGATGTCTTAGGATACTTGGGGAAGGAATTTATTACATACATACAATGGAATGGCGTTGTTTGGGTTTGCCACTATTAGTGGCAAAACACGTTTCCTCTAGTTCATAGGCCATAGAGCTAGAAAGGGACATTAGACATCATCTGGTCTAGTTTTTCTTTTTACTGATGAAAGATACTTAGCCCCAGAGAAGTTAAATGATTTTGTGTCACAGATAGTAGCAGGGCTGAATTTGAAATCAATTATTTGATATTAGTTGCACTGCTTTCCTTACTATAAATCAAATTTTTAGGCCTAAAAAAAAGAATGAATTTTTTAATGAGAGCAAGGTGTAAGTTTTGCATGTAGGGTGATTTATGCAAGTTTTAAAATCCAGGTGAATTACTTATGTTAGGTATTTTTCTGTACTGTTCTGCTGAAAAAAAGTGCTGTCTTGCAGGTTGGTCGTTTACAAAATGATAAAATCATTGATTAAGAAATTAAAAAAAACTGCTTTCTGATCGGTTTTGCTTAGGTCCCTAAGTTTTTGGGGATATGTAATGTAAGTCTATAATATTTTTTTTCTTTTTTTTTAACCTCTAAAAAGTTTAAAATGTAGGGAAAATGTCCTTAAAGTTAGCATTTTTAAAAAACAATTATATTTGAGTTTTTCTTTGTAGGGAATTTCTTTTGAGGAAATAACCTACAATGTAGATTGACACTTGCTCTGCAATTTTAGTCTAAGCTTCCTGGGACACTAAGAGGTAAAGTGACTCACCTAGAGTCGTTTGGCTGTATTTGTTGAAGTTGGGCTGAACCCAGCTCTGTCAGAGACCAGCACTCTTATGCTATGTTGCTTCTCTGTTTGGATTGCTAAGACTTGTAATGTGATGTGGAATCTAAATATTTTGCTAGGATAGGTGATTTTGTGGAGTTAGCAGTGAATTTCTCACTTTCTCACCTTTCTGCTTTCTTCAAAGTTGCCAGCTGGGACACATGTTCACATTAGTCTTCCAGGGGGCAGTGACAACTGTGACAGGATTGGGGAAAGCGGATTTCCCTAAGTAGTGCTGAGATCTGCCTATACTTGAAGAGTGACAATAATTTTGGTAGCATAGTAGCCAGAGACTTGGAATTAAGGGGGTTTTCCTTTTAGGAGGCATTCGTACCTTTTCTTTATCTTTACCTCCTTTATTGATATCCTCTAGATACTTCTCCAGTCTTTTTACTCCTTATTCCTCTCCATTTGACACTGGTCTCCTTGTACTCTGATCACTAACTGAGCATCTTTACTGGCAGTCCATGTGTCTGGAATTCTCTCCCTTCTAACCTCATCTCTGTGTCCCCTGACTTTCTTCTGGTGACAGTTAAAATATTACTTTTTGCAAGAGTTCTTTGTTCTCTCTTAATGCTAGTGCTTTCCTTCAAAGACATAAATCTCCAGTTTATCCTGTTTACATCTCATACATACATAGTTGATTAGACTGTTAAACACATTCGATTATGAGGACCTTGGGAGCCAGGACTGGTGTTTCTTTTTTTTTTTTTTTTTGGGTTTTTGTTTACCCTTTGCACTCCCAGCACTTAATGCAATACCTGGCACATAAATAGGTGCTTAATAAATATTGTTTTGACTTCTTAACTATTTCTTCTATCTGATACCATGTTCTGGCTCATCTGAGAAGGCATAGTAAAATTTTGTTTTAACTTTTTTTCTTCAGCATTTTTTTTTTGACTTATACTTAGTTTGGGGGTTGTTGACTGTTTTTTCCCTTTTTCCAATTTACTGCTTTTTGCTTAGGTTCATTTGAAAAGCCTGAATCAAGGTGAAATATTCTATTGCATATAATTTAATTTTCTAGTTCTTAAATTATGGGAACTAAATGTTTTTATTAAATTTATATCATACATACAAAATATCCTGAAACATCAGATTTCTTGGAATTTGTATTTAATGTTGCTTAAAAGTAGACCAATAAGTTGGAAGATTTAGAAAAATTTCAATACCTTGAAAGAGTTAAGCTTTTGGGGTGTGTGTGTGGACCTTGGAGGGACAGGATAGTGGCAGTAACATTTTGAAATGTTAAAATAAATTTGATAACTGCATCTTTCTTGTTTTTAAAGAAACTTGGAGAAGATGAAGAGGAGCTCTCTGAGTTGCAGCTTCGCCTGTTGGCTCTTCAGTCAGCCAGTAAAAAGTGGCAACAGAAGGAACAGCAGGTGATGAAGGAAAGCAAAGAGAAGTTGACAAAGACGAAAACTATTCAGCAAAAAATTAAAACCAGCACAAAAACGCATTCAGCCAAAAAAGTTAGCACTACAGGTGATTTTACTTTTACACAAATATCTTTTCATTGGATTCTTACATGATTAAGTTTGCCAGATGTCAGTTTACAGAATATGTGACAGACTTACTGGGTGACGAGGAGGTTACACAATGGTTATACCTTCTAAAAACTCGAGGATTTAAAAGGGCACTGAAGTGTAAATAATGTTGGTAGCCCATTATTGTTTTTTTTGAAACTTCCTCTGAAAAGCTCCTAAACAGAATTTACTTTTATACATAGGGATACTTAATTAAATATTTTTTAGTCAAAAAATATTTTTAAAATTTCTCCATTAAAGCTAAACAGGCCTTGAGAAAGCAGCAAACAAAGGCATGGAAGAAACTACAACAGCAAAAAGAACAAGAAAGACAGAAAGAGGAGGATCAGAGGAAACAGGCTGAAGAAGAGGAGAGAAGAAAAAGAGAAGAGGAAATCCGGAAAATCCGAGATCTCTCAAATCAAGAAGAGCAGTACAATCGGTTCATGAAGCTAGTAGGGGGAAAGAGGAGGTCAAGAAGCAAAGTAAGGCATGATCAATCTTGGCAAAAGAGGGGTTTCAGGCCTTCTCAAGAACAGAAGACCACTACTAACCCTTTAACGTGCCTACTACTAGTGTCCTGCATTTGCAGGTATAGGCCAGCAAGATTAACAATACATTGCATTTGTTAGACTGCAGGGAAATGGAGAGATGGAAAGGAAGCCTTTCCAAGAAGGGCTAAAGATTAGGATGGGTTAAGAGAGAGCAAGGAAGAAGTGTTGTTAGTGTTGGATTAGAATTTACATAAGGAAGCTCTACTTTTTTTTAATTCAGCCAGAGATCAGCCTTGGAAGGCATGAATATGTGGGATGTTTCTATTGCAGAGTTTTGACTTTTCAATTGTAATCTTTTAGATTTATGTCTTATGTTTGTATATACACATGCATATATACTGAGTGCCTACCCACATTTAATGAAAACTAGTGGGAAAACTTGTGTTTTACTAAATTTTGGCTGGTGTCTTGAGGAACATAAATTTCCTATAAGATATTGACAAAAAACCATTCATTAATAAAAGCTCAGATTTAAAACCAACAACAGTGTTTTTTAAAACAAATATAGATATATGCATGTGTATGTATCTGTTTATACACACACAATTCAAATTTCACTATTATATTTTATTCCTAAGGAATTAGAATTGGCGAAAAATTAGCTTAAGCTTAATTTTTCAAAATTTAGTATTTAGGGGAGAAATAAACTACATTCAGCCATTAGTTTCTGATTGAGCACACAAAAGTTAAAGACTGAATCATATAATATTCATCTCATAGTAAAGAAGTGTGCAAATTAATCTGTGGTTTTTGAGAACTTTAGAGAATTTTGCTAAGAGCCCTGGCTCTAGAGTCAGTCAGCCTGACTTCAGATCCTATCTGATGCTAATTATGCTTATGAACTTGGGCAAGTCATTTAATGTTCTGTCTCAGTTTTCTCATTTGTAAAATGAGATGAAGTAGTCTTAGTCATTTTAAGTTTTAGATCTATGTTCTGACATATACAAAGTGTACCCCACAGTATCCTTGTTTATTAAAATGGATTCTCTTTAAATTAAAGAAGAAATGCATGTTTGATGTAGTTTTTTATTCCTACTTATTGCCTCCCCCCAAATATTTGTAGCATTTCATTATTGTTAGTACTTTATTTTATCTATATATTTTACCTAGCATATATATATATATATATTTTACTTAAGAAAGCAAGAAAATTTTAAATGTGTAAATAAATGTGTAAATAAATTGAGCAAAGCTTTCTCTTGTGTGTTTAGTCTTCCGATACAGACCTGAGACGATCCTTAGATAAGCAGTCTATTGATAGTGCTGGAGGCATCTATCAATATGACAATTATGAAGAAGTCGCAATGGATACAGATAGTGAAACTAACTCTCCAGGTAAAGTAATTTTTTAAATTGGTTTTTTCTTGCACTTTTGAAATACAAAACAAAATTTTCATTTAACCAAAAATTTTGGAAAGAAATACAGAGTTGCTGAAAATCAATCTTCGATGGGTTAGTATAACCAGTAGGACTTTCGGCACTTTCTAAAGACATCTTTTACTTGAAAACAAGAAAAGTTTTTAAAAGTTGTTCCAATATTTAATAGCTCCTACTTTTACTTGGGTTTGTTGTGTTTGAGCCAAAGGTAAGAAACCTCTTACAAGGAAACCAAAGGATTATGCCAGATAGTTGAGGTGCTGTTTAGAGTACCACCCTAGGAGAGACAGATGTGAAAAGTCCGTTCTAGTTTTTAATTCTCATTTTAATTTAGGTCTGTTTTTGCAAAATTCTGTGTAGCAATTACTGTACATTTAGAGTACTTTCTACTTCAGTTCATCAGGAGCAGACAATGTTCTTTCTAAGTCTACAGCCAATAGAATAGACGTGTGGTTGTTTCAAAGTATTTCCTATCAGTGTTTTTGGATCCTGAGGATAGATGTGGAAATGATAACTCAGAGCCTTATTAAACTATGTGATTGCGCAAAGTCATAGAGCTGGGAGGTGGCAGATTTGGAACTAAAAATTTCAGTCTTTAAATTCCTGTTTTGAGGCTCTTCCCAGTAGGCCAAGGTAACTCACTGTTACTTATTTAATTCCTTGGCTTCTTTCAGTGTAGGGGAGGAAGGAGCATATTTGCTAGAGTGTTGTTGTTCTTCTGTGACATCTTTCTGAAAGTGCTCAAAGTGGTATTTTTTGTCTTTTAAGTAAAAAAAAAGGCAAATTATTTTGGTACTAACTACTGTCATTGTTTACTATCCCTTTGACATGGAGCTATGTAGAGAGCTGAAGTGTTCATTTGAGAGCCTGCAATGCTAGGGAAATGGGTAGATGTAAACAACACAAATTTTGTCAAATGGGGGAATGATGGGATGAAATAGTGGAAAGAATGAATGCAAGACTTGGGGTCAGAACCTAGGCTCAAATACTGACTATTGGTGCTCCTTTTCTGATGATATGTGATTCTCTGGACCTTATACTTTATACTTTGCCTCCCTGGGCCTAATTTTCCTTTTCTATAAAATATATTCATCAAACATCTACTGTGTGACAGGATTTGTGCTGAGCATGGGAGATAGAGATAAGGAGGGGCAGCTAGGTGGTGCAGTGAATAGAGCACTGGCCCTAGAGTCAGGAGAACCTGAGTTCAAATCCGGCCTCAGACACGATACTTACTAGCTGTTTGACTCTGGGCAAGTCACTTAACCCCAATTGCCTAACAAAAAAAAAAAGAGAGATGAAGAAAACAAAGATATTTCCAAAGATGAGGGCATGCTGCTTCATAACCTTGAGCATCTGTAGTATACGATACCAACTCGTAAAAATCTGAGAGGCATGGATGTTGACCCTGTGGCCAAAGGTGATGGGCTGCACAAATGAACCCTGGGAGTTTATTTCTCCCCTATTACCTCACCGGATAGGTAAAGAAGTGAAGTTTGTTACCTCTTGGTTGTAAATAAGGAAAGAGAGTTTGCCTTTTAAGTTTATATTTGGAGATTAACTTTTGACTTGCTGGACCTAGGAGAAGGGGACCATTGGTTTATTAAGCAAAATGCATAAAGAAGAGGGAAATATGATAAGGAAATAGGAGTAGAAAACAGATAACGTAAAACATGTCATCCAAAAAAAAAATCAAACTTACGGAGTTTTTCCTTTTTCTTCAACTACAAGATAAACTAATTAGTAGTGAAAATAAAGGGAATAGCTTATGTAAAAAAGATTGTTAGTAAATTGCCAAAACATAGGCAGCAGGAAGAAATGAGCAAATAGGATATGATCTCTTCAGATTCCTTCTAGCTAACAATTTTTGGATTGTGGTACGAGGACAGGTGAGGGAAATCCCATGGCTAGGTGCAGGTAAAGTGCTATGAGAAATTTTAAGAGGGGAGCTACCACTCTTGAAAAGAGGATATCTGAGAAGGTTTCAGTGGAAGGTAGATTCTTAGTTGATCTTAGAAAGAAGGTGAGACTTTTAATGTCTTGGCATTGCAGAGGGGAGAGAAGGGAGCCCATCCTAGTGTCCAAGTTAGCACCACTGTCCTCTGCTGTTTGGGAAGGATTGTAAGAGATGGAGTTTTTACATATTTGATAACAATCTAAATTTATGCTTTAGCTTGGTCTCTGGGAGATTTACCTTTTGTTAATTTAAATATCTTAAAATTATTTTCTGTTAGAATATTCCTGTAATAAAAGTGTTAACAATAACTTCTTATGTTTTGTTATAGCTGCGTCTCCAGTACAGCCTCTTTTCTTCCCTGAGTGTTCATTGGGATATTTTCCTCCGTTACCACCTATTTCTTTGCCTCCGCCACCTCAGGTTTCAGTAAGTCAGCTTTTGGTACGTTTTACTTCATTCCTTTTTATCTTTTCTGTCAAAAGATTTTATAGTGAATGAATATTTGAAATGGAATTACTGAAAACAGGCACTGTTTATTCAATGTATATAATCAAAATCCATGAGTATGACTGCAGGCAAATTTATCCACATGTCGTTCTCAGTCATTTTTTAAGCCTATTTTGGCTTCTTTATAGCTTGTCTTGGTATGCTTTTGGACATCTCTTTGCAGTTAAGCTGGTTTGTGCTAAGAAAATAGAAAGTGATTTTGAGATTAGTCTGAGCAAATAGCTGTTTTAGTAAAATTGTCATACCAAAACTGAATCCGAATTTTGGATTATTTGAATCTTTATTTGTACTTGTTGCACAGAAAACTGATCATAAAGTGTTATGTTTCCAAAAAGTATAAGGATCATGAACTATAAGTTTAATTACATGTATCTTCTTTTTTAGAGAAAAAAATGTTGCTCGCGTCCTCGATTCTGCATCCCCATTCATGTCCTAATATATCCCTACCCTGCTCAGTGAGTTAATGTAATAAAGATTTTTCAAAACCAAGTAGTTCGTTGAAACCAACCAATCAGCCACCCAACCAACATACTGTCTGTGTACAGTAGCATACAGGCATATGGTACATTCCACTTGTACAGTCCTCTACCTCTTAAAAAAAAAAGAGGATAATTGATTTCTGTCTTTTCTTCTCTGGGGCCAAGTTTGGTCTTTCTAATTACACATTATTTCACTGTAGTCATTGTGGTTCTGCTTACTACATTTTGCATCAATTCATGGAAGTCTTCCCAGGCTTCTGCATTGTTTATTCTGGCACAGTACTATCCCATTGTATTTGTTTTCATCCATTTTTCCCCACTTGATGGACATCTTCTTTGTTTCTAGTTCTTTGCTTCCACAAAATAGCAAATGTAAATATTTTGGTATATAAGGGATCTTTCTGTTTGCCTTTGACTCACTTATGGAATATATTCATCGAGGGAGAAAGTCAAAGGGCCACTTTTTTAGCATAATTACACATTATTTTCCTGAGCAGTTGGACTAGTTCACAGTCCCACCACAGTATATTAGTGTGTATGTTGTTCTGCAGCCACTCACTCCAGCATTAACTATTTCCATCTTTTGTCTTTGCCAGTTTGCTAGGTGTGAGGTAAAATCTCAGGGTTTTAATTTGTAGTGATTTGTAGATATCATTCCCACAGTTGTCAATTATTATTTGCAATTTCTGTGAATGGTTTATAGCTTTTGACTACTTACATATTGGGAAATGGCTTTTGGTCTGTTATGTTTGTGGTCTTTTTTCCCTAATGTATCTTAGTGTCAGACTTCTATCAGAAATGATTTATGAACAATTGATTTAGTTTTGGTTTCATAATTATGTTTTCCTCTGAAGTTTGTCACTGGAAATAGTTGTGATATTTAGTAATGTCCACAGAAAAAGAAAGTGAAGTTCACACTTTGTTTTCAGGATTTTTTAAAGTTACAAAATATTTATAGTTCCTTAGTTTTTTTTTTTAAATGAGACAGATTTTGTCTTAATTTTTGCTCTGATTTTTATATAATTTCTGCTGTGGCATCTTGGCACAGAATTTTGAGCAATCTTGTTTAAGGGTCAAATTCGATCTTACAAAATTGGTTATGTTTTGAACTAGGTGACACAAGGAAAGTCAAGTCCCTCTTTGGTTAATTTTTATCTTAATATCTATACACAAACTATAGTGCAAGGCTCACTGTCATGTAACAGAATGAGAAAAGAACAGCTCTCTAGGATAGTAAAATGTATAACCAGCCAGAAGGAAGGAGGAAGAAGCACCTCAATGTCTCCCACCCTTGTGTGTAAATACAAGACACACTCGCTCGCGCGCGCACACACACACGCACACTTACATGCATGCATACACATGTATGTACGTACGTGCATACATCTAGTCTTGGTTGATCTTTCCTAAATCCTTAGTTTTGGACCAGATTTTTGAACTTGCTTCCTTTTCTTACATGTTGCAGAAGATTGATTTAGACAATAATTGGTTTAATTTAAAATTGCGAACATTTATTAACCACTTAATGTGCTAAGTGTTGGGGATCCAAAGGCAGAAATGAAGCAGCCTCTGCTCTTAAAGAGCTTATGTTGTTTTCAGAGCATAATATGTATATAGATAAATAAGTGCAGGTGTAATGACCAGTAGGGAGAAAGCACTAATGGAGAAGGAAAGACTTTGTGGAACAGCCACTGGAGTTCCTGAATCTTTTTAAAACAAATTGAAGAAAAGTTCTCTTTTCATAACTGTCACAATTAAATAAATTTAAAGCTTAGACAGATCCTAGTGAATGCCATTAAACAAATACAGTCTGTAACTAAGGAAGCAAGAGCCCTCTGGAGAATTCCCTAGAATGAACCTCTTCCTTTCCTATATATATTCTCCAGTGGTCTTCTCTCCTAACTTCTATGGAGTGAATCCAGGATTTTTGTGAAGCTCATATATTGTGGCTGGAAGAGAATCTCTGTTCACCCTAGTTCAACTCCTCTTTGCTTTGGTGGGTGGTAACATCTTAAATCTGGACTGGGGCTATGAGGGAGTGGAATGAGGCATTATCTTCCTTTGACTGTCTTCCTTATAATTTCAGAGAGTAAGAGATAATAGTTTGGGGAAAGTTCTTTGACTAGGAGAAAAGTGGTCAGTCCTTTGGCCCTTCAAGTAACCTAGATATATGGAAGTTCAAGGGTCATGTGTTAGGAGGAGCTTTTAATCCAAATTACATGGGTGAATGAGAGAAGTTTTAAAAAATTACTAATTTAAAATAATCGCACTTAGAATAACAATCATCTAAAGTTCTTTCTCCATTAAAAACTTTTCTAATGTTTATAGTTTTATTTGCTCTTTACTAATCTTTTTTCTTTTCTTTTTTCAACATCTGTAGGCTATGCCACCTTTGAACCAGCCTTATGTTGAGAGTATTTGTGTTTCTCTTGAGCTTCCTCCTCCTCTCCCTCCTCTCCCACCCCTTCCTCCAGAAGACCCTGAGCAGCCTCCTAAACCACCTTTTGCAGATGAAGAAGAGGAAGAAGAAATGCTTCTTCGGGAGGAATTACTTAAATCTCTAGCTAATAAAAGAGCCTTTAAATCTGAGGTAATTTTAGACCTCTAGATGGCATTATTGAGCTAAATTAGCACTTTGTTCTCATTTAGCTCTTTATTTTGGCGTTTACTTTTTTCATTGAAGTTGGAATGATCCTAATACCGCTAACAATGTAGATATATTTAAATATTATAAATGATTTTTTTCTGCTTAAAAATAACAATTTATGTGTTTTATTTCCTTATTTAGGAAACATCCAGTAACAGTGGCCCACCTTCTCCTCCGGTTCCCAACAATTCTCAGCCTGTGCCAAGAAGCAATCTTTCCATAGTCAGTATTAACACAGTATCTCAGCCTAGAATACAGAACCCCAAGTTTCACAGAGGACCTCGTCTTCCACGTACAGTGATATCGGTAAAAAGTAGCTTAATCTTTTAAAAAATAAAACAAGCTACCAGAATGTATGTATAGGGATTTTTTCTGGAACACCAAAAGTGGCAAAATTTTGCTATTGTTTCGTGAAGTTAGTTAGCTTCTTAAGGTTAAGTAAATGTCGTAGTAATATGCTTCTTTGTTCAGCTGCGTAGAAACATTGTTTTGGGAATACT
The DNA here is from genome assembly GCF_003287225.1 of Phascolarctos cinereus. NCBI lineage: Eukaryota > Metazoa > Chordata > Mammalia > Diprotodontia > Phascolarctidae > Phascolarctos > Phascolarctos cinereus. Next base: position 237,321,810 of record NW_027555514.1, on the reverse strand, counting down.
TTTTTGGATAATAAATACAAGGTTGGTAGAATTTTGTCTATTACCTGATACAAAATGACCACGTGGGCTTGTGGTGATTTATAGACCACCAGATGAGGTCAGCTTAGATTTTCAGTTTGGAAGAAATAAAATGAATAGTGATGCCTCATAATTACTCCAATTACTCCTCTTTGCTGTTTTCCCTTCTAAGCCATGCATACAACCTATGTGATTCAAAGAGACTTCAAGTTGGTTTAATTGTTTGACTTCTTGTGAAGTTGATTGTTTTTCTTTATATGAGTCATCGTGGTTCTTCCATGTGAAACAGACTTTTTTCACAAATGAATTATCTGTGCATGGATCTACTTACGTTAGAAGGGGTTTTATAGAAGAAAAATAAGAATAATGATAGCTTATATTTATGTAGTGTTTTAAAGCACTTTATGTATTTGATACCTTATTTTATACTCACCACAACTCTGTGAATTAAGTACTTGAGGTATTATTATTTTCATTCCTTGGAGGGACAGGCTTAGGGAAGGAAAAGTATCTTGACCATATGGTTACACAGCAAGTAATAGTATCAGGGCCCAATACCAGGTTTTTCTGATGCTTAAGTCTAGCATTGTATCCATGTAATGAGGCCTCCTAAATAAAGATAATTTAAAGGTAATCTTGGCCTCCACATGTAAAGGGAGACTCTGATTAGCAGTTTAAATTGAGGAGAAGCAGAGTGTAGTATTAGCATTAAGAGAGAACTGGATTGGAATCATGTTAGTTTCCTCGTCTGTAAAGTCAGGATACCTGTATTACTTATTTCTCTTTGGCTATTAAATTGTATTTGGCGCTTTAGAGAAATGATATCACTTGAATAACTTTTGGTAGGCTTTGAATGAGAATAAGACAGAATTTTGGATTCAGTTTTTGATTCTGTAGTAGGATCTATGACATTATCAACCATATATGGAAGAAATCATGTGTTTTTTCAATTAGAAACTTGCAAAGTATAGTACAGTTTGAGTGTAGTTTGAAATACAAAAAACTTGATTATTATAGCATAGCAAAAGATGATAGTTTTGACTATTACGTGTAAATCCTTGAAACTTTAGGGGATAACTAATATTTTTGTAAGAATTGTATTTTTGTTTAAAATGGGTTAATAATTTTTTGGTAATAGATAATGCATAATAATTGGATAAATCCATAATTGAATGGGAAGGTTTTTAGGGATTATAACCAGGACTGGTAGGAATAGGATCAGATTGAAGCTATGTACCTTACCTTGAGCTGAAAGACTAAAGTAAGAAAAGTAGGTAGAAGTTATATGGTGGTATATTTCATCTAACAAGGAGAACTACTCCAAAATAGAATGGGCTGCCTTGTGAAAGTACTGAATTCTCTGTCACTGAGAGTCACAAAGGTGAAGCTGGATGGCTGTAGGAACTTTATAAAAGAGATTTGTGCTTCAGGTATGAGTTTGAGCTATATGACCTCTAAGGGCCTTTCTAACTTATTGAATGTTTGTCTGTTCTTTAGAAAAGAAACATCTGTTACCACTAACAAATATATTATGTTTACAGCTTCCTAAACATAAATCAGTGGTGGTAACACTAAATGACTCTGATGATAGTGAATCTGATGGGGAGCCATCCAATTCAACAAATAGTGTTTTTGGAGGATTGGAATCCATGATTAAAGAAGCAAGACGGACTGCGGAGGTAAGTGGGACAGAGGAAAGAGGAAGGAAAGGTAATCTGTCTCTTTAGAGAATAATCTTTTTTTCCCTGTGAATTATATAATTAAGATATATTTTTAATTGATTAAAACTTGGAGGTATTAAATATTTGTATTGTGAGAAACTGTCAAAAGAAATACACAGAGATTGGGATATTATTTATGATTGATTACATTCTCAAAAATAGCAAGTTACTTTATTGTTTTCCTAAAATAGTCTTATTTAGAAAATAACTGTGTTACTGTGCTAAGAGGTAGTGTTTTATTTACAAAAATTTGCCTACTTACATGTATTCCATCTGTTTCTACTGTGTTTTTTGTTGGAGTATATTCTACTTGACTTCAGATGTTTCTCATAGGCTTCAAAACCAAAAGCACCACCAAAATCAGAAAAGGAAAATGATCCTATGAGAACACCTGAAGCTTTACCAGAAGACAAAAAGATTGAATATAGATTATTAAAAGAAGAGATTGCCAGGTGAGTGGCATTGTTATACAGTTAATTTTTTAAAAGTGGTCTGCTTTAAGTATGGAAGCCTGTGTGGGACATGATTGAGGAAGATTTTTCTCTTTTACCCAGGTTAAATGTTATTTATACCCATCACCCAGGAGGGGGAGCCAGATAATCATATATAGAAGTGAATGTGGTGGTTTTTTTTTTTAAACCACATCAGAAAACACTATAGAACAAAATAAATATAGGAGTAAGCAACATTTTTAATTACCTAGCGACTGATACAGCGTACTGCCTGCTACACAAGTGCCTAAAAGTGTCATACACTACTGTGTACACTAGTACAGCTTTCACAGGCACTAAGGAGGCTGTCTCAGGTTATTCAAATCAGGGTTAATTTTTCAATAGTAATGTTTTTGGTTTATTGTCTATTAAGTACACTCTTAAGCTTTACAAACTTAGCTTGTTTTGAAGTTTTTATTTACTCCATGTTCCCCCACCTTCTAGTTTTGATTCTTAGAGTAATGATGCACCCTTTTATTTTTTACTTTGGTCTTAGTCGAGAGAAACAGCGTTTAATAAAATCAGATCAGCTGAAGACGAGCTCGTCATCTCCTGCCAACTCAGATGGTGAAATTGATGGGGTTGGAAGAATAGCAATGGTTACTAAGCAGGTGACAGATGCAGAAGCAAAACTTAAGAAACACAAGTAAGTCTTTTATCATCTCAACCAATAATAGCAATAATTTTGGGGGGAGCTAGGGAGGAAGTTTTCTGTTGTGGTGAATTAAATTGGTATTCTGTTTCACAAGCAGAACTTTTTTTTTTAATAGAGCCTGTGATTTCATTAGTATGAGGGGTTTCCCATAAGGAAAATCCTTTTACCAATTCTGATTAGCACTTGTTCTGCAATTCAGTTTCAGATTTGCCGAGGGCACTGAGAAATTAAACGATGTGCTGATAGTCACGTAGCTAGTTTGTGTGAGAAGTGGAGCTTAAACCAGGTCTTCCTGATTCCAAGGTGCCTCTCTTATTGATGATATGTTGAAACCTAAAATGATTGAGATCTTCTATAACAATTTTGGATTTAGTTGAAAGAACTAATAGAACGGGGTAGGGAACCTGTGGCCTCAAGGTCCTCAAGTGCAGCTCTTTGATTGAATCCAGACTTCATAGAACAGATTCTCTTAGTAAAAGGATTTGTTCCATAAAACTTGGACTCGGTGAAAAGGCTTCACCCAAGGACCTAGAAGGCCACATGTGGCCTCCAGGTTGCAGGTTCCCCAGCCCTGTACTAGAGGCATAAGGTAAGTAATGTAATTAAAAAACAGACATCCCAGAATACTGAAATGAGAGTTATCTCCTTTAAAGTAGGCAATAGTCACCTTACAAGACAGTGTGATGTTTCCATTTTGGAAAATATCTTTGGAACTGTTCTCTCTTTCGAGCTATCTGCAGTAATGGGGGGGGCACAATAAAACTTTGCAGATTTTTGTTCTTTTGGTTCTGATTTTTGGAAATAGCCAGACCTTTTTAAGGGGCAGGTTCCGTAAATTAGGTGGATGGACCATTGTGGGTGATCATTTTTGTTCAGTAAGGAACTGTGGCAAAGTAAGACTCTGTTTTTCATGTAGCTATGAAAATTGTTATGGTAATTTCCAGAGAATTTAAAAACTGTCAGTTGAAGTAAGTACAGCCTCAGAAAGTGATTACTTTGAAGGGTAGCACTTGTTCAGATACGGAAATGTGGTATGTTTTTATTTAGAAAAGCTCAGCAATTTTATTGCTTTGTGATCACTTTGTTTAATTTTGCTTAGTTTAATATCAAACTCTGAAATAAACTAATTACAGACAGTTCTTGCTTTATATGAATTTGCATTACACAAATATGACTTTACATAAAGAATTCTGAAGGAAATCTGTATTCTAAAAAAAAAAATCTATGTTAACCATACACTACTATGCAATTCTTTCTGTTTCTCACTCTCCCCCCCAAAAAAACCCAACCCTAAACAAAAACCTCTAGAAAGAAAACCTTTCAAGTGAAAGTAGAACTGTTGCTGAATCATTGGGGAGGGGAGGCTTGGCTTAACAATCTCCGAGGGGGAAGACCTTTGCCCTGCCCCACTCAGCTGCCTGTGTGTCTGGGTGACAAGTCTGTCTTCTGTCCATCTGCACTCGAGTACTGCATGTCTCATCCCAGCTCCCAGTTTTCCTTCTCCTGTTTTTGCTTCTGTGTCCCTGGCCCCCCCATGTCCCTGAACTGTGTGCTAGTCCCCTATCTCCATCTGCCTCCTTTCTTTCGCCACATCTGCAGATTGGTGTTATTTAAAAACTCAGTTTATGTAGAGGTCTGTGGAGTGTTCCACTTATGGAAAGTAAGAACTGTCTGTGTTCTCTGTGAAGAGATAAGAATTGTAATTTTCATTCACTTTGACTATTTTTGTTTGGGTTTATACCATTGGAACAAAGGACTGCAGTGAGAAAGTACAAGCCGTTTTCTGGCCTGCTTCAGTAATTAGATGTCAGAAATATATACTTGACTTTAATACTTTAAAATAATGAAATTAATAACTTTAACTACCAAAGGTAAAGAGGTCATAACAAAGTTAAATTGCCCAATTCTTAAACACTTAAAAGTTAATGGTAAGGAGATTGATAGCATTTCTAATAATGCAAGTAATTCCAGAATGATTTCTGTGAATATTATGAAAGATTTCTTCCATTTGTAGTATTTAATATTGCAAGTATTATATATTAGATTTAGTAAAATGAACTTTTTTCTTCAAGTAAAACACTGAAACTTTAGCATAACATATTTTAGATATATGTTCAATGTGTTTTCTCAAAATTGAACACTCTTAGTATGTCTTCAGTTTTCAAGAATTATTTGTGATGTTTATGACCACCAGTTAGCCTAAGGAGAAATTTAATGTCCCTGTTAGAAATGATAGTAGATATATAGATGTGAAGGTGCCAAAGTAATTTGTAGGCAACAAGTATTTGCTGTGTGTGTACACCAATTAAGTAATAGCTAATTAAATATGGTTGCTAACATTCGTATTCCTATCCTATTAAATCTTTATATGCATATATTGTTTTGGGTGTGCTGTAAAACAAACTATCTTTATTTTTGAAAACTTGAATCATTAGTTCAAATAGGCTTTAAGTTTTTTTTTTATTATGAACTAGAAAATCATTAACAAATATCCGATCCCGGGGGCAGCTAGGTGGCGCAGTGAACAGAGCACCAGCCCTGAAGTCAGGAGGACCTGAGTTCAAATGTGGCCTCAGACCAAACACTTGACACTTACTGGCTGTGTGACCCTGGGCAAGTCACTTAACCCCAACTGCCTAAAAAAAGAGAGGGAGAGAGAGAGAGAGAGAGAGAGAGAGAGAGAGAGAGATGCCTTGTATAGGGGGCAGCTAGGTGGCGCAGTGGATAGAGCACCGGCCCTGGATTCAGGAGGACCTGAGTTCAAATGTGGCCTCAGACACTTAACGCTCATTGGCTGTGTGACTCTGGGCAAGTCACTTAACCCTGTTGCCTAGCAAAATACAAAAAAAACCCCACCTGATCCAATAAATATGTATTAAGCACCTACTATATGTCAGGCATTATGCTATTCGATGAGGATACAATTAGTAAAATGAAAGAAAGTCCTGCTTCTCCAAGAATTTACAGTCTAAAGGGGGAGAAATGGCACAAAAGGAGGCAGGTAGAAGGGGTGGGGCAGGGCACCAGGGTGTACCTGTCAAGGGGGTATCCTATTCAATGGAGTTGAAACCAGGCAGGGCAACAGACGCAAAGTGAAGTGAACTGAGTCCAGTTTCTGCCTTCCATAAAGGGAGGCATTGAGAAGAGTTTGGTGCTCTGCCCTCTAGTCAGAGGGGAGAGAAGGCTGAGGGAAGGGATGTCAATTAATGCTTAAGATTAGCAGCCTGGTGATGAGTTTAGAAGGGATGAACTATCCTGGGAGGGGCATCTTGTTCTGTGGAGTTGAAACCAGGCAAGACAGCTGCTGAAAAGTGAAGAACATGAGCATTTCTATACAAAAAAGGCCAGAAAATTGGAATTATATGGGAAATCATGAATCTTTTGTAAGCAGCTTTTAATTTTTCTTTGTCTATTTTTAGTTTTTATTCACTTTTATATGATTTTGACTTCTAAATTTGTTCCCCCTTCCTCCCCTCTCACCTCCACAAGACAGCATACAATCAGATATAGGCTCTACATGTACAATCATATTAAACATATTTCTGCATAGTTATGTTGTGAAAGAAGAATCACAACAAAAGGGAAAAAAACCACAAGAAAGAAAAAAAAAGAAAATAGTATGCTTCCATCTTCATTCAGACTCCTTAATTCTTTCACTGGGTGTGGATAGCATCATGAGTATAAGCAGCTTTTAAAAAATGGATATTCAATTTAATTTACTATTACCAGTATTGCTTTGCTTTTCTCTGTCCACTTCTGAACTTTGGCTTCCTTCTGAATTTTTAAATGTTTCATTGATGCTTTTTTGCTTTTTTTTTTTTTTTTATTATTATCACATACCACCTCTCTGTTTTCCGCTCCTCCTCTTTCCTACCCCCCAAAAGCCCCTTCCCTTGTAGTGAAAGTATAATCAAGCAAAGGTTGATAGGTTTTGGGTTGATTGTGTCCAAAAGTATATGTCTCCTGAGGGGTGAGAGACATACTTGGTCATCATTCTTTTGGAATGTGGTTGGTTATTGCATTGATCATAGGTATCAGATTTGTTTTCTTTTACAATGCTGTCATTATCAGGTTTTTTTTAAAATTTAATTTTTTTTATTTTTATTGAGTCAGTCAGGGTTAAATGATTTACCCCGGGTCACATAGCTAGTAACTGTCAAGTGTCTGAGGCTGGATTTGAACTCGGATTCTCCTTACTCCAGGGCTGGTGCTCTATCCACTCTGCCACCTTGCTGCCCTTGTCAGTTCTAATGGTTCAGCTTTCTTGACAGTGTAGCTGTTCATAAGTCCTTCCCTCCCAGTTTTCTCTGAATTCATTCTTTCTGTGATTTCTCATGGTACAATAATAATTCTGTTACACATGGTAGTGATGGTTGGTTCATCTGTTGTTGAATTGATGGGTGTCTGACTTGTTTCCAGTTATTTGCTACAAGGAAAAGTGGTGCTATAAATTACTTCTGTCCATATTGGTCCTTACCTCTGTCTTCGATCACTTGGGGTGGGAGGGAGTAGGGTAATGTGTTACTAGTAATGGTATCGCTGGGTCAGAGAGTATGCACAGTTTATGACTTTCTGGGTATAGTTCCAAATTGCTTTTCAGCATAGTTGTACCACTTTAAAGCCTACCAACAGTGCCTGTCCTCAAAGCCTCTTAGATAATTGTTATTTTCATTTTTTGGTCTTCTCTATCAATCTGATGGTTGTGAGGTTGAACCTCAGAATTGTTTTAATTTGCATTTCTCTTATTAGTCATTTACAGCATATTTTCATTTAGACCTTAACTCAAAAAGGTTATTTTGAAGGCTTTAATATTTCCATTGTGAAGCATGAGACTGTGACATCTCTGTTTGTTCTTCTGTTTTAATCCCTAGATGGTTTATGTAAAACCACTTTGTGCTATGTAGTTTCTAGGTTCTTTTCTTCTGATAATGTTCTAATTCTGTTTTTTTCCCCCCTGTTTAGACTCCTCCTTATGAAAGATGAGTCTGTGTTAAAGAATCTTTTGCAACAAGAGGCTAAGAAGAGGGAATCTGTTAGGAATGCTGAAACAAAGATTGTGAAACTTACAGAACAGCTTCAAGCAACTGAAAAAATCCTTAACGTTAACAGGATGTTTTTAAAAAAGCTTCAGGAACAAGTAATACTGCATTTTGGGCTTAAAACACTTCTAATTTCACGTTTGCATTATGCCCTCAATCTGCAACACACCTTGTTTTTCACCGGGTCCAGAGACCTTTCATGGCTTTATACAACCTGACCTGTGTAAATTCATATAGAATTTGCTTGTCTTCATTTTAAAAAGAAAAAATTCCCACTAAGTATATTCAATACATATATCACATTTCATTACATACAAAAATTTCATTTATAGCCAACTTTTAAAAGTTTCTTGAATTGAAGAGGATGTTTCTTCAAAGGTACATTTCTCTTTAATAGGTTTTTAGAAGTTTTCTTATACTTGCAGATTCACAGAGTTCAGCAGCGAGTAACAGTTAAGAAAGCATTGGCACTAAAATACGGAGAAGAGCTTGCTCGAGCAAAAGCAGTGGCTAGTAAAGAAATAGGAAAACGTAAACTGGAGCAAGATTACTTTGGAGTAAGTTGCTTACAGAAGTACTACCTTCATGGGTGGGAGGTTTGTAATAATTTGCCCAGCCTTTGTCTACAAGTTCTAGAGGCAGTTAGGAGTCATAGTATCTAATTACTGGACTTGGAGTCAAGAAGACCATAGCTTGAATCTTGCCTCAGACCCTTATTAACTGTGTGACCTAGGGCCAGTCATTTAACTTGTGTCTGCCTCAATTTTCTTATCTGGAAAATAGGGATGATGATATCCTCTAACACTCATATTGGTTTTGAGGATAATGAGTTAGTATATGTAAAATGATTTGCAAATCTTTAAGTGCTATATAAATGTAGCTACTATTACTGTTATTAGCAAGAGAGAGTACAAGTTTATTTTGATGGATTTGTGATTGTACATGCCTCTTGGAGGCTTCAGAATTTAGCTACAGAAACTGTTTTAGACTTCAGTGAAATGGCTGACTAAAGGTGAGTGACAACTATTTTTTGATGTTCTTGAGATCACAGAGAATGTGAAAGTGAATGCTTTCTTTTTCTAGCCAAACAAAATGATAAAACTAGACAGCTCCCCTGCATCAAGTCCAAAAAAGCATTCAGCAGAAATGATTGCTTTGGAAAAAAAACGATTACAGCGACTAGAATATGAGTATGCTCTAAAGATTCAAAAGCTAAAAGAAGCTCGTGCTTTGAAAACAAAAGAACAGTCAAATACAGCCCCTATTTTGGAAGAAGAACCTGAATTTTCTTTACCTCAGCCTTCCCTTCATGATCTAACGCAAGACAAACTGACTCTGGACAGTGAAGAAAATGATGTCGATGATGAAATTCTGTCAACTTCAAGCAGAGAACGAAGGAGATCTTTCCGAGAATCCAGTTCTTTCACCAAACCAAACCTGAAGCACACAGATACACCTAATAAGGAATGCATAAACAAGCCCAGTAAAAACACTGTGGAGAAACCGGAACTTTTTCTTGGTTTAAATATTGATGAATTGAAAAGATTGCATGCTAACGAAGATAGCCTGAAGGAGCTGATTTCAAAAAGTACATCCATCATTTCAGAAAAGGTTTTGCGTGGTCAAGTAGGTTACAGTTTATTTTTGAAAGTTAAATTTTGCTCTCTAAAATGTTTTTTTGCCATATGAAACATTTTTGGTTTGTTTCTTAGGAAATTTCTGTGGATGTGGATATTGTTACATCACAGAACAAACAAACAGAAGGGAAACCATTTCCATTTGGACCATACCATAGCCCTCTTCTTGTTTTTAAGTCCTACAGGTAAAAGAGAATTCGTTGTTGCTCTTCTGCTGTCATTGATAATGTCAGTTTTTACTGAAAGCAAGCGCATTTATAAAACTAGACTTTTGTTCTCTGTCGGACAGTTAAATTAACTCCTGGATCATATAAAACAGGATTAAAGTCGAAATTGTTTTCAGTTCTTTGACTCTGTGGGGTGCAGGAAGGGGATGTGTGAGAGAGGAGAGTAGACAGGAGAGGATAGGAATGTGGGATAGTCAGAAAAGCTATCAGAATTGGTGATGGTTATTCTTAATAGGATTGTGAGATTTCTTTGGATTTAATTTTTTTTTTTTAAACTACAGCACCAACCATGGTAAGGGGTTTTTGGCTCTGTGTAGTTTCTGATTGGTGGTCCTAAGAGTAAGGTATTGTTCACAGGTTTCAGATGGTAGAGCAGACATTAGAACCCAATGAGATCTTAGAGACCAGTTTATTACCTCATTTCACAGATAATGAAACTGAGCCATAAGGAGGTTAGATAACTTGCCCAAGGTCGCTCATATAACAGAGTTGGTGTTATCAGGATTTGAATCCAGACCTTTCATTTCTTTTACTCAAATTTCTGTTATGTAAAGTTATGTTAAAAAAAAAGTTCAGTTGCTTATCTGTCTTGGGAAAGATTTCAGGTAGTATGTTTTGTTTACACAAGCCATTGGCATGTTTAAAAAAAAACCAACACAACTTCTGAAACACCAGTAGTATCTCAGATGCCTTTCCTGGATGTCATTAGCGCTCACCTAGATGGATTCAGTAGTTTGTCAGGTCTTTTCATCTTATTAACCTCTCTTCTCCCTTTCAGTTGGCATTTCACATTACACTTTTTATAATTCCTCTGCTCAGAGTCCTTCAGTGTCTTCTTACCTAATGTATAAACTATTGCTTTGGCAGCCAGACACCCAACACTTTGCCTTTCAAGTTTTGCCTCATAATGTTCATTCTGTACTATATCTCCTTTATACACTGTGGTTTTTTTTTAAAAGTAGGTTCCCGCCCCCCATCTTATGTTTTTCCATCACCTACATTTTCCGATGTATCTCTCCCTTCTCCAGGTTCAAGAAAGTCATCTCTTGTGACAAAAAATGGAAAAAAGAGGGGAAAACAAAACTGTTGAAAAAAACTACCCAACACTTTCTTTAAGTCTGATGTTTATTATTCCATTTTGAGGTTATGGTGGTATTTGGTGTAAGAAAGTTGGTCTAAATTTGATTTCTGCCGAATTACTTTCCAGTTTTCTTGAGAATTGTTTTAGTCAATTAGGGAGCTAGTTCCCTAGGTAATTTATGTTGTTCAAAGCCTGGTTATGGCTTTATCTATTTCTGAATCTTCCTTATTTAGTCTGCTTTTCTATTTTTTAACAAGTACCACAAAGCTTTGATCATTTCTGCTTTAGTACTTTTTATTTCCCTTAAGATTTTACATTACTTATTTCTCCAGATACAGTATGTTATTATTTTGCTTGATTTTGTCAGGGACAGTTTTGTTAGTTTGGTATAGCATGAAATCTATAAATTTATTTAGGTAGTATTATCATTCTTATATCAAGTAGCTTATCCATGAGTAGTCAGTATTCTGGTTATTTTAAGTTATGGGATAAGTAGTGATAAAAAAGGAAACTGTATCATGCTTCAAAGGATCCATAAAACAAAGAACCACTATCAGTATGAAACTCGCCCAACAAATGGCATGAGATATTGTAAAAGAGATAGTAAAACAGTAATAGAATTGAATGTTTCTTGCTGAGAGCTAGACAAATCTAACATAAAGATTAAAAGGGGAAAATAAATTAGTATACTTTTATTAAGCACCATCTACCTGTTAGGCCATGTGTTCTTTTCTGGAGAATACAAAGACTCAAAGAAACAAAGCCTGTCAAAGGACTTACATTCACTGAAGAAACCATTAGAAAATTTAGAATTGAAAGCCTTAAGTTATCTTGTAAATGGGAATGTTAAAGGAGACACATCTTTCATAGGATTAAAGGGTACCTTTAAAAGACAGACTGTGCTAAGTCATGGAAAAATTATTAAATGTAAAAAAGAAATGCTAAACTCATTGCATTTGATATCCATTATAGGCAATAATGCAAAAAAATAATAATTAGTGCAGGGAGCAAGAGCAAAAAGTATAGACCTAAACAGAGACTTGCTAATTAATGGGGCAAAGAATACATCATAGAAACAATAAATGTGTGAAAGTGACCACGAGACAACAAACCGGAGTTTCTGGGATGCTATTTTTGAGAAAAAAATTGTAGTTTTGAAAACATATGTTAACAAAATTGAAGCAAAAGGATTAATAAATTGAATGTGCAATTAAAAATTACCCAAAATTCATGCAGAAAATGAAATATTTAAAATTAGAGGAGAAATTGTTAATAAGAAGAGACTTCTAGAACCCCTAAACCTGTCAAAGCTGGTTCTTGGAAAAGACTAACAAATTGGATAAAGAAGAAGAAGTAAAATTACTAAGTTAGACAAATAGAAAAATTATAAAGTGAACAGGATGAAATCACAGCAGAAACACCGCGAACCTCCAGAACTGTCCTGCTTGTTGGGTTGACCTCAGCCTTTTGGAGGTAGGCCCCCATGCATCTTTAAAATTGAGAGAGCTGGATCTTTTTTTTGTTTGTTTGTGTTTGTTTTTAGGCAAGTTGGAGTTAAGTGACTTGCCCAGGGTCACACGGCTAGCAAATGTTAAGTGGTTAAGTATTTGGTCTGAGGCTGGATTTGAACTCAGGTCCTCCTGACTTCCGGTCTGGTGCTCTATCCACAGCGCCACCTAGCTGGATCTTAGGGGCCCTCTGGTCGCATGTTTTCTGTCTCTGGTCTTCTTTCCTATGACCACCCTGGCAGGAACCTCCTTTTCTGATGCCCGTGAGCTGTGGCTGAAGAAATACTGTAGTTTTGTTTTTGTTTTTGTTTTTTGTTACTGTAGTAGTTTTCATCGAAATACTTGTTCATTGTTTGGGTTGCTGCAAGCTTAAAGGGCTTTGTTGAAGTGATGTTTGTTTGTTGGTAGTCTGCCTCTTTATGGCAGGTGAGTGCTAGGTTACTCTTTCTGTTATTTCTTAGGTCCCTGATAAAACTGAAATTCTAGCAAAGTCATTGAAGTACAGGTGACAACTTGGTGTTCAGATTTTTCCTTTTGATTTTTTCCTTTAATTCTTTTGACTATATATGTAGCATACTATTGCTACTTATTTTCTATATTTTCCAAAGTCACTTTAGCATCCATTTAACAAACTTTTATTGGAAATAAGGTGCAAAATTTTAAAAAAATGGTAAAGATCAAATTATTTATCCTGGTTGCTTTTTTTTAACTTAATTTTTTTCCTTTTTATTAGATTTAGTCCTTTTTTTCGAACCAAGGAAAAGCTTTACCTCAGTTCAGTATCATACAGTAATATGATTGAACCGAAACAGTGTTTCTGCCGTTTTGATTTAACAGGCACATGTAATGATGATGATTGTCAATGGTAAGTTCTGGTCTGTCATCAACATTTTGTTTAATTGAAGAGAAAATCTTGCTGTTAATTAACTTTGTGTATAATTATTTCTTTTGTGCTGTTGTTATTTTACTTATAGGCAACACATGCAAGATTGCACTTTTACCCGGAAACAGCTGTTCCAGGACATTTTGTCTTACAATTTATCTTTGATTGGTTGTTCTGAGAAAAGCACAGAAGAAGAAATTACAGTTGCAACAGGTTTTTGTCAGCCATTTCCCTAGCACCCCCCACCCCTAGTTCTCCAAGTGAAAATATGAAACCGACAAATTCAAAAATTTAACTTTCCGTCCAGTTCTGGTTCTTTAAATGAATTCAATAGATTTTCTTGACTTAGAAATGTCAGCTTATTTAAAAATAGTAAGTTTGACTGTGAAGGATTTGAATCTCTATAGAAAGAAACTTAATGTTAATTATACAAGCCCTTGCTCCCCTTTTGTCATTTAAAAAAATGTCAAACATAAGGCTCGAGTCATAGTAAACATTAATTAAGGTTATGGTAGAAATCACTTTTTATGTTCTTTATTGGTGTGGCAGTATTTAAGCTAGGTTTACTTTAAGTTTTAGTGTGCTGTTCTCCCTGGAGAGTGGATGGTGACTAAGTTGTATGTTTTTATTGATGCCCCTGAAAACCTCAATGTGTGAAAATCCTAAACCTTTCTATATTTGGAATCCATTCATAGCTAAAATTGCTGCATTAGCTGACTCGGGGGACTTGATCTCCCTTAGTGTTACTGTGAAAACTTAGAACTGTTTTAATCTTCCAATTCAACTGTTTAATTGGCTGCCATATAAGGTCCAGAGAAACTATTCAGATTCTGTGGTTTAAAAACTTTTTGCCCTTTAAAAAAACACCCATAAATAACCTGTGTAGTTTCTGAGTTTAGGGTCCTCAATAGAGAGCTGGTTGGGGAGAGGATGGTCATTGGTGCAGGCAGTTTTCTAGGTGAGGAGCCTGAGACCCAGAAGAGAAAGACATCATGAGGCTAATAAATGTGAGAGTCAGTGTTTGAAGTCAGGCTACCTGATTCCAAATCCCTCCTTTCCACTCTACTGTGAATTGCCTCACTTCTGAAAAAAGAATCTCCCTTAGTTCTAGAAAGATGCAGAATTTAAATTTAATCTTTTGTCAACTTTAACAAACTTAAAATACGTTTTCATTTTATTTAGTATGTATCTTGCGTAAAATAGCATGAAACACTATCCGTAGAGATTATTCAACGTGTAAAATAATGATGCTTGATTATTTTAAGTGGAAAACCAAGTGTGATTGTCTATGAAAATGAAACTTTCCATGTGGTTTCAATTCTTCTTAGCAAAGAAGGCTGAGTAGTTAGCTTTTCTAAGAAAAAAAAAATCCTGCTGCCTTTCATCATTGTTACTGTGGAGGCAGCAAAGCATGGCAGAGTGCTGGAAATGGCATCAGGAAGTTCTGGGTTCATTGTTACCTCTGACACTTACTACACCTCTGTGATCTTGGGCAGGTCTTTTCACTTCTCTGGGCCTCAGTTTCCTTCCCTGTAAAAAGGAGAGGATTAGATTAGATAATTGCCAGGGTTCTTTCCAGCTTTATATTTGTGATCCTAAATTTCATGCTGCTCATTATTGGCATTTCCTAAATACTAAGTTTTGTTTAAAAAAAGTAGCTTTTTGAATAGGTTTGATAGCTGAGTTAACCACTAAACTTCAGTTCCCTTATGTGTAAAATGATGATTGTAGTGCCTATAGTGCCCACATCGTAAGGTTACTGTGAGGATGAAATGAAATGAATATATAAAAGTGCTTTGAAAACTTTAAAACTATTATGTAATTATTATTAGTTTTTTAAAATTAAGGTCTATTTTATATTTGTAGCTTAGTATACATTTTCTATAGCTTCCAACATGTCCAAATTGATGATAGATTTTAAAGAAATCAATGGGTCATTTTAGAATTTGGACAGTATTTAAGAAAAATAAAGTTTCTAAAATTGTATGAAAGGGTAATAAAAATATTTCCTGTTAGGAGTTTTCTTTTAAACCCTGTATGTAGTCTTA
This sequence comes from Phascolarctos cinereus, assembly GCF_003287225.1. Lineage (NCBI taxonomy): Eukaryota > Metazoa > Chordata > Mammalia > Diprotodontia > Phascolarctidae > Phascolarctos > Phascolarctos cinereus. The sequence continues at coordinate 237,306,502 of NW_027555514.1, read as the reverse complement.
AGAACTGCATTAATACTTCAAAATAAAACATTCTCCTATGGTGTGTCACTCATTTTGATGAGTGAACTTATCTTTTATTTTGCATTGCACATTGTCTTGGCTAACCAAGATAATGTGATTTTAAATTTTTGATAATTTTGAATTACATTAAAATTTTCATTTAATATGTTCCAGCTTTAATTCAGTATAACCAATTTATTGCATCTATAGCATTTTTCAGTTTATTTTTCCACCTTTCATTGAATGGAAGATGCTGTGAGATTTGTTAAGAAATTTTTAGATGACATAGACTTTGCCTTAGGTAGATAGAATGCTAGTTTTACGAAGTGACATTATGCAATTCTTTGTATTGACTTTTTTTTGCTATTTTTTACCTGCCCTTACACTTTCTTTCATTTTTTTCATTTTCTTTATGTTGCTTCCTAACCATTTTTACCATCTCACATATTTCTTATTTTAGTTCTCTTCTGTCTCCATGATCTGTACCTTCATCTCATTATTTGTGACATTTGCCCAACTCTCTTGTCTGGAGACTTGAAGGGGGTGGAGAAATGTGCCCTTGGGCTTTTCCTTCATGAAACAGTGTAATACATATATATGCACCTCTATCCTATACACTATTTATGAAGATAGCATTGTTCTAATTTCAGAAAAATACATTGAAAAACTTTTTGGTGTAAACAAAGATCGAATGTCAATGGACCAGATGGCTGTTCTTCTTGTTAGTAATATCAATGAAAGTAAAGGTCATAGTAAGTACTTTTTCCTTAAGTTGTACTTTAAATATACTGTTTTATGGTAACTTAAAGGAAAATGCAGTTTGTAATGTTATATAGTGAATCTTTAGAAAATAAATTCTTCACATGGCATTGTGTTGTATAGAATATTTTATATATGTACATATATATATATATATACTGACATTTTCATTATATAGCTTATTGCTTTGGTTGTTTCCCAAACAATATGTATTTCAACCAGTTCGTGTTCTTTTGTCTTAGCACCTCCATTTACAACTTATAAGGAAAAAAGGAAATGGAGGCCAAAATTTTGGAGAAAACCCGTTTCAGATAATAGTAGTAACAGTAGCAGCGATGAAGAACAATCCACAGGACCTATTAAATACGGTAAGAAAAAAGATTAAGATACAGAAGTCCATTTTGAAATTGTTATAAGAGCTCTGCATAATCATTTGCTTATTAGAATATTCTTAATACTAAAGAAATTTCTGACTTACATTTATTTATGTGAATTTAAGAAACCACTCAGATGAGAAAAAGTGTACTCTTATTAGTTGTACCGTGTTATTTATATTTCTGTAACATTTCTTAGAGCTCACATTTATTTAAATACTATTTAAAATGTGTTTCATTTGGAATTTAATGTGATGTGACAGCCACAAAATCAAAAGGTTAACTTAGATTGCATTAATAGAAGTATTTTATTGAGAATAAGGGTAATGCTAGTTCTGTTCATTGTGTTCTTGCTTGGTAAGACTGCTTCTAAAGTACTGTGTTTAGTTTTTGACCTGATTTAGAAAGATCATTGGTGATCTTTCATCCCTTTCATAGCACTTCTGGAGGAAGTCGGCCAGGGTGGTAAGGAACTTGAAATCATGTCAGTGAGGATCAGTTGATAGGACTGAGACGTTTTGAGAAAAGACTTTAGGGAGGGGGAGATACGTTAATGTCTTCATGTATTTGAAAGGCTGTTGGATTCACCAGACATTAAACTTATTCTGCTTGGCCTCAGGAAAGAACTAGTGTGAGAGGCAGATTTTTATTGCTTATATGAAAGAACTTCTTATCAGTCAGAGCTGTTTGAAAATTGTAATGGTGAATTTACTGACCCTGGAGGTCCTAAAATGAGGGTTGGTTGATCACTTGATGGTAAAAAACAGATGCATTGTGACCTTTGAGACTCCTTCCAACCTGGGAATCTGTGGTATTTTAAAATTTCGTTTTGTAGCAAAATTGTGGTGAATACAATTAACAGGATCTATAACGCACTGTTAACAACTAGGCTGCATTTCAACAGATTCTCATCTTGAGAGTACAAGATGATCTTTTAACTGGTTGTTGAATGCAGTAGGTGACATGGGGCAGTTGGTGGCGCAGTGGATAGAGCACTAGGACAGGTAGACCTGAGTTTAAATTTGATCACAGACACTTACTAGCTGTGTTCCTTAGGTTGCTTGCACCCAGCTTCCCCGTCCATAAAATGGGGATATACCAGCACCTACCTCCCTGGGTTGTTTTGACAATCCAGTGAGATAGTAATTGTAAAGTGCCTAGCACAATGCCTGACACATAGTAAGCACTATATAAATGTTAACTGCTTATATTATTATTGATTAAATTATCTTTCCGTAGGCAGTCAGTTTCTGTTGATTATACAGCTCTGTGTCTAGGAGCCAAGGAGTTTTTCCACTGAATAATATTTTCCCTTTTAGCTCCCCCGCCTGAACACCAGACCAGTGTTCCAGTTTTGGATGCTGTTGTCACTCCTGATGATGTCAGATACTTTACAAATGAGACTGATGACATTTCTAACCTGGAAGCAAGTGTGCTTGAAAACCCTTCTGATGTACAGCTCTGGATCAAGCTTGCCTACAAGTACTTAAATCAGAACGAGGGGTAGGTCAATCTTATCTTTGTGTAAGCAGATCTGTTGTACATTTATATTTTTATGTGTTTGAGGTTTATTTCACCTGTAGTAATCAGGTTTCCTTTTTGGTGTTAAAAGGAGTCTTTGTTTCTTTGTCAAAGCCACAAGCACTTTATTGTTTAAAAGCAGTTAGAAAAGTTTTAAGATTAGATCTTGAGCTGTACATGAGCTTAGTATGAGTAATAAATTATATTGGAGCATTAACTCCAGATGGCTTAGTTCAGCATGGAAGTTGTTGAAATGGAAAATAGTTGATGCTGTATGGAGTAATTGCTGGTAAAAATGTCAAATGACAGTCTATCAAATTTAAAAGATGATGATAAAACAAGAAGTTTCCCACTTGGGATTCCCTCATGTTAAACATTTTAGGAGGGAACAGATTAATGTTTTATGACATTTCAGCAAAATTTGTGGGTTTTGACTAAGTGAATGCAAATTTTGGTGAGTTGAGTTATGGGCATTTTGAGCAGCGTTATTTTATTTGGTATTTCTGTTAAAGCTAGATCTTAAATTTGTATGCTGACATATTTTCAGCCTTAATTGAGTAATTTATGATGATGGATGAGCTAAACAAAAGGTGGTATATTCACTTAAATGTATTCTGTCACACACCTAGGGCATTTGATCTGTGTGTAATGATGGTAACAGCTTCTGAAAGTTCTCAATAGCCTCTGTGTGTTTGGCAACACTAGAAAGAATGTTCTCACTATGTAAGTGAGTGATGACAGTTTACCACTGATAGAGGGAGAGAAGAAATGGCCCCCATATGAAGGTTCTGCGTCTTTGTTCCTCTCTTCTCATTCCATTTGAGACTATGCTCTCCCTTTTCATAGGCAGCATGGGTGGGTGTGTGGGAATGCCAGATTAGAAGTAAAAAAAAAAATTAAGCAATGAAGAATGTGTAGATTTAATGTGATCACAATATCCTGAAAGCTAATTGTTATTTTGCAGTTCACTCACATATGTGATGAATTATGTGAAACATTTGAGAGAAGTTTCTGACTTTAAAAACTAAATTTGATAAAAGTGTTTGTGTTGTAGAATGTTCTCTTATGGGATATGCTTGTTCTGATGCAAGTGTCCAAAAATTGTAGCTGTACCTGTACCAGCCAGATATTTCTTACTTGGCTCTGCCATGCTTTAATGATGTATGCTTTAACTAAAATCTTAAGATAAATTTTAGAAGTATTTTTCTTAGTCATATAATGTAACAGAATGTTAAGCTAGTGCATACATTTGAGTTTTCTGCTCATTTAGTGTCCTTTATGGGTGGTTCCCGTGTTGAAGGGATCAATTACAGTGTTTTCTTTTGTGACTCACTGAGTGAAGGCCAAAAGAACTGTACCCTATTTTATGAATAGGATCATGAGAGAGAGAATTATCTTCTCTAGGAGATAGCAAGTCCTTGACCGTTGAAAAGGTCTTTTATATTGAATGCTTTGATATTTTGAGTTGGCAGTAGTTGGCCTTGAGAGAGAGTTGTTTAACTTTTCTTGGGTCAGTATAAACCTATAAAAGGCATTACTGAACATTGACTTGAAGTACGTTTAAAGGTGATAAACCTGTGGCTTTATAATGCTGTGTTGTTTTTGTCTGTGATAAATACTTGCTCAACATTCATTTAAAAAGCAATCTTTTTGTTTTTCAGTCCATAGCCGGAAGTGTTTTAAATTCAAAATACATTTTTCTTGGTTCAAATCTACCTTGTCATTAAGAAAATTGATATCTAATTCATATGAAGTACCTAGTAGATAGATGTAGTATATATGGCGACCCATTTACACATGTGGTGCAGGAAGCCCATTTTTCAAAAATAAGAAATTAGTAGATTAAAAAAACTTTACTAGATTGGCAATTCTGGGTACATATATCCTATGTTGGTTGTTTTTTTGGTTGGTTGTTTTTTTTTTTGTGAGGCAATTGGGGTTAAGTGACTTGCCCACAGTCACACAGCTAGTAAGTGTTATGTGTCTGAGGTCAGATTTTAACTCAGGGCCTCCTGACTCAAGGGGCAATGCTCTGTCCACTGTGCCACCTAGCTGCCTATCTTGTTTTTCAATAAATTTTTAAAAAGTATTTAACATATATAATACACGTATACATACACATGAGCATGTGTACATATAAACTAACAACAAACAATACACAGTTCTTCCTCAGAGTGTTTGGATGCAGCTTTAAATGTTCTGGCTCGAGCATTGGAGAACAACAAAGAAAATTCCGAAATCTGGTGCCATTACCTTAGATTGTTCTCAAAAAGAGGAACTAAAGAAGAGGTGCAAGAGATGTGTGAAACAGCTGTAGAATATGCTCCAAATTACCAAATTTGGTGGACTGTAAGTAAATATTGGCACAAATTTTTCTTTGAATTACAGTTAGACACATAGGAAGTAAATATTGAGGTCATCAAACAAATTCATCTGACTAGGTTTTTTTATGTTTTAATCTACAAGTAGATTCTCATGTATTCGTAAGATCATAAAATTTAGAACTAGCTGGGGTCTTAGCAATCTAATCTCACCTTTTTCTTTTTCTTTGAACAAACACATCTTTTGGCTTCAGTTTCCTCAACTGCAAATTGAAGGTGTTGAACTAGATGACCTCAAAGGTTCCCACCTCTAAATTGGTGGAACATGTGGAGAGAATTTAAATAACCTCTGATAGCGTCTGTTTTTAATAATCTAAGAGATAAGTTACTTTCTTAGGATTTGTAGCAACTTAGGCTAGACAAGGAGAAAACAATTTGATTTTTTTGTCCCCTTGAGGAAGATAAAAAGTAGAAAAAAATTTTGGGCAAGAAATCCATTTTGTATTTTGTTAGTATTTGTATTTAGTCAGTTTAGTTAGTAGTTGTAATTTATAAATCCTTGATAAAGGAAAGATAAAATTGAACTTCATAATTTTTTTTTTATTATATTCCTATTTATTATGTCATTTCCATTTAAACTTGACTTTCTGACTTATGGTTTCTTGAAACATGGCTAAGATGGGTTTGGTTACTAAATAATACTAGAAAATCTTAAGTTTATGCTACTGCTTTAATAAAATCAACAATGATCATGGTTCATTTCTGTACATAACATATGATTTAATTGTATGAACCATTTTTTGACAGTTTTTGAATCTAGAAACCACTTTTGATGGAAAGGATTATGTATGTGGTAGGATGCTTCAATTCCTTATGGAAGCAGCAGAGCGTGAGGATTCAGATCTTCTGTCCTTTCAGCTGTTGGAGTCTCTTTTGTTTAGAGTTCAGCTGAGCTTATTCACAGGAAGATACCAAAATGCCCTTGCCATCTTACAGGTAAGCATTGACTTCTAACATTTGAACTAATACTGTGTTGAAGACTCTATTATATAGACTGAAAATTTCCTCATGTTATACAATGTATAATGTAATATATACATTAGTTATATGTAAGATATTCAAATCTTAAGGCAGATTTGAGCCTTAAGAACAGTATCACTAACCACTAGTGGTAAACCTTAATTTTACTTGATTGAAGCAGATTTTGAACCACTGTTCGACTGTTTGCAAGTTCTTCTTGAATCATTTTATTAAGCTTCTGAAAATTATCTTAATTTGGTATTAACATTTTGTCAGAATAATTTCATTATAGCATATAATTTCATTTATTAAAAATTAGTGGTCTTTTAAAAATGTAAATCTCATTTAAGACAACTTGGCTTAAAAAAATGCTCCATTTAATTGAATACATATTCTTGAAAGAGTTTTCACCGTGGCTGCTTCTTTCTTTTTTAGCTAGATGTTTTTCTTGGACTGTTGACATTGTATTCCATATCAGACTTTTGATTGCTTTTGTCAAATACATAATTTACTCAGAGAAATGAGGCGGTTTTGTACTTCTTTGCCTTCCATTTTTTTGAAGCTTATTCTGGTGTGTCTGTTATTTAAAAAAAATATTTTGGATTCATTTTTCATTTTACATAGAATGCATTGAAATCAGCCAATGAGAAAATTATAGCAGAACACCTTTCAGCAAGTGATCGATGTTTGGCTTGGCTGGCATATATACATCTCATTGAATTCAACGTACTCCCTCTGAAATTTTATGATCCATCTAACGCCAATCCTTCAAGGATTGTTAACAAAAAGCCATTTTCAATTCCATGGCAAACCACTCAAGATGTGAAGACTGATCATGACATGTTAGTAGCTGTTTTTGAAGGTATGTGTGTACAAGTTTTGAAATTATTTAGAGCAAAACATGACCACCAGTGCTGAGACTTACCATTATTTAAATTGAATGTTTACGTTCAGATGTTTCAGTGATTCAGCAGTTCATTTGAATATACTAATAAGAATGGATGTAAGTATTTCATATAGTTAATCATGCTTTATATGAGGAAATAGAAGTGAATTTATAGGGCAACTAATTCTTGGAAAATAAAACTACCTTTTAAAGAAACTAGAAGCTATACTGTGTAACCATTTTTGGTGTACTTATTTGAAGATGTTGCCACATATTAAAAACTAGTCAGGGAATACAGATTATGTAGTGAAGAAGTGTTAACGCATAAGGTTAACTACTAAGGAGTTTGTAAAGTTAGTGAATCTTAACAATCTTGAATTAATATTTCTTGAGTACAGCAGCAAGTCTTTACTGAATTTACAGGCTGTCACTAAACTAGACACTATCTACATATGATAGAATGATGTAGCTGAGAAGGGTATGGGTCATCTAGATGTAAGACCACAGTTGGAACAGGATAGAGCAGAGGAGAAGGAAGTTGAATTGGTAAGGTCAGGGTAAGATAAGAGAAAGGACTGTCTAGGTACTAATGAGATGACAATGTAAGGGCTGTACTAACAACACTAAAAGTCTGCCACAGCAGCCTACTAAGGGGAAACTATGTGCACAAACGAGAAGAGATAGTGAATTTCACTTTAGATATGGATAGGGGGCTCTTGTGATGGTGCAGTGGTCTGCATGAATCAGGTGTCTACATGTCTATCAGAGCTAATGACTCTTCTTTGCATTCCAGAAAAGAGGTTCAGGGGCCTTGAGAAACACCTCTTCCCAAGTTATCACAGAAGTTCAAGAAATCTTTTAAAAAAACCAAACAACCCCCCCCCCGGCCAAAAAAAAATCCAGAAAGGCTTCAGTGAATGAATACATGTGAGGAGGTAGATGGGAATCCTGGCCTGGGTCAGGAGGTTGGATGGAGAAAGGGAAAAAGGATCCTTGAAAACTTGGGCCTAAATATGAGGTCATTCTCAGAAAGGAAAGGAGCTAGAGCCCCTCAAAGAAGCAGCAGCTCTTTGTCTTCCAAGTAATAAAGATGTAACTAAAGGTATAGTCAGGTACCATGGGTAAGGTGAGAGGAGTATTGGTGGTTGAAGGGACATGCATCCAGAACTTGGTAGAGTACCCCACAAGACATGTCGTACTGTATGGTGATTGACAGGGGCACAAGCCATCCTGCTGGAAGGAATCTAGGAAGCATTGCTAAAACCTAAGAAATGTTAGCACATGTGGTGTTAAATTATCACTGGCAAGGATTTAAGAAAAGCACTGTGGACAAAATTTGACAACAAGGCAGTTTTAGACTTGATTTAAATTTTTTATTAAATTTATTGTGAACAACTATCCAAAAGTAGAATAAATTACTTTGGGATGAGTTTTCTCCTCAGTAGGGGTTTAAGAGACCAAAATAACCATTTGTATGTTGTCAGGGAGATTCTTAGTTCATGCTAGTTATGGAGAGCCTTAAAAGCTATGCAGACTTCTTTTTCGTTCGAGCAGCATGGTTAAAATAGCATAGACTGGATTGAAGCAATTTCCCTCTTTATTCTTTCTGTCACTCATAATCTGAATCTTTGATTCCATGGTGTCTCCCCCCTCCCCCCAATCCTTCCATCTATTCCTATGATTTCTCTATCTTAATTGTCTGACCATATCAGTTCTTCCCACTGGTAACCAACCTGTAAGCCCTTCATTACCATCCATCCTGGACTATTATAGTGGGCTTTCAACTGGGTTTCCCATTTGCACTTTTTCTGTTTCCTAATTACCCTTCTTTCTGCTTTCAGATGAGTCTTCCTAATTATCCCATATTCACAACCCTTCAGTGGCTTGTTACAAAGTTTAGACACTTTGGCCTGTAATTCAAAATCCTCCATAATCTATTTCTGTGGGAAAAGTACATTTTTGTTCATACAGTACTACCTTCAGCTTTAGCCAATTTGTACTTCAGTGTCTCTCAAGTACACAGCCAAAATTGTTAGACTTTCTTTGACATCTCTCATGCTTAGCACAATGCCTAGTATATAGTAGCACCTAATGAATGCTTATTGATTGGTTGTCTGATTCTCTCATGGTATTTCCTGTGCCTATCTATAGCTTCCTTTCTATCTCTACTTGTCAAAAATACTACCTATTTTAAAATTTTATTTCACAATTCAATTTTAAAAGAACATGTATATATACAAAGTGGCATATATACATTTGGGAAATTGTGCAGCTTTTTAAAAAAAATCTACAATTTGTCAGTATTTCCTTCTGAATTCTCTTTTGTGCACCAAAAAATGTTTTAATGACTGACTTTTTTGGGGTAGCATTATTGCTAGTTCTTCTCCCAGCCTATTTTTCCCCACTCCAAAAAAAAAAAGAGAGAGAGAAAGCTCTGGTAACAAATGATAATATGCAAACAAGATTGAATCCACATGTTAGCTAAAAATGTATATCTCATTTTGTTCCTTGATTCCTCTGTCAGAAAGTGGGTAGCATTCTTCATCATTCTTTGAAATCTTGTTGCTTATTGCATTGATGGTTTCTGCTCTCTTTACTCTGCTTGAGTCTACACTTCCCTTCCAAAATTTTTATGAAGCTATCCTTTTTGTCATTTCTTACAATATAATTCCATTGATATTATTTTGGTTGAGAATGGGACAGATGAATTGGGTCTCCCCTGCCGTAACCCAGGCTGGGAGTGTAATAGCCAGTCACAGGCCTGATGTCACTGCTGCTTAGCATGGGAGCTTTGACTCACTTCATTTCCAACCTATGCTAGTTCATTCGTCTTAGGTAACCTGGTGCCCTGTATTGATGCTGGACTTAGTTTGGAAACCCATTCAGTTTAGCACATTGCAGCTCAGAACTCCTGAGCTCAAGTGGTCCACCATCTTCAGCCTCTCCAGTAGCAGGATACCATAATTGATCTGAGTCATCTTTAGCCATCCTGATCTGTATCTTGCCACTGGACCCAGATGGCTCTGGAGGAGAAAGGGAGGCTGGTAACTTTGCACAGCCCTCGATCACTTAAATCCAATTCACTTACCAGGTCATGACATCACCTTCCTGATGCCATAGACTTTTTTTGAGAACAAAGGACAAATAACAGCCACCATAACTGAGGTAGCTTGGTGGCACAGTGGATAAAGCTGGGCCTGGAGTCAGAAATACACGAGTTCAAATCCTGCCTCAGGTGTTTAATAGCAGCATGACTCTGGGCAAGTCAATTTGTGTCTGCCTCAAAATGGGGATAATAATAGTACCTGCCTCCTCAGGTGTTTTGTCAAATAGTATACGTATCCTTACCCCCAACAATTGTATTATTTGGGTCTATCAAATACTATGCTACTATGTTTGTTTCCTTTATGTTGTATGACTAAATTTATTCCCCTGATTGACCTCTATTTTTCAACTAGTACCAAATAATTTTTGATGATTATTACTTTATAGAATAGTTTGAGATTTTCCTTTCCCTTTTTTTTAACTTTATTTCTTTTGAGGATTTTGTTCTTTTGTTTTTCCAAATAAATTTTATAATTGATTATGGCACTGAATAATTTAATTTAGTTACTATTGTCATTTTTATTATATCGGCATAGCCCAAACATAAAGCAGTTAATTTAGGTCTGTTTGTATTTATGTAAGGAGTGTTTTGTAGTTGTATTAATATAGTAATTCTCAATTCTTTTAGGTTCAGTTCAGATGCCATCTTTTCCATGAAGCTTTCCCTAATATCCGTAGTCAGCCTTTCTGGGCTAGGACATCAAATACCCTATCACGTGTCTCTATTAGTTTATCTGAATTGTTTGTGTATGTCTATATGTTTTATCCCTGTACTGTATTTTAAGCTCTAAGAGGGCAGGGACTGTGTCTTGTTGAATCTCTGTATTTCTTTATCTCCTAGCACAGGACTCTATATGTAGTAGACCCTTAATAAATCTTTGTTAAAGTGGAAAAATCAGCTTTGAGCTAATTACTACAGGCCTAGGCTAGGGTTGGAATCTGTGGATGAATGAAAGAAGAATTGAAAGAGTTGATGTGTTGATTAGATATGAAGGATGAATTGGGGGTGGAGGGAAGAGTCCAAGATGATGTCGAGGTTTTGAGACTGGTGATTAATGAGGCCTTTAGCAGAAATAAGGGTAGCTCATTTGGTAGGAGGGAATATGTTGAGTTTGGCTTTATATATGTTATTAAAAATGGTAATGTGACACTTAAGTTTATTTGCCCTTTAGGATTTGGAAGTAAGAGACTTAAAGTTGGGTGAAAAGTAGGGCCTTTCATGGTGGTATTTTGGGAGCCATCACCATAGAATTCGTAGTTGAAGCCATATAAATGTTTTTATGAGGAAATATTAGTGGTCAGAGAGAAAGCAGAAGCCCAAATTATAATAAAACTTGGCCATATATCCACATATTGTGTGTGTGTGTTTGTGTAGGAAAGGGGGGAGTTAGTGAAGAAAGGAAAAAAAGATCAGAGAGAATCTGAGGATGAAGGGAAAGATGTTCATCAGTGTCAGATTTTGCTTCAGAGGTCAAGAGGATGAGGTAAGGACTAAAGAAAAAGCCTTGAGATTGGATTAGAAGCCAGTCACTGGTAACATTTAAGACCACTACTAAAGTAAGAGTAGATAGAAAAAACAGGTTTTGATGTGTTGAGGAATGAAGAAGGTAGAATAGCTGGGGGACAGTAAGACGGGGAAATCTAAGAATGTTTGAAGGGAGAAGGAATGAAGCCAGTGGAGAAGGGAGGATAAGCTGGGGGCAGTGCCCTAAGGACACTTAGAGGACAAACGCTTTAGAAAAGAAGGGAGAACAGTTGCAGAGACAAAAACATGTTGAAATGAAGAACAGTGTATTAATGAGCGCCCACACAGTATGGTCTCAATCTTTTCAGTTAAGTAGGAGGCAAGGGAAACAAGGTCATTGGTTAAGAGTAATTCAAGGGTTGGGGAGTTGGCAACAAGCACTTGAATAGGGAAAAGGTCTAAAGTACATGCTGTAGGAAATGAGCCTAGGAGTTCAGAGAAGCGAAAGAAAGTAATGACATATGGAGGTGATGGTTGGACATTTTGGATTATCCTGTGGACAAATGTCTTTAAGTATTATAATCTTTTAATTTTAGTTGAATTTAAGAAGAATTTTGTTGCCCTTTTTTGATACAGATGCAATTCAAGCATGTACTGATGAAGGCCTTGCTGTTTCTGAAAAAATAGAAGTCTGTCTTCCACTATACACAAACTTAATTGCTTTACTGCAGCTCCTAGACAGGTAAACTTTAATTGTCAAGCCATTGACCTTTCACTTGAAGGTTGATCTTTTCACCTTATTAAGATATCTTTTATTTTAAAGGTGTGAGTCTGCAGTGGAGCTCTGTAGGTCTTTATTGGCATCCTGTCCTGTGAACTGCCAGTTGTTGGAAACCCTTGTGGCTTTATATTTGCGATTGGACCAGCAAGACAAAGCCAGTGCAGTGTGGCTTAGTACATTTGAAAAACATCCTCAGAATGCAGAGGTTTTTTATCATTTGTGCAAATTCCTTATCTCAAAGGTAAGGTGTGCCATACAGATTTTGAAAACAATGTGCATAGCTCAGATTTTAATCTAGAAATGACTGTAGTTAATTGTAAGTCTCTGGTTTGTCAGTTAATTGGCACACATTTATTAAATGCCTACTATGTTCCAGGCATGTAGGGATGCAAAAGCAAAACCGTTTCTGCCTTCTGGGTGACTTACATTCTATGGGGGGGAGAAACATGCACTTATAGGTATATATAAAAGATACCAAGTAATCTTTGGGGGCTGTACACTAGCATTTGAGGGAGAAGGGAAGAGAGAGCATTCCAAATGTGGGGGACAGCAGTGGCAATTATTGGAAGTAGAATGTTGTGTGGGAGTACCAATGAGAAAGCCAGCGTAACTACTTGAGTGTATGGAATAAGGCTACAAAGGTAGGCTGGAGCAGATTGTGAAGAGCTTGGCATGAGTTTGGAGGCCAGAAAATAGCAAAGAAGTTTACTATATTGTGCCCCTAACCCTTCGACGTGGGCTTCTTTTGTAGTCATTTGTCCTAGAACACTAAATCTCAGTTTAACTTTAGTGACCTAATATGCACCTCTGTTTTTCTTTTTTAATAGGATCGATCTGACAGTATTCTTCCATTGTTGCGAGAATTTATTGCACCATTTTTTGAACTTGGGTGTGAGGAACAGAATCCCATAGATCTCTTTCGGTAGGTTTTTGTGGAGGTAATTGGAGAGCATACCTAAAACAGTGGAAACCATTGGATTCATTGGTTTGATTTATTCGTCATATAAGACTTGCTGATAGTAATTAGAAAATTACTTGACACCCCAGCTGCTTTTACTCATGCCTAGGGTTTAGCAGTCTTCAGTAGGCATTGTGTGAGTAAAAAGCTGTGTTAATGTCCTTAACCAAAATGAGGTAGTAGCAAGGGACCCTGCTTTTGCCATTATAAAAAGGCCATCTTTTATTAATAACGTTGTTATTCTAGTGCTGCTTTTGTTTTCAAATAATGCAAAAAATTATGTTCCCAAAAGGCTGCAAGTAGGCTGCAGCATGTTACCAGTGGTATTTTAAGATACAGAAAGTGGTGAGAGAGATAATTGTGAAAAATGTGTAGCACTGAATAAGGAAATGGGCTGCATGCGTAAAGAGAGACAGCAAATGGACAATCTTAATAGAGGGTGGGGTGGATAATCAGTTTTTAAGTACCTTCTGTGTTCCTGAAACTGCTCAGTTTATTGAATTATTGTTCTGTTATCTTATTTGATTCTCAAAACAGAACTTTGAGGTGTAATACAATTGGCAGTCAAACAGACAGGCAGGCTGTTGGATCAAAAAAAGGCAGGTAGCTGAGTGGGAGGCAGTAGTCAGTGCATGCCGACAGCCAAGTTCAAGGATGCAAGGTTGTGGGGCTAGGGGATGAAGGAGTGGAGACAGGCAGAATACAAGAATAACAGCAGAGCTGAAAGGCAGGGCAAGAAAATATTTTAGGGCCAAGAGGTTGAATATTTTGTAGATTCCAGTGTAGCACTTCTGCTGTACTGAGATTTATTGATACTTAATTTAAAACCTTACATTTAGGTTAAATCAATATCAAGTACACTATTTTTTTTTGGTTAGGCAATGGGGTTAAGTGACTTGCCCAGGGTCACACAGCTAGTAAGTGTTATTGTGTGTCGGAGGCCGGATTTTTGAACTCAGGTCCACCTGAATCCAGGGCTGGTGCTCTATCCACTGCACCACCTAGCTGCCCCATTCAAGTACACTATTGGAATAAATTTGTGTGAAAGCTTATCTTTTTAGTGTATAGAAGAGCTATATATAGTAGCAAAAAGTGCTGTTGTGATCTTGGACTACTTACTAGAAAGATGGTATCTTGCAGCAACAACTGAGGGGAAGGGAGGAAACAAGCACTTATTTAGCATCTACTTTGTGTCAGCTGTTTTGCTGAGAATTATCTCATTTGATCTTTATGGAAACTCTGGGATGGGGCTATTATGCTGTTGTGTTTCCTGTTTTACAGTTGAAGAGACTGAGGCAGATAGAGATTAAATGACTTGCCCCAGGATCACACGTCTAGAATATAATCTGTCTAAGGCAGAATTTGAACTCAGGTCTTCCTTCAAGTCCATTTAGCTGCCTTAGTAAGGGAAGTAGACATTTGCATTCTGCACTGCTATGCCAGGTCACACCTGGAATAATTGTGGGGTGGTTCTAGAGGACTGAGGTAATTTTAACAATTTAACAGTGACCCAATGTCATATCCCAATTGGAGAAATTGAGAGCATTTAGCTTAGGGAAGGTAAGAAACCTGCCTTCCTCACAGTTCTTTGTTTTTTGCTTTTTTCCCCAAGTATTAGGCTTTCAGGCAAAAGGGCAAGATGGCCTGTGTGCCTTAATAGGACAAAAAATGGGCCAGTGGGGGAAACTTGGCAGGCAGATTTCTACTCTGTATAAAGAAAGGGCTTTGTGAACTCAGGCTGAAAAAAGTTTGAGGTGGAGAGAATACTTCTAACTGGAAGAGAGTTGAGGTTCAGAGCCTCATGGAAGAAGGGGACCTTAGGAAAAGGAGGGATTTCAGCAGCTAGAAAGGTAGGGAAATTCTTTATATGCATGGAAGGTATTATAAGTAAGGACTTATAGATGAGCATGAAGGGGATGGAAATCTAAGAAGTGATAGTATTCTCATTTGGTTGAAATGTTCATGTTTGAAAAGTAAGTAGGAAAGGTAAATTTAAAAGGTAGGTTCTAGGGAGTCAGATTGTATGCATCCTGGTTGATAATTTTATGTAGTAGAGAGCCACTGGTATTTTGAGCAGGAGAGTGGCATGATCAAAGTAATGGATAAGAAATTGAATTCAGCAAATACTTTACGCAGAGTATTACGCTACACAATGGAGGAGATACAAAGGTGGGCAAAACTGGGTTCCTGCCTATGCAGGAGCTTGCCACGTGGAACGTAAATCAGGGAATGTGGAGGATGGACTAAAGGGCAGGGTCTGGAGGAAAGTTAGAAGGCAATTATTTGAATGACAGTTGTGTGTATATGTATATATCTATATGCACGTACACATATACACACAAATAATGTAATAGGTAATGAGATCATTACTATTATTGTGAGACTGAATCCAGGAGCCGCATACAAAAACTCATCTTAACTATGTTTCTATATACGTGAATATCTGGCAATGATCCTTTACTAAATTGTAGTACTTTAAAGTTTATAAAGAACTTTTACACTCATTATTTCATTGACTTTTTCAACAGCCCCAGGACATAGGACAATGATTGATTTTTAAAAATGTTTTTATTATTATTAATCTTATTAAATATGATCAAAGAATTTGCTGTGTATTCATAAAATTTTGTTGTTCTTGTTTTGATATAGTCAGTGTGCATATTCTAATTTTTTCACTTTTCCTAATGAATGTATAAATAAGTGCCTTTTTTGTGTTTTCCATGTTTTTCATTCTTTTACAGTGCAACAATATTCCCTTACATTGATAAAAATGTATTCAGCTATCTCAGTTATTAAACAGTAGATTTTTGGCATTAGCAACAGCAGCTATGAAGATTTTTGTACACATTGGCCTTTTTTTTTCTTTTAAAAACATCCTCAAGATCATAGCTCACATTTATATAGTGTTTTAAAGTTTAGAAAACACTTTATTCCCAGCCCTGTGAGGCAGGTATTATAAATAGTAGTATTTCTGATACAAGGCTTGTGTGAATGAGAGGATGCGCAGTCAGTTTTGTAACTCCTTCTGTATGCTAATTGCTCTTCAAGAAGCTTGTACCAACTCAAAAATCTATTCACAGTCTAATAAATCACCTATTTTCCTACAGCCCTACTAACATTTGTGTTTTATTGCGTGTAATTATTTTGGCTAGTTTGACAGTTTTGAAAGATATTATCTCAAGCTTATGGTACTTTGTTGTCCTGATTACTGGTAGCGTGTTTGAGCAGTTTCTGTTCTGGTTACTTTTTGAATTTCCAGTGCACATCATTTGAACATATCTTTCGATAAATTCATATAATTTTCTCACAGACTCTGAATGTCAGACTTTTATCTCAAAATTGCCGCAAATATTTTCCCCTTAAAAAGTGTTAACATTTCTTTTTTGTCGTATAAAGTCTTTTTGTTTTCATAAAAATCCATCTATTTTGTTGCTGATAATTTTCGTTTGTTATTTACAGATGGACAAAACTGGATCTCTTCACCATAATTAAGTTATTATTACTCTTTTTTCAGTTTTTAATGTTTTTTAAAAATTACATCATTGAACCAATTGGAATTCATGTATATGGTGTAAAGTATTGATTTTAGCTCATTTTTTACCCTACTGCTGTTCAGTTTTCTCAGCAGTCTTTTTATAAGTTTGTATTTATACTTTATATATTTTTTTACTTTTCCCAGTATTTCATAATTGTGAGTTTAATCACAATTGAATCTCTTCCATACAATTGGTTCTAGTTCTGAAGTCTTGTGTAATCTAATTTTTTGTGAGATTATAACACTGATCTCATGATACATTCAGTTTCACCTTACTTTAAATTTAGATTTTAAAGAAACACAATAAAGTTACTTCTTTGTAAGAAACTTTTTCAAACAATAGTATACATTCTTGTTTTCAGATATCTGTTGAATGTTCCTGGGCCCTTTGACTTTGCATCACCTTTGTGTAAAGGAAATTTTGATGATGAGATGTTAACCCATCAAGTCCCGTATCTGTGGCTGATCTACTGGTGAGAGATTATCTAGTGTGAGGAGAAAGATGTATTACATACCAGGCATGCATTCAACATTTATTAAATTACAATTATGGGAAATTAAAGTGAAGTTAAGAGTATAATCCAAAAGCAAGCTTGAAGGAATTTGGAAGTAAAATATCAAAGTTTTTATTGATGCTTTTTATACTAAACAACCAGATGAATCATTCAGCTGATAATGGTTAACATAAAGATCAGATGGAAGATTGCTCTGTAATAATGTCTTTAAAGTCTGCCTTTCCTTCACTTTAATACGGTTATGCAAATTAAGAATTGATCTGTGGAGATGTAATATTTTTCTTTGTTGTCATAATAGCCTCTGTCAGTCTCTTCAGACAAGTATTGAAGAAACAGTGGATGCATATGAGGCAGCTCTAGGGGCAGTCATGCATTCAGAGATGGTACAGAACATCTGGATGGAGTAAGTTCTGTTCTTGCTATGGAAACTCGGTTTTCAAAATGAAGAAATGTATGTTATTAAATGCATGGTTCAAAAGTTATAGAATTTTAAAATAGTTTTTCTTTTTTTTCTGCACAGTTACCTTGTCTTTGCCAACACTAGAGCTGTTGGATCCAAAAATAAAGTCCAAGAATTCAAAGTTTTTACAGATTTAGTGAACAGATGTTTGGTGACAGTTCCTACCCGATACCCAATTCCTTTCAGTACTGCTGATTACTGGACCAACTACGAATTTCATAATAGGGTAAGATATGTAATGTTGTTCTACAATGAATTTCCCTTCTTAATTTCATAGTCAATTTTGATTATCCTCAGGATCAAATTTTATTTTTTTTTTTGGCTTAGTTTGTCTTTCTTATCAAGAACAACTGTGCTATAAGAGTTAATTGACTTCCACTTATGGAGATAGGAAACCATGATTAAATTAGAAATTAAATGACTCAAAGGAACAAGTTTACTAAAATTAAATGTAGCTGTTTTTGTTAATATTTTATGATGAAAATATAGTTGTGGAAAACATAACCTGAAAGTATTGGCACCTTTTCAGATGAAATAGAAATTGGTCATGATGCCTGTTTAGTTCAGGTTCATCTTATTGTTCATATAATTTAAGCCATATAAAATAATGGCCCAGTGCAAAATTGTTGAAACTTCTGAGTTTAAAATTAGTAAAGCTGTCTGATAGTATTGTTAGGAGATATTCTTGCTAATCAGGATAACCTAAAGTCTATGCTTTGTACTTCTACAGTAGTGTTTATTCCCAGTTTTAAACCATTTACAAACATTAAACCATTTAAACACAGGCATTCTGTAAACAAGATGCCAGGTGGCGTTAAGGCCTAGACAGTAAAGCCTATGCTTTGCCCAAGGTTCCATAACAAGTAAAGATAATATTTTGTAGTACATGGCTCTCGTTAGTAGACCACATTTCCTAATTCATATTTGGAAACAACTAATTAGTAGTAATAACTAGTTCATAGCCCCATGTGTCATAATAATTTATGTATATATGTGAGAATACCATTTTGTTTGTTTCATAGCTATCTAGGTATGTTTTTAGTTACATTCATTTTCCTGATTCATACTTTGCAGGTTATTTTCTTTTATTTGAGTTGTGTTCCAAAGTCCCAGCATTCCAAAATCTTGGAACGATTTTGCTCAAATATGCCAGCCAATCCTGGGCTTGCACTGAGGTAAGGAACAGCATATAAATATTTTCTTAGTGGCCATTATTCATTTGAAAAAACATTTTTGGAAGTTTAAGAAAAAGCTGTTTTTTCAGAAATTTTTTCCATTGCTATCTGAAACTTGAGACTTAATAAGGAAATCATTAACATTAGAGCATTCACATGAGGATCACAGAACTTTTAGATCCTTCAAGGATAAAAGGGTAAAGGTAAATGTATAAATAAACCTTACTATTGTATTGTTAGACAATACAAAAATTATTTTTTTCTTTAGCTTGGAATTCAGTGTAGTTTTTTCTCCAGGAAATATTATCTTCCCAAACCTCCAAAATGTGCTTTTATATTAATATTGAAATTAGTTTGTGTTCTTTGATCATTCACTACCTGATGAGAGATAATCTAGGTGACATGGGAAAGACAGCTTAAGATTATGAAAGTTTGCTGTGGGATAATATGTGCAGGTAATTTACAACCAGTTTATTAAAAAAAAATCTCTTCTTGGGCAGGGTTGTTGTGAGAAATATTTTTACGTAATTGAATAGCACTTTTGTCCAGGATCTTTCTCTTGCTTAGGGTGCAATAACTTAGGAGACTTCTCTTTGGTTAGTTCTTGTGACCATAAGAGTGATTCCACTGCCATTCTCTTCTCCCTCTCCTCTTGCTCCACCTCTCTCCCTACACCCCCTCCCCGCCCCCCAACCCTCAGTTCAAAAAAGCTATGCTGTGCATTTAGGAGTGTTGCTGCCCCTACTGTTCACAAGAAGTTAAGAAAATTTTCCTAAGGTGTGTGGTCATCCTAGTGAGTAATGTGGAGCTGTGGAAAGAGCCCTGTATTAGGGTCTGAGCACCAGAATTTGAGTCCTGACTCTCCCTTGGGCCTGGTGACTTCAGGCAAAACACTTAACTCCTCTGGGCCTCAGTTTTATGTAAAATGAAGGGCTTGGATGCGATGACCTTTAAGGTCCCTTCAAGCTTTAAATCTGTGATCCTCTGATCTCATAGTCACAGGTGTTGCTGGTGGAGTTCAAGATGCCTAGGTGTGTATCAGGTATATTTGCTTATCTTTCTTTTAAAGTGTCTGTATTTCAGTTAATATAACATTGGAAGTGGTAAAAACAAATAAGAAGTAGGACTTAAGAACAATACAGTCAGTAGTTTTTTTATTAGTCTAAATAGGTTCAAAAGTAAAGGGACTGATCTACTGAAATTAAGAGCCAGTATTATGAAGTACAACTTTTTATATACAATGTGTGAATAAACAGGAAATTGGGCAACGTTTCTTCTGTATGCCTTATGTTACAGCTGAGACTTTTGAATGTGTTAAGTGATTGAATCTTGATGCATGCTGGCAGACGTTTTCTTTTTTGGTTTGTATTTGTCCTTTTGTTTGAGGGAGGAATACAAAACCAGCTTAGTTATGATTTCAGAGACCTTTACATTTTCATTTAATAAGGAGCCTTAAGTTGGGCATATTCCATTCTCATTTAAATGCAGGATACAGGAAGAAAATGACCAGAAATAGTAATAAATTGGTAGAATAGTTCTTTTCAGAAGTTTCAGTTTTCTGGAAAAGTTTATGTGAAGAGATAGCTGATGTTTATGTAGCACTTGTAGATTTTTGTAAAGTACCTTATGTGTCTCATTTGCTCTCATTCTGTTGTGAAAGGCAAACATTTTACTTCTCATATGGTGAGGTTCTTGACTACCTTAGGTAGCAAAGATATTATAGAAGTTGACTTTCTTAGTTGTCATTTGATGAAAATTTCTCTTACTGTTTTCCCTGGTGGAGCTGAATTAACTAGATGTGGCACTTTTGTTGAACATGATTCTCTTCATATAGTGTATTTGGATTTTCAGTGGTTGCAATGATCTGTTCATTTTCCTGAATGTACTTTACAGGCTACTCCAGCAAGAATGGGAAGAAAGCAATGTTCAGATTCTGAAACTACAAGCCAAGATGTTTACATATAATATCCCAACATGCCTGGCCATCTGGAAAATGTAATGCAACAGTCATATACATGTTTTCATAGTTATTACTTTTGTTTATAAGATTTGCATCATACAGGTAAATCTGAAATCCGACATCCTTTTTTCCTTTTCGTGGATACTAAGAGGAAATGCTAATATTTATACTTGGTTTAAAAAGTGGGAGACCTTTGTTTACCTTGAAGAAAACATTTGTCAAGTAATCTAGGCACTATTAAAATGACATCTTTCAAGTGCCTTTTTTATGATTATGATTCTTTTAGAAATGTGCTGCTTGTGGTAGCTTTGTTTTTACAATCTCCTTTTCTTCCCTGCTCTTCAACAGGTTATAGTAATTTTCATTATTAAATAGTGAATTGATCTTTTTCATCAACATTGTTTATAATCAAAAACTGGAATGTTATCTTCTTGTTAAGTTGATAAAAATTGTTGGATTTTTTTTTCTTCACTATAGGTTATCCTCATTGGAAGTATAGCCTGTTACTTTCAGGAAGTTTTGTACTCTGATCCCACAGTCACTATTCTGCCAGTAATGGCATTTTAATTATGTTCAGAGATATATAATTTTCTTCCTTTTCTATATCCTTTTTTCTCAGAGCCATTGCTGCTGAGAGCTTTCTAAAAGGACAGAGAGAGGTAAGCTGGCATTGATAGATCATTTTTGTATAAAGTAATCAATTTAAGCATTTAAATTCAAGGATTTAAAGCTCATTTTCTGTGTTTAATGCCCAAATTTAAGCAGCCATCATGTTTTTTATGTATTAGAATATAACATGTAAGTTGGCTTTTGATCACAGTGGGTTAATGATTTATTAAATGACTAAAGCATGTTATTCATTGGAATAATGTTTGTTAAAATAGGGCTTTTTGTCATGTTTGATGGAATCGTGTATATTTTCTTTTGCAGGTCCACCATTTATATCAGAGAGCCTTTCAGAAGTTACCTCTGTGTGCAACACTGTGGAAAGATGTAATGTTTTCACCTTTCATTTCAACTTGAAGTTTCCTAAAAATTTTCTGCATGTGCCATATCCATTGATGTGGTAATGCTCAGGTTTTAGCTAAATCTTAGTTGTCTACTTCCCTGTCTCTTACAGCAACTCTTGTTTGAAGCATCAGGAGGAGGTAAAACTGATAACCTGAGAAAACTAGTTTCCAAGTGCCAAGAGATTGGAGTCAGCCTAAATGAGCTCTTAAATTTAAACCTTTACAAAACAGAAAGCAAGAATCACTGAACACTGCGTGCAGTCAGTCCTAAGTCCTATTAATAATTGCCAAAATCATTTGAATGATTCTTCAAGATTAGGCTGATCCCTGGCTAAGGTCTGTATAAGGCAGACAAGCATTGTTGATCATATCAAGTCCCCTACAATCTCCTGTCCTTGAAACCAGAAGCAATGAACATGACCCTCTTCAGTTGGATAAATGGACTTCCTGTTTGGCCTGCTTCTAGGCCCTTCCAGATTCTCATAACATCATGTACGTAAGTATAGTTCATCAAAGTGACTGACATTTATTTTTATTTTATTTTGTTATTTTTATTTTACTTTTCTCCCCTTACGTTGTGCTGTTTCCTGATTCACTTGACACTCTCTGGTGCCTGAGAGATCCGTGTTTGGGATTAGTTCCTAGGGCTGTGTTTACAGTAAAAATCAAACAGTCCATTTTGGTTTTTTTTTTTCCTTTTTAAACCTTTTGAGATTCTTCATTACAGGATATAAAACAAAAGCAGTCCATCTTAAGGAAAGTGTAACTGCCATGGCCACAAGTCTGCTAGTGCACTTGAAGGCTCTAAGAGGGCTGTTCACTGCCCTTCTGCATTCTGGACTCGTTGCTGAGACTGTTTAACTTGAAGATAAAGAAACGATCACATATGCCAGTGCATCAGAACCCAAGAGTGGTCAATTATTATGTGCAATTTTTTTTGTAAAGAAATTTTAATTTATAATAAAGTTTAACAGTTTAAAGAACAGTTAATATTTGAACTGCTTTGTATTAAAATACTACTCTGTAGTATTATAATTGTTTATACAAAATATTTTGAATATAAGTTAACTTTAAAAAAACCTTTCTGTCTTTATTATCTATTCACTTTACACATTTTAGGAAAGGCTTGGTGTCATCCACAACATTTACTATACAATCACATACATAATTTACTCTTGAACATGCCTCACATAGAGTAGAATTTCAGCCTTTTAAAATATAAGACAATGGGCTTTGTTTTGCATTGTAAACAAGCCAGTTAGGGTTGATAATGTTGTGCTTGTCTATTGAAAATGTCGTCTGCATACACTGGTAATGTAGATAAAGTACTTTACGTTTGTCCAGTACACTTTACAAAGCACATTATATACATTATTTCATTTGACCTTCACCTTTTGAGGTAGATATAGTATCATTGTTACAACCTTATTTCATCATTGAAGCTCAACAAGATTATTGAACAGTTAGTAAATGACAGAAGTGACTAGAGAAGTAGAACTCGGGTCTTGTCACTTCCAGTGTTCTTTCCACTGTACTACTACATTGCCTCTCAATTACAGGAGAAACATTGTCCAGTTAGTTTAGTTCGATGTGGTATGCTTATTGCTTACCTAATGTTATATGATCATAGATTTAAAAATTGTGGAGACTCTTTAAGAGACTTAAAAGATTTCGAAAGGGGATATAAGAAGCCATCTCTTCTTAACCTCATTTTATGGAAAGGCAAATAACTTATTTAAGGTCACACAGGTAAAGTATAATAAATGGCAGAGTTGAGGTTCAAATTCGAGTTTTTCAACTCCAAATAGAGGGCTTTTCCCATTGTGCCAAATTAAGGATGAATGCACAACTTAAAAGAAATTTCATTAGCTTTCCATAAATGCAGGCAGAACCTAAATCTTAAATTGGAGGTTTAGGGATTCTTGGGAGATGTAGAAAAAAGGCGGGGGGGAAGGACTAATTCATAATGGAACTAAATTTAAAAAAAACAACTTTATGTTGTAGTTGAGTAAGAACAGTCCCTTGGTAAAAGTAGTACTAGGTTATATAAAAACATCTCTCAGCCACAGTCCCCAAAAACATGGATTTTGTAGTAAGTTGACTTTTAATTACCTGCATGTTTTATCGATAGCTTAGGTGTGGGTATCTTCCCCAAGTCATTTAGAATGCCTCACCTAGAATGCTGGTGCAGGCTCAGTTGGGAATATGAAGTTTTCTGAGGAAAAAGGTATAATGCATTCCAAGATAAAGATGATTTTCAAATTGCCTGATAATTGACTTACACATTTACCTTGTTTTATAACACATCATTGTCTGATTGGAACTTGGCATGACTATAAATTTTCATATGTCAGAAAAAATAATTTCAAAAATCCCTACTTGATTTTTGATACACACCTTCCTGGAATTGTTTTTGAAATTATCTGACATATGTATTTACAACTTTAATCACCCATGGTACTTGATGCAAAAAGTAGCAGAGTAGTGAAGAGAAAGGGAGAGAGGTCCTTATGTGATTGAGGGTTAGTATCCAATCTGAATGACTTAGTATTACAAATCAGCCCCTCAAGTCAGATTTATCAGATAAGCAAATGAGGAATGCTGAAGATAACCTCTTCTCTAGAGACAGACTGATGGACTATTTTGACCTTGAGAACTTAAAAATTTGTTTTGCAGTTCTCTGAAGACCATTGAGCCTCGCTATAAAAGATTCCAGGTTTATTTTTTGTCCAAGTCAAACGCATTTGTTAAAGACCTGCTGTGTGTGAGGTGCTGCACTAAACATGGGATACAAAGAAAGGAAAAAAGCCCATCTGCTCAAGGAGAACTCACAATCTAATGGGAGGTGGGAGGTGATGTGTATGTGTGTGTAGAGAACACACAAACTACAAGGTAAAATATATAATATATGCTAGCATGAAGGGGAGCTGAAAGTTCTTGTGCAAGGTAGGATTTTAGTTGACACTCAAAGCCAGAATGTGGAAATTAGAGCATTTTAGACTGGGGGACTGCCAGTGAAGTACAGTCAGGAGATAGGGAGTGTCTCGTGAGAGGAACAGGAAGATGACTGGTGTCACTGGCTCATGGAGTATGGAGGATCCTGAAGATTAAGAAGAGTGGGAAAAGTAGGAAGGTGCTAGGTTGTGAAGGACTAAAAAGGCAAATAGAATTTTATACTTGATCCCGAGGGTAATAGGGAGTCCCTGGAGTTTATTGAATGGTCATACCTGCACTTTAGGAAGATTGGTTTGACAAAGGAAAGGATGAAATGGAATGGGGAAAGTTGAGGCGAGGAGACCAACCAGAAGTCTATTACAATAGTCTAGATATGAGGGGATGAGGGCTTGCATCAGGGCATTGGTAGTGTCAGATGAGAGAAGGGGGCATGTTTGAGAGTCTACAAAGGGAGAATCATAAGAACTCGGCAACCATTTGGATATGAGGACATTTGTGTTGTGAGCCTGATTGAGAGGATAGTGGTGCCCTTGATGGTAATTGGGAAGTTTATAAGAAGGGGAGACAGTCAATGAGTTTGGTTTTGGCAGTGTTGAGTTTAGGATGTCTACAGTATGTCCTCTTGGAGATGTCCAATAGGCAGTTGTGGATGCAAGACTGGAGGTCAGGAGAGAGGTTGACTTGGGATATTAAAAAGTCCTTATCAAAGTGACAGCACAGTAGAGGACAGCGGCTCTTGTGTGTCGTATGACCTATCCTGGCAATTGTTATTACAGAAATGGTGTGTTAAACAGCTGCCCCCCACATTCTCTTTGGAAAACAGCCATAAAGCTTCTTTAAACCAATTTTTTTTTTGAGGCAGTCGGGGTTAAGAGACTTGCCCAGAGTCACACATCTAGTAAGTATCAAGTGTCTGAGTCTAGATTTGAACTCGGGTCCTCTTGACTCCAATCCCAGAGCTCTATCCACTGTGCCACCTAGCCACCCCTATGAAGCTTCTTTGAAAACAAACAACCTTGGGGTTGGTAAATCTGTCCTAGATTGCCATTAATCTTACCACTGTAGCCGTTTAACATATAACTATGTAAAAGGTTAAATGGCAAATGGGATATAGTTTGGGGATGATACTTTTTCTCCTTCCTCAAGCTTGAGAGTTTTTGTTTTTTGCCTTTAAAAAACTTAAATGGAATGCTTAATTGTTAAGCTGGGTGAGAAAAATCATTCATGTAAGGCGATGGTATCAGTCATTAAACATTTATTAAGTCCTACTATGTGCCAGGCATGGGGCTAAGTGCTGAGGATACAAAGGCAGGCAAAAGATAAGCACCTACCCTTGAGTTCACAATCTAATGTGGGGCACTACATGCAAACAGTTGTACAAACATGCTATATTCAGAATAACTAGAAAATAAGTGACAGAGGCAGATGCTAGAATTAAGAGGGATTGCCACGTTAGACTGAAGGAACTGAACCCCACTTATACCTGGGGGCAAGTACAGATGAGCCGTAAATTCTAGGCTATTATTTCTAATAAATGAAGTAGAATAGTGGCAGATGGCAGCTTATTTTTCTCCTTTAGGAAGCATAGCCGAAGTATTTGATGACGGTGATTTCTGTGTACCTTGTAACTGAAAATGGACCTTGTTTAACAGTGTTGTCATTGAATTATCTAAGGCGGTTTTCTTTCGATTAAAGGGTACTTAAACTACATCATAAAGGGTACATCTACTACATCATAAAGAATTAGGAAACTCCAGGTGCAACAACTAAGTGGGGGAAAAAACAGCACACAGGCAAGAAGGGGTGATTAGGAATGACAAACAGGCAATGACTCTTAGAAAATTCAAATATTTACTTTTTCTTTGTGGAGAAAGTAGAGTTCTTTGGTGAGAATAAAGTTCAGAGCCAGTACACAAGCATAGTACTGTGCTCATAGACTCATGATTTTCTTGAGTCTCTTTATTCAACTAAAGGTTAATGCAAACTGCTGTAGTTTTTGTGGTGGGGAGTAGGTGATTGGTGTTAAAGCCAGAAATTCCACCCAGCATTTCCCAAACACTATTAGGTGGTACTGAGGATATTGAGTCAGACACCCACCACCCCCAAGGATCCTAGAAGTGGTAGGAAAGATGTACGTAAGTCCAGCAGACAAGAATGAAGTCCATAGCAAACAGAGAGGGGGAAGATGTGCAGTATGAACGAGGGTCTGACGATGACAAAGGCTAGGAAAAGGGGAAGTTGAAAAAGGTTTAATTTGGCAGAAATGGTAAAATGATCAACAGAAATGGAGCAGTCTGAGAAGGGCAAACTTTGGGGAAAATATGAGGCTAAACTTGAGACATCATTTGGAACTCTACTCTGGGAAGAAGTTAGGGGTGGGGCTACAGATCTGGGAATTTTCTGCCTGCCTGAAGCCACTGGAATTGTCAACATTACAAAGGCAAAGAAAAGAAAGAAAGGGGCAAGGGTAAAAATCTTAGGGATGCTCAGTTTTAAGGGGTAGGAGGATGAGGAGGCAGTAAAAGAGATGCAATCAATTAGGGAGGGAACCATGCCAAGGCAGGGTGGTTGTCCAATGTCAATGCCACAGAGACTTGCTAAGGGGGAAGATAAGGAAAGGAAAAAAAAATGCATTTGGGTTTAGCATCAAAGAGGGTTATCGGTGACTTTGGAGAGAGCTATTTCAGAATGGTAGAGATGCCTGAAAAAAAAAATTTTACAAGAAGGTGATCAAGTGAACGTGCATTTCTCTTCCTAGAAGTGGTGGCGAATGGGAAAGAGAAATGTTATGAAAATGGGGTGAATGGGATGCATTAAACCTACTTTTTGTCCTCAATGTGGTGGTATCTCAATGCCTTCCATTTTTTTTGGTCTACAGCCTTTACTCTGGCTTCACTTGCCTCTATGCTCAGTTAACTCCAAGATCATCCACTCAAGTGATTTGCCACCTATGATTGTTAAACCTCTCTTTCCCCCTTTATCCACAATTGCATCTTTCCATCAATCCTGACCTAATCCACAACTCCTTTAACGGTTATCACCATTCTTGCCCCTCAAGGCTGCTGCACCTTGCTAGAGAATGCTACACACTTGTGCTTTCTTCCATTATACATTTATGTTTCATAAGTAAGGTTGGACACTTGCTCAACAATCCTTGACTCTAATTGCCATAGAGGAACCTGGTGGCCCCACTTAGGTAGAACACAGGCAGATGAGTTCAGATTAAGCCTCAAACGCTTAGTAGCTGTATGATCATGCCTGAGTCACTAAACTTCTGTTTGTCTCAGTTTCCTCAGCTATAAAATGAGAGAAATAACACTATCTCAAAGCGTTGTTGTGAGGATCAAATGAGAGAATATAAAAAGCACAGTGCCTGGCATATAGTAAGCACTATATAAATACTTCTTTCTTTCCTCCCCATCATTGCTTCCCTGTTTCATTGTGCAGAGCTACTCTTCCAATTTTTAAAAAATTTCTTCTAGAGATTCCATCCCCATCTATGTCAAAGCAGGTGAGTTTAACTTCCTTCTAAACTGAGATGAAGTCCATCCAAGGAGCAGCTCCCTCAATTTCCAGCCACCACACTTTATGGTATCTCTGCAATGTCTTCATCCATTCTCTTGCTTGCTTCCTGTCTTTTTGAGGATAGATGCCTTTGCTTTTTGCCAAGTTTACTCTATTTGTTTCTGTCCTTAACTTCGTACTCATTGTGGTTGTTACTGTTCAGCCGTTTCAGGAGTTTTCTTGGCAAAGATACTGGAGTGGTTTGCCATTTCTTTCATCAGCTCATTTTACAGATGAGGAAATAGGCAAACAAAGTTGAGTGACTTGCCCAGGGTCACACAGCTCCATTTCTAATTCCACAACTTTAAAAAAGCCTCTGCTCCACCCTTCTTCCTCATCCAGTAACTATTCTCATTTCTACTATGTTTTCACTAAAGTTATTGAAAATAATCTTCCTCATAACACTGTTGCCTCTGCTTCCTTAGCACCCACCTATACTGAAACTGTTTTCAAAGGTCACTAATGGCTTTATCACTACATCCTAAAGCCTTTTCTGTTTATTTTTCCTTGACCTCTGGAGCTTTGGGTGCTGACTACCTTACCCTTTTGGATAATTTCTCCCTTGATTTCTGAGACATTGCATTCTCTCAGTTCTGTTTCTCCAACTCCACCTCCAACTGTTGCCCTAATCCCTCAATGGTGGCGTTCCACTCTTCTATAGTATTTCTGCAGTACATAAGTGCAGCAGACAGGAATGAAGTCCATAGCAAACAGAGAGGTGGAAGAAGTACAGTATGAACAAGGGTCTGATGATGACGAAGGCTAGGAAAGGGGGAAGTTGAAAAAGGTTTAATTTGGCAGAAATGGTAAAATGATCAACAGAAATGGATGGAGCAGTCTGAGAAGGGCAAACTTTGGGGAAAATACAAGGCTAAACTTGGGATATCATTTGGAACTCTACCATAGCTATTATTTCTACTCAGGTGGCTCCCAAATCTATTTCTCTTGTCCTGACCTTCTGAGATATATAACTGTTGGCTTTTCAAAATTGAGGTGTCCAAAATTAAGTCCTTTATCCTAGGTCCTCTCCCCTTCTGACCCTCCGTTTTTTTTTTTTTTTTTTTTTAGCAGTACTACCATTCACTCAATTACCTATGTTCAAAGTTTGGTACTTTCTTTGATCTTTCCTTCTTCTTACCCCCATATCCAACCAATTGTCAAGTCCTATTATATCTGCTTCCATATCTACTGTATCCATCCAATCCTCTTGATTACCATTACCTGCCTACAACATGCCTTTATTACTGCCCAGATAATAGCATCCTGACTGTTTTGCCCTATTTTTCCTCCCTAACCTCACATGGTACTTGATTTGTATCCATCTTATATGCTAATCCACTATCATGTTTTATTCATGTTTATGTATGTGACACAATCCTTGGGTGGGTAGAGAGTAGGAACTAAGTCATTTTATCTTTGTCCTTTCTCAGCACCTAGAACAGTGCTGTGCAAATTATAGATGCTTAATAAATAATAATTTATAGAAATCAAAAGATAAAGAGAGGATGGGAAAAGTGAACTTTTGTGACTTTTAAGGTCTATCAGGATCAGGTCCATGGAACATATTTAGTCCTCAGTATGTCAATACATTTGTGATCTCATTGATATCTCTCATATGTACTTCCTCCCATGGTACAGTTTGTAATCTTTCCATATCTTCTCATCCTGTGTGATTCTTGTCCATGCCCTTTTATAAATCTTCAGGGGATTTACATAATATGCCCTGAGGTCTTTAGGTCTCCTAATCTGTGGTTAGCATTGTTGCCCTCCATTTTATCTGTCATTTTTAGCCAATGATTGGCACACCTTTTCTGAAGGCAAGTCACCTGGATAACTTTTTTTTTTGCCATGCTGCACAATTCCTCATTGATAATAAAAAGGTTGCAGCATTCTTACCTGTCCATCATGTCTCTTTCCATTGCCTTTTTATCACTGTCAATTTTGATGCTTTGGAGACTGTGGTTGCCTTTGGTTCCCAGTCAAGACAGATAAATAAAGTATTTGTTAAGTTCTTATAGGAGCTGTGCTAAGTACTGGAGATACAAAGACAAGTAAGAAACACAGTCTCTGCAAAGGAGCTAGAAAGTCCCTGAAGTTTGGGGAGGAGATGGTGTGGAGATTATTTGGAAGTGAGAAGTCCTGGTAATGAACAAGATAAAATGAAAACCTGTTTATCAGAGCACGATATTCTAGGGGCCTGGGGCAGGTCCAAGGTTGCTTTGGGGTAGAGGGAGTGGTAATTGAGATTGATGGCTGGAGTGCAGGTAGCATGATGAGAAAGTGGAGGGAAAGTAGCTAAGCGGCATCTTTATGTCAATAATTCCAGCAAAAGCTTTCCCTAGCACCAGAGAGACTAGAAGCATCTTGTGGCATAGTGAAGAGTGCACTGGACTTGGGAACAGAAGGACCTTAGGTTGAATTCTGCCTCGGAAACTTACCAGCTGTGTGACCCTGGGCAAGTTAATCTCTCTTGGCCTTAGCAGTTTTCTGGAGTATATACAATTCTCCACTCGGCTGTCAAATTGGTCTTCCTAAAGCTCAGATCTGATCATAACTCCCTCTAGTCAATAAACTCTGTTACCTTCAGGATCAAACAAAAAAATCTTCTACTTGGCCATCAAAGCTACTTGTCATATGGCCCTTTCCTACCTTAACAGTCTTGCATCTCATTCTCCACCATGTACTATATGACCTAGTGTCATGGGCCTCTTTGCTATTTCTCCAACATAATACTCCATCTCCTGACTGAGCACTTTCATGAGTTATCCCCAGTACCTGGAATGCCCTCCTTCCTCAACTCCACCTCTTGGCTTCTCTGTCTCCTTTCAAATCTCATCTAAAATTTTACCTTCTGAAAGAAGCCTTTCCCATTCTCCCTTAATCTTAGTGCCTGCCTTCTGAGATTACCCTCTGAATGTGAACTCCTTGACAACAGGGACTATTTATTGAATTATTTTTTTTGCCCTTCTTTGTATTCCTAATACCCAGCACAAGTGCTTAATAAATGCTAGTTGATTAAAGTGCTTTGCAAACTTTAAAACTGTCCCAAAAGCCTTAATGCATTTTAAATCTTTAATAGCTTAAAACTAGAGTAAGACTTTTGATAATAAATAAATAATAATTAAAAAAAGACTTTGGGGATGCTCTGTATAGATGTTAGGTATTATTATTCTCTTGTGATCTTTGGTTAATTTCTCCTTCTTAGCTATCCTAGCTGTAGCTATGCAACTGACATAGTTCAAGTGATACAGCTATACCAGTCACAGGGCATCTGGGCCTTTTATTTGATTCCTATTTCTATTCAGTTCTCTCCAGATAGTTGTCATATCTAGCTTATCTAAAGTTCTATTCACTTCCTTGACTTTTTTCTTATTTTTTTTTTGTTAGATTTATCTAATTCCGAGAGGGGAAGAATAAAGGCCCCACTATTATAGTACAGCTATCTCTACCTGTAATTCATGTAGCTTTTCTTTTAAAAATTTAGAGCAGCTAGGTAGTATAGTGGATAGAGCACTGGCCCTGGAGTTAGGAGGACCTGAGTTCAGATCTGGCCTCAGACACTTGACACTTACTTGGGGTGTGACCCTAGGCAAATCACTTAACCCTGATTGCCTTGCCAAAAAAAAAAAATTAGATGTTAGGAGAACAGATCAAGAGGCCATTTATTTCAAATAGGGTTGCAGAAGATACTGGAATACCTAAGAATTCAATCTCACACGTACATTTTGGTCTTTTGAGTTATGTTGCTGCTGGACAGAATTCCTGAAATACGCTGCTACCTGGTTTGTTTGTTGTTAACCATACTGATAAAAGCAAAACTTTGGGGGGGGGGTAGGTGGGCATTGGGGTGGGTTGCGCATTTAAGAATTTCATGCAGTCAATAAGCATTTATTAAGCCCCTACTTTGTGCCAGGCACTGTGCAAAGCACTGGGCATACAAAGAAAGACAAAAGACAGTCCCTGCCCTCAAGGATCTCACAATCTAATCGGGGAGACAACATGCAAATAGCTATGTGCAAACAAGCCATATACCTTATAAATAGGAAATAATCAGCATTAAGAGGAAAAGGCTTCCTGTGGAAAATGGGATTTTGGCTGGGACTTGAAGGAAGCCAGGGAATCCAGAAGACAGATGAAGAGGGAGAGCATTCCAGGGATGGGGACTGGTCAGCAAAACTGTCCGGAGCTGAGAGATGAAGGGTCTTGTTTAAGGAACTGCCAAGAGACCAGTGTCCCCGGATCAAAGAGTAAGCTGTTGATAACAGTCTTTCAGCATAGAGGTAGTGGGAAGGTGTGCCCATTTCATGATTTGGGGAAATGGTTTTGTTCTTTGACTTGACCCCCTTCCCAAGAGAAACCAGGTTAGATCTTGAACTATGCAATTTAATGTTTCTATCCAAAGTGACCTAGAGAAGATCTACATACATTTTTCAAGGGCAAACATCAAACTGAATGATTCTGGAGGCGATCATGAAGATGACTTCCCTTATGTATCATAGGCACATGAACCTAGTTATTGAAAGGTCTGCTTGGGCTAGACACCTTCAGCTTCCTGGGCTGCAAACACAAAAATCTTCAAAATGGGCATATGTGGAAGGTCTGAGTATAATTGTAACTCCACAAATCTCGGTGACCGCATCTCAGAAGTGCCAGGTTCTTAGAGTTTCACAGGTAACCATGTACGATCCAGAATGCTCAGAGGAAACAAATGCTAACAAAATGTTAAGTAACATTGTTCTATTGGGGAGTCATGTTGATTTTTTGTACTAAGAAGAGTACTATCCAGAGATGATCAGAGGAGTGATTCAGATTGCTTTTTCCTTCCTTTCCCCACTACCCCCAAGGATATATTTTACCCCAAATACCAGAAATGTTTGCAATCAGCTCAGAACTATGTGATGCCAAGAACAAAATACTTGAGCTGGGGAACAAAAATATTTGCTCAGGCATGGGAACATGTACTTCCTGGTTTGATCAAGGGAGCATAAATCCCAGAGCATGTGGCTTCTATAGTCAATTAATATTGGCCTTAGCTGGGATATGACCTTGGCAGAGATACCAGACAGGTCTTTTTTTTTGTACCCCCAGACTAGAAACCTCTTACCGTACATAGAAGCCAATACATTGCTTGTGTATAGCAGGGAAGGGTGCCCCACAAATACAGTAGAATAACATTGGTGTTTTAATTATTTTGTGCAAGCTGATACAATGACTTTTGGAGTCCATCCAAAATGTAAATAACAAGTTACCCTTTGAGGGCTCTCGTGTGAATCAGTGTCTGTAAAATGCAAAATCAAACAGACATATAAAAATATGATTCTATTTACAGCCCTTCAAGTGTATCTTGCATAAGCAGTAGTTTGAGGGCTTTCTGCCAGGTTTTTTTTTTCCTTAGCTTAGCCAACATCAAAGGTGGGGTTAAGAATACAGTTTGTTTCCTTTTGTGGTCATCCCATTGCATTGTTTTTCCATGGGTTCTTATTTTGTGAAATAGCCCCTATGGAAATGGAGTGGTGATAGCTAATGGTCAGCCTACTGTAGGTGGTC
This sequence comes from Phascolarctos cinereus, assembly GCF_003287225.1. Taxonomy (NCBI): domain Eukaryota; kingdom Metazoa; phylum Chordata; class Mammalia; order Diprotodontia; family Phascolarctidae; genus Phascolarctos; species Phascolarctos cinereus. Next base: position 237,272,591 of record NW_027555514.1, on the reverse strand, counting down.
CAGACCAATTAGGAAGACATGGTGGGGACAGAATAGCACAGCAAGCTGTATGCTTTAACAGGGATGTGTCATATATCTCATAGTGCAGCCAAAACAAACACTCAGCCTGGCACATCATATTACCAAGTTTATGAGTCTGCCTGAATACAGATCTGGTTTTTCTGTGCTAGTTGAATGGGAGGTCCAGGAAAGAAGAAAAAGACAGCTGGGGAGTATGAAGAAATCCTAGTCTGATAGCATGAGTGGCTGACATGAATGCTAGACCTAGTTCCATCACAATGTATGACCTTAGCAAGTCACTCAAGTGTAGTTATCCAAATCTGTAAGATTGCGATAATGATAACTACCCCAAGAGGCTGTTGGGAAAGAATTGGGAAAGACCTAGGTTCAAATCCTGATTTGGATAGACACTGTCTTTGTGATTCTGGACTATTCATTTATCCTCTCTGTGCTCTAGGCATCTCTAAGACTTTAAATTGCAAAGACTTCTTAAGTTGTAGAGGGAGTTTCCTCATCTGGGAATTCCTAGTCTCTATGAACTCACAGATCCAATCCTCGTCCCTATCCTACCCTAAATACCTTATGAGGATGTTGTAAGGTTCAGATAAGACAGCAGATGGAAAATGCTTAGAAAAACAGAATTCCTATGTAATGTTATTTCTGAGATTGGTCTGGGGAGCCTTTTTTAAAACCCCTCATGAGTGCAAAGGGATGTGGCAAAATCTTAACATGCTTCTCAGGGATATAATTTCATTATTCCGAGTTGATAAAGAACACATGCCCATAGCCATGGCCAAGCCTCCAGCACTGATTCATAATTAGGAAAATACAAATAAGAGGAACTGGCCGGCTCCAATTTAGGCTCAGTGGGCCATTCCAAGAGTTACTCCTGGGTGTTTTCACCACCTGAGGCAAAAGAATGCATAGCCTTGGCATTAGGGATATAGGTTGCCAAGGATCAGTGAGTTCCAGAGGGGAGTGCTGGGAAAATCATTCTCCTCAGCACTTAGTCCTCAGAAATCTTGGTTAACAGCATCTTAACTGATCTCAGTTTGTGTTGAAATTTAGGGAGAAAGCTACTTACTCTCTGAGAGCCAGGACTCAAGATTAGTTATAGTTAATCCACTTTCAGTTATCATAAGATCATAGTTCTCAAGCTGGAAGGGACCTTAAAGATCATCTAGTCCTACCTAATTTTGTAGATGAGGGAATGGAAGCCCATTTAGGTTATGTGACTCTTAGGATCATACAAGTGTGTAGGCATCAGAGTCAGGTTTTGAACTCAGGGTCTCTGACTCTAGCCAGTACTTTCCATCATCCCATGTAAGATATCCAGGTAATAAGTGGCAGAGGGTTAGGCAAAGAACAAGCATTACTGACTGCAAGACAGTTAATTTAATAAATTCATTCTAAATATTCATTTGGAACATGTTTCCTGATTCTTATTGGAGCTGCTCCAGAAATGGCAGGATGGAATAATTGAAGCTTCAACTCCTTGGGTCCCTAATCTCCCTATGACAAAGTGTTAGGAAAACAATGAAATACTCCAAAGGCAGGCATTTTGGAAAAGGAGCAATGAGTGTAGATAATCCCCAATCTAGATAATCTACCCCAGAGACAGAGTTTCTTTCACTTCCAAATTCCAGCAAAATGACCTAATGGGGGCTTACTGGGTCCCAGGAGAGAGAGATATTATTGTGATAGGACTGTGGGGATGTGGATTAGTGTGTTCGGATCATGGGCTCAGTGTATTTACTGGCAGTGGCCTTATGCTCTATGTCCTCATATGGGTGATGATTAAGGGAAGTCATATTGTAGATGTAAAGGGAGGTGGGTCAGAAAAAGACCAAGAAGTACAAAACTGCACATGCCAGGGGATAAAGTACACCCCTTTCAGTTTTGATGACTCACGGAAATGTCTTGCTTGCTGTCTTATGGTTTGTCCAAGTTCACTCATACAACTAGTAAGTGTCTGACCCAGGATAGGGATCTAGGCTTCTCTTGAATCTAAGTCTAAGCCTCTTTCTACTAGCAGTTGAGGTTTGTGAAAAATGCTAAGGACCACAAAAAGGTGTTTTATTTTAAAAAGGCCTACTCAAAAACAAGTTAACAAATTAAGTACTCACTGTACTCTGTCTTGGTCAGATGTCATCTAGATTATTGTTATCAGTCCCGATGGGCATATTTTAGGAAGGACAATGAAAAACTGGAGTGTGCCTGGTGTATATGTGTGTGGGGATGTAAGGGTGGAGGAGAACAAAGACAGTGAAGGGCCTAGAAACCATCTAATAAGAGATTAAGTTGAGGGAACTGTGAAGGCTGAGCCTGTAGAAGAGATTTAAGGATGAAATTTTTTTAAGGTAGTTGGGGTTAAGTGACTTGCCCAGGGTCACACAGCTAGTAGGTGGCAAGCGTTTGATCAGAGGGTGGATTTGAACTCAGGTCTTCCTGACTTCAGGGCTGGTGCTCTATCCACTGTGCCACCTAGCTGCCTCAAAAATTTTTTTTTTACTTGCTCTCCTGAGCTCCAGCTTCATATTAGGAAAAGTTGTTTTTTTTTTTTGGTTGGGCAATGGGAGTTAAGCAACTTGCCCAGCGTCACATAGCTGGTAACTGTTGTGTGTCTGAGATCAGATTTGAACTCAGGTCCTCTTGAATCCAGGGCTGGTGCTCTATCCACTACGCCACCTAGCTGCCCCCAGGAAAAGCTTTTTAACAATTGGATCACATCCCCAAAGTGGCGTGAGCCACCTTAGGAAGAGTGAATTCTGGATTAAGGAAGATCGTGGAGAGTGAATAGATACTTACCAAATATATTGTAGAACCAATTTCTTTTCAGGATTGAATGGCCTCTGAAGAACCATCTAATGATGAGATTCTGTAGTTCTGTCAACTGGAGATGTTTAGCTTTCCTATGAAAGGCCTTGGAAGGAAATGTGAAGACTCTATCTATATGTGAGGGACTATCACATTGAAGAGATATTAAATTATCCTCCTTGGCTTCAGAGAGTACAACTCAAATTATGGTAAAAGGGAAAGAGCAATGGATTTTTAAGTCAGATGACCTGGGTTCAAATTCCACCTCTTGTGTGACCTTGGGCAAGCCACTTGATTTTGATAGAGATGGGTAGAGAAATGAAGGAGAGGAAAAAATAAAGGAGGACTCAGTTTGAGAATCTGAATAACTAGATGAGTGGTTTCCTTAACCCAAATTGACATGATGATAATACATTATTTGATGTGGCAAGGGCAAGGATTAGCATATGGATGGCCAGAATGCTCCACAGACACCCTTGCATCATTGGGAAAAAAAGACAGGAAAGCCTCTCACCTTTTGGTAGACTCACTTTGGTGAACTTTTTGGGTGGGGAGTCATGGATGAAAGTTACATAGGATAGGCAAGCGTGAATGTTTTTTGACCTGCATGGCTGGAGGAAAATTGATGAGATCACAAACTGTTTTGAGTATCTGAGCATATTTGTAATGTCCATGTGGGATGGGTAAGGACAGGAACTGGACTTGTGATTTCATTGGTATAGGGAGCCCCCAGACAAAGAAACTCCTTTGGATTGCAAGGTATTTAGTCTCACCCCTACCATTTTATAGATGAAGAAACAGTTTAATAGCCTTATGGGTATGGAAGACTAACTTCTTCAGAGATGGTTGAGAGACCTGGAAGAGATGGTCATAAGAGTATCTATCTCAAAAGGACTGTTTGCGATGCTCAATTAAGATGTGTAAAGCCTTGAGGACTTTAAAGTGCTATATATAACAATGCTAGCTATTATTTTTATTATTATTTAAGGTGTAGTCATCTGTTCATATCCAGCCCCATGCCCCTCCATAAATCAAACAAAACAAATTCCTCATACATTGATTGCAAAGGCTGACTGTGTAGGATGGCTGTTGTCAATATCCACTGTTCTCAGGATTAGGCTCTTTTGGCAAGCATGGAAAACATTTCAACTCTTTCTCTTTACTGAGTATTCCAGATTGAAAAAAAAAATAAGTAACTTGAAAGCAGAAGGGCACCAGAGATTCTAGTGGGCAAACAGATCTGCACAATCTTTTTCTAATTATCCTAACAAAACAGCATATCAGGAATTCTCATTCTTCCATTGGGAAAGTTATGCTAATAAGAAACAACGGTACTTGCCCTACCTAAGATCAAAGCTCCCCTCTAACCCTTAATTCTGCTCTTGTTAAAAAAAAAAAAAGACCCAGAGAAAACACAAGGATGTTTATTTCTGCGGATAATATCCCTATGGTTACTCATTGACTTCTATGGTGGTTTATCACATCAGATGAACTGCTAAATGGGCTAGTAAGATTTGGTCATAAATGGTAATTGAACAGCTTTTCTCTACCTGAAGAATAGAGACTTAGACTTTGAGTAAATATGAATCAGAGTTATAAAAAAAAGTAAATCCTTAAAATGGAAAAAACCTATTTCCTATAATAAATATACTGGGTTCCATATTTTTCATTCTTAGCTTTAATTTTTATAGTTAATTGGGTGAACTGAACTAGAAAAATCTGGAATTGTTCATATGCTTTTTACTCTGTGTGTGTGTGTGTGTGTGTGTGTGTGTGTGTGTGTGTGTAGGAAACAGTGGTATGGATGTTGTTCAGATCATTTGTAGTTGACTTTGGAATGTGTTTTGGTACTTATGTTTTTGTATGGATGTAATATAATCTGGGAATTTCCAATACAAGTAATAAAGCTGTACCGTGAAGACCTGACTCAAGAAGAATTGGAAAATCATCCACTTTCCCTGGCCTAGCCTGCTTTCAGTCTTCAGGGAGAGCTTGCTTCTTATTCTTTGCTGGAAATAGATAGCTCTACCTCTCAGACTGATTCATGTAAAACATCAGCCTTATCTGAACTACTACTGTTTTTCAATTCCATCGTAAAGTTAGAATGAGAGAATTATGATTTTAAGACTATTGAATTATGAAAACCTTCTTTGTGAACAAAATTTTGCTTAGTTTCTTCTTCTCAAGCACTAGGCCACTTACTCTGAAGCTCAAATCACATCTTCATTTCTGTTTGTTAATGTTCCTGAAATTGACACGTTCAAAGAGAATAATGAAATGTGCTGTATTCAGAGGCATTTCCCAAATTATTTAATGATGAGTTTTCCTGGCTCCTTTTGGTAATTTGAATTCTTGGGAAACAAGGAGTTCTTTAAGGGGTAGGAGGTTTTTGCCCTGATTACTGTTGAATGGTAGTCATTGCTTTGATTGACATTATTCTTTTATTTTGCTTAGCATGAAATACACTTTACTCCAAGTGTCAAGGTTACTGCCAGGAAACCTTTCACTAGTCTTGTCTTCTGTTAGTCTTTTTTCAGGTGAGCCCATGAAATGTTTCCTTCATTCTCTGTCTTTGCTTTCAGCCTACCTGCACAGTCATCTATTCTAAAGACCTAGTTCCTCTGGCAATTCTTCCTAAATTAGGGGCTGTAGATGTCTTTTCAAAGTGTGTAATGAGGGCAACTAAGTGGTGCAGTGAATAGAGCTCCAGCCTTGGAGTCAGGAGGACCTGAGTTCAAATCTGGCCTCAAACACTTGACACTTACTATCTGTGTGACCCTGGGCAAGTCACTTAACCCCTATTGCCTCACCACACACACACACACACACACACACAAACCAACAAAAAACCAAACAAAAAACAAAGTGTGTAATGAGAGAGAGAGACAGAGACAGAGAGACAGACACAGAGAGAGAGAGGGAGATAGAGACAAACTAATCAATTTCTTTTCTCCACATATTCCTTTTACTCAAATTCACGTATTATAACTTTAAAAATATAGCAATATGCAAAAAGAGAAGGATAAATGTGTGTTTTGACACTTTGGAGTACCAGATCTCAGTAGCTACACTCTGTCTTGTATCTTTTTTATCTCATTCAATCTTTGAAGTGTGAGCAATCATCTGCGTATACCTAAAGCAGGCAGTAAATCCTAAGAAATTAACAAAAATTTGTAATTCTAGAAGAAATTTTATTGGTTGGCATGATATGACAGTATATGACAGTCTCCTTTGTTGAGATTCTGGTACTTGAGTCACAGTGTTAACTAGGAAATTTTGGTTTTGATTAGTAGTATCTCCCCTTACCTCTTTAATTGTAGATTTCCAGTAATTTCTCAACCATTAATAATTTTTTTTCTAGAGAAGTATAGACTGTGCATTGCTGTTCATGAAAGATAGGAGTGCTGAATTTCTGTATGTCATGGACACTACATATAGAAAATACAGTAAGTTTATCTATCAGAGTGAAAAAATACATTAAATTAAACCATAACTGGATTAAAAAAAAGAAAAAGGATGCCTATCACTTGGCAAATGGCTGATTGTGGTAATTCATGTAATAGAATACTACTGTGCTGTAAGAAATGGAAAAAGAAAAGGATGGTTTCAGCAAAACATGGGAAGATTTGTATTTACTGAAGTAGAAGGAAGTGAGCAGACTCAGGAGAAAAATTAATACAAGGTCAATAACCTTATAAGGAAAAACAGCTTTCAAAGACTTAAGAATTCTGATCACTGCAATAACCAGCCATATCTCCAAAGGATAAGCCTATTGCTTACCTTCCTGCATCTCAAGATGCAGAAAAATACATACATACACACACACACACACACACACACACACACACACACACACATATATATATATATATATATATATATATATGTATGTATATGTATATTCGGTCATGGCCACTGTATGGATTAATTTTGCTTTATCTAGGTCATGCCCATTAATTGTGGTTGTCCTACAGATTTCCATCCTGGTCCCCTCTTCTGTTTTCACTCTACACTATTTCATGTGGTGATCTCATTAGCTCCCATGAATTAAATTATTATCTTTATGCTGATGATTTTCACATCTACAAATCCAGCCCTAACCTCTTTGCTGTCCTTTAGTCAGTAACCTTTCTAGTCCTCCAGTCTCCCGTCTCCAATTATCTATTAGACACCTCAAACTGAACACCCGGTAGACGTCTTAAACTCGTGTCTAAAACTGAGCCATCTTTCCTCCCCACCTTGTGCAGATACCCCTTTCCCCCTTCCTAAATTCCCTATTACTGTTGAGAGCATTGCCATCCTCCTAATCATCCAGACTCACAACCAGGGGTCATCCTTGACATCTCTCACATGCTCCTCTTCTCCCCTGGTACTGCGGCTGTTGTTGTTGTTCGGTCATGTCCAACTCTCTGTGACCCCGTTTGGGGTTTTCTTGGCAGAGTTACTAGAGTGGTTTGTCGTTTCCTTCCCCAGCTCATTTTACAGATGAGGAAGCTGAGGCAAACAGGGTTAAATGACTTGTCCAAGGTCACAGGGCTAGTAAATGTCTGAGACCGGATTTGAACTCGTCTTCCTGACTTCCGACCCTGCACTCCATCCACCATGCCGCCTTGCTGCCCTTCTGATACCACTGCTTTGATACTGCTTCCCTCTGATACCTTGGAGCAACCGTCATCTCCTCACACCTAGACTTTTGAAATAGCCTTCTGGTTGGTTGACTTGCCTCAAGTCTTTCCTCATTCCAGTTCTTCCTCCACTCACCTGTCAAAGGGATCTTCTTAAAGTTCATTTCTGATCGTGTCATCCGTCCTACTCAATAAATCCCAGTGACTCCCTAGGATCAAATAGCAAACCCTGTTTTTTGTTCAAAGCTCTTTCCAACCTGACTCCTGATCTTACACCTCAGTCACTCCTAGGTACTCTTCAGTCCAGTGACACTGACCTCCTTACTGTTCCTTGAACGAGACACTGCATCTCCTGGCCCTGGGCATTTTTAATGACTGTCCTCTATGTCCAGAAGGCTCTCCCTTCTCTTCTCTGCCTCCTGGCTTCCCTGGCTTTTAGTTCCAGTTAAAATCCCACCTTCTACAGGAAACCTTCCCTGGTCCCCATTCATTCTAGTATCTTTCCCTTGTTGCTTATTTTCCATTTATCCTGTATGTAGCTTATTTGTACATAGTTGTCTCCCCTGCTAGACTCTCAGGTCTTTGAGGGCAGAGGCTATCTTTGGTTTTTCTTTGTATCTCCAGTGCTTAGCGCAGTGCCTGATACACAATAGGCGCTTAAGTGTTTATTGGTTGATTAACTTGACTATGCTTATTTGTTGACAAGGGAATCTTTTTCTTTCTCTCAAATTTTTATTGTAGGGGAAGTTAGGGGAGAGTTCAAATCTGACTGCAGACACTTACTAGTTGTGTGAGTCTGAGCAATTCACGTTGCCTTTTTATACCTCAGTTTCCTTATCTGTAAAATGAGGATAATGATAAGCACCTGCCTCCCAGGGCTGCTGCACAGATAAAATAAGCTAATATCAGTAAATTACTTCCAAACCTTAAAACCCTATATAAATGCTAGCTAGTTATTATTATATTTATTCAAAAACTACTATGGACCAAGCACTGTGCTAGAAATTGAGGATACAAAGGCAGAACATGAAACAATCCCTACTGTCAAGGAACTGGGCAGCCACGTGATGCAGTGGATAGAAGCCAGGAAGACCTGAGTTCAAATGTGGCATCAGACATTTACTAGCTGTGTCATCCTGGATAGGTCATTTAATAGCTGTCTGCCTCAGTTTCACCATCTGTAAAATGAGGATCATAATAGTCCCTGCCTCCCAGGATTGTTATGAGGATCAAATGAGATAGTAATTGTAAAGTGCTTAGCATAGCTCCTGGTGTATAGTAAGCATTATATCAATGTTAGCTGTTACCATCTGAAGATTACTTTGGTTGGACTTTATTAATTTTCAATTTAGCTCTTGGCTCGATTGAAAATTAAGGCAACATTAAAGAGCAACTCACATAGACACTTTCTCTTTGTATCACGGGCCTGTGACTGTAGCAACAAAAACCTTCTAGACTTCTATACTTGTTTTCCTCTCTTCAGTAGGATTTCAGTAGGGTGTTCATTCCTCCATTGTTCTCCTCTCCTCCCTTCAGAAAGTGCCTTTCCTGATCTTTCTTTTTCACTCCTCCTTTCTGACGTCTTCTGAAACAGCCCCTTCATTCTCTGGGGTCCTGGAGGCTAAAAGTACTCCATAGCCCTTCTTTTTTTGAAGAAAGCCTGTCCTCACCTCACCTCTCCTTGCAAGGCACCTGCTCTCTTTCTTTTCCTCTTGCTTCTTATTCATTCTTCCATTTGTCTAGATATCTGTCCCTTCCTTCCTCCCTCCTTTTTTTTCTTTCTTTCATTTTGGAGCTTTGTTTTCAGTTCGTCTAAGGGGCCTGGTATTAATTCAATATGACCAGGAGGGGTACTTATATAAACTGATTCCATCTTCTTCATTTGAAAGCCTGTATTTGAATATTTAAGGGCCAGTGTTAAAAGTATTTTCTTAATTTATAGGCTCTATCCTAGATAAGATTTACATGTTTGTTTTGTGCCAGAAATTTGGGCCAAAAATTCCTTGCAAATTATAAACAGTCTTTGTCTTTCAAGGAAATTAATCTGTGTTTTATTTTGGGGTTTGTTCTATCAGCTGCTGTATGGCTTTTGGGGGGCAAGAGGCAAGCAAGCGGATTGAGAAGGGAAGTTGAAGAATTTCCAGGCCCAATCGATGTTTATTAACATCGAAGGTAGGTATACAAAGAGAAAATACTGAGCTATAGTGAATAGGGTGTTGAGTTTGGAGTCAAGGAAGGACTGTGTTCAAATCCCACCCAGCTGTAGCAAGGATTTTGAGTTGCAGGACCAAGTTTCACATCTTTCTTCTGCCACTGTGTGGCCTTGACTCTGCTGTCACTTAACCTGCTAGGGTGCTAGTCGCCTCATCTGTAGAATGAGGAGACTGGATTAGATGATCTCTAAGATTCCTTCTTGCTCTAATTCTGTGATACAATAATAACAAATAATTGAAATTTATTTAGCGTTTTCAAAATTGCCAAGCACTTTAATTAATACTACCACATTTGAGCGGTGGGATAGCCTTGCAAGGTAGGTGCCATGTCTATTATTATCCTCTTTTACAGATGAGGAAACTGAGACTCAGAGGGGTTAAGTGACTTCTCCATCGTCATATAGCCAAGAGGAGGAAGTGTCAGAGAGGGGACTTGAACATGGATTTTACTGACACTGAGTTAAAAAATGGATTTTTTTTCAACCTAGTCAAGATTTTCCACATTGAAAAAAACCTCTGTTTTGGGACATATTTGCCAACATTTATGAAAGCATCATAATTTAAATGTTTCATTTTAGAGCACTTGTTGGAACCTACATACCAACAGATGATGACAGCTGTTTTGCAATTAGTCATTGGGCTAAGAGGGGCAGAGAAACAAAGACTTAGGGAGAACATGAGAGCTGTCTCCAAACATTTGAAGGGCTTTCATGTAGAAAAGGGATTAAATTTGTTCTTTCTGGTCCTGGATGGCAGAACTATTAGCAATAAGGTAGAAGCTACAGTGAGCCAGAATTACACTTAGTGTCAGGAAAATGGAGTCCAAAAGTGGAATGGATTGACTCATTGGGTACTTATCAATAAAAGATTTTGAGGAGAGTCTAGATGACTGCTAATTGGGTATGTTATAAAAAGGGACTTTTGTCCAGAAACAGATTGGGTTAGAAGGCCTCAGAGGCCCATGTCAACTCAAGAGATCCAGTGATTCCATAAATCTGAATGAAAACAAAACCAAACAAAACTTTGTTGTAATTGAAGGCAAGCCAAGTTACATGAGATCACTTTGGGTATCTGTCAATAGGATCAAGCAGAAATATGATTTGTCCCTGAATGAGACTGACAAGATGGGTAGTTCACTGCTCAATAAACAAGTACTGATTCTAGTGATAATGCTAAGCCAGATACAAAAACCATCATTTCTCTCTGGTGCAATGGAGCTGCTTTATTATATCAGTCCGTACTCAACATAGGAAGAGGAATCCACTGCTGAGGGCCTTTTTTTTTTTTGGCTAGTGGCCTATGTGGGCTCGCTAGTTTGGGCTTGATAAATGAAGACTAGGCCCCCAGGGGTTAGATCCTTTCATTTCTTGGCTGACAGAAATTTGAAAGAGAACAGAGTGTTTTTTTTCCTCCTGTGGGCCTGGAGAATCATATGCCCTCATGCTTTGGCCTTATCATGGTCACATAATGAAACTGCTTGAAAGGAAGAATTTACAGAAGTACTTTGGCTGAACATGTTGAGTCTCTAATTGTCTTATTTGTCATTTAGCCTTGTGTTTTTAATCGTGGGTCTTCCCCCACCCCCCCATTGTTAAAGCATCTTAGGACCTGGGAAGGTCCTGGCTACAAAAACCCAACCATTGCCTGTAATGATGACCTTCAATAACCTAATGATAGATAATTAAACAACGATAACGTCAACAGCAGTATCAGCAGCAACATTCTAAGAGATGGCAAAGATATTTCAATTTGATCCTGTGAAAGACTTATTTCACAAGTCATGTCCTAAATACCTACAACATTTGGGTTTCCAGTTTCCAGTTGGCTTGGTGTGAGATAACACTGTTCATAGCAACCATACTTAAATACCAATACATAAGAGACCGTACATCTGCTTTTGTGGTCCATAATAAAGCTGAAATGCTCTTGGCTTTCAGTCTCACATTTTATTACAAATTCTTTTTATTTCTTATACCAATAGAAAAGCAAGTATGTAACTTATTTACAGGCACTACACATTTACATATATTATATACATATAATAAATTTAGGAAAATAATTGGTCAGGAAATGTAATATCTAAGTAGTAGGCTGCAACTGTACACGGTTTACTGTTGTGTCCCTTATGATTATTGTATCATATTGTAATAATAAATACAGTTCTATATTTACAAATCTTATAAAAATCTCATAAATGCATTTTTTTTCAGTTCCAAATCAAAACATCTGATCAAAATATTTCAAACATGCTTATAAAAATAAACCCACCCAACAGCTATTTGTTTTGGATGCCTGGTGGACTAATAACATTCTGATAAAAGAAGCTATGAATTAATCTTTTAACTTCCCGTGCTTTATTATTTTGCTTCTCAAAATATTTTATGCATGTATTAAATATGGAAAAGTGGGGAGGGAATGCCACTGACATTAAGCAGTGCAGCCCAGATGGAATGCAGCTAAAAATCAAGCTAAGTAAAAGGATCATGTATCCATGGAGCCGAAGGGGGTGTCAGGACTCACTCTCTAGCTTCATGTTGTTTTATTGCCATAGCTTTTAGAGTTAGTAGGTTTGAGATTCTCATGTAGACTGATTTAATATGTCTCTGCTACAGTAGATCACCTTTCCACCATGCCTGTGAACTCAAAACACACAATTGCTATAGTCTTTAGCTAAAAGCATCCTCCCACCCCAAACCTCCCAAATCCATTCACTGTCATTTCTATGGATGTCCATTGCTGGCAATGAATTTTGATCGTGAAACCCCAGATTTGGGTACCAGGGAGTTAAAGATGAATGAATAAGAAGCCATCTTCCCCTTATTTTCTTGAAAATAATTTGAGTTCATTTAGCCTTAGAAATGTTCGTACAGTTCTATCATATTGGAGGATGAACTGGCTTTTAAACCAGACACCAGTGCCTGAAACAGCAAATGGGACTACGTATAAAATACTCTCCAAATATGGGCATGCTAATGGCATTCTTTACTCTAAGGCCAGGCAGATTAGTGATCTGAAAGAAGCCTGTTATAAATAGGAAAGGTGGAAGGGACGCAAAACTCTCTATGCATAAATCCAGAGAATCAGAATACTCTTTGTCATATCTTATGCTTAATAATAAAGATGATTTTTGACTTCCTTTCAACCACCCTATAAAGAATTTTAGGCCTTATGGAACCCCCTTTGTGGGGCAATGTCTTCTTTTAAAACTCTTTGTAGATGAGTTTAGGGAGAAGTAGATTAAAATTATGGTGAAACCTAAAAAAAACATTTAATTCTTCTATTTGTGGGTGTACTGGTAAAAATAAAAATCAATTGTTGGTAAAAACAACCAAATTGGCACTATGAGATGCCTTCAGCTCATTTTTGATCTCAAATGTCAGTAAGTTTCAATTTTTTTTCGCACTGGTTGAGGGGGGATTTTTTTTAAATCAAGGTTCTAGTTCAACTTTTTTTTTTAAGATACCACTTCTGTTCCATGTACAGTTATCAAGAACACTGTACGCCTGTCCCACCAACTATGCCACCCATCTTCCCCTCTGGGGTTTGCAAATTTTGTAAACATTTTCTCTTTATGTCTTGCAACTCAATTAGAGACAAGGAACAAATGTCACAGATGAAAGACGACGACTTTCTGTCATTGGATAAGATGGTGGCCCTTTGGAACAAGATGTCAGGTCATAAGAGCTGTTGCCACTGGCAAAGGTGACCAAAGCTTGTGTTGAATCACAAGATTGTTTCTCCACATCTTCTGAGTTGATAGAGATCAGACTTGGGTGTTTTGATCTTTTCCACAAGAATGTTTGCTTTCGGAAGTTTCCCATGTCTTCCTTAAAATTTGGATTGAAAAGAATATAGAGAAGGGGGTTGAGACAAGCAGGGAGTGGGACAATCACCAAGAGAATAAACTTAATCACTTCAGGACTGATGAATGTGAGGTTAAGCAGAGAAGAAAAGGACAAGAAAGCCACAGGGCAATAAAGGATGCAGTTGGTGAAGAGTAATAGAGCTACATGCTTCACCATTGCGCAATCCCAAATATTTTCTAGTTCTCCCTTTTCCAAACTGCAGTAGAGCTTAGTGTAAGTGAGGGTCATCACAAGGAAACAAAGGGAGTTCAGTAAGACCAGAGCTACCATGTAACTGGTAGTACTGGGTTCTCCAAAAGGCAGGGGCAAGCATAGGGGAGACACACCATATTCACTGCCACTGAGCAGGGGAACTGTAGCGATGGTCAGGGCCAACAGAAAGCAAAGCAAAACTATTGCTTTCAAGCTGGAAAAAGATGCTTTGGTTTCAAATTTTGCAGAGCATTTTACAGAGAACCGCGTTCAAGGGCTGCCAGGGTAAGTAGGAAAACAGACGTCTCTGAAGCAAAAATGGACAGAAAACCAGTGATTTGGCAACCTATTCCACTCTCCCACCATGCACCATACTGAGCAAAGCTGCCAAAAGTTAATGCATCGACACTAGCCAAGACACCACTGGAGACACCCATTAGGGTGTTGACCACTGCTATCAATCCAATTAAAAGTTTTATAGAGGAAATATACAGTGGAGATCTGAAGATTGTTGAGGTCACCAAAGCATTACAAACGAAAGCCAAAAACGCAATGGTCCACACTCCAATTCTGATTAACCAGCTACCAAATAGATGTTCACATGGTCTGAAGGGCCCTGAAATGGCAAGAGAGAGATTGAAAAAAGCAGATAAATTTGAAATTTTAAGTCATATATATACACATGTGATATTGCCTAAAATCAGATGACAAGTCTAAAGTGGCAAAGAACCAAGATTAAAATGTAGATTCCCAGAATCCTTGTCTAGTGCTTCTACACCCACACCTCTGTCTTCAAGAAGTTGAATGGTTGAGCTCACGCAAAGTCAAGTGAACAGAACCAGAACACTGTACACAGCAACGGCAATATCGTAATGAGTAACTGCCAAAGACTTCTCTCTTCTGATGAACAAATGATCCAAGACGATTCCCAAGGACTCATAATAAAAAATGCTATCTTCCTCCAGAGAGAGAACTGATGAGCTCTGAATGCAGATTGAAGCATACTTTTTAAAAGAATCTTTCTTTTTTTTTTTTCTGTCTGTTTCCTTTTGCAATATGTCTAATGTGGAAATATGTATTGCATGACTTCACATGTATAATTTATATCAAATTTCCTTCTCAAGGAGGGGGGAGGGAAAGAATTTGGAACTCAAAATTTTTTAAAAAATGAATGTTTTAATGAAAAAAATTTTACATGCATTTGGGAAATATTTAACAAAATACAAAAACATATTAAAAAAAGTTTGATGGTTGGAGCACTAACCATCTCAGGCCAATATTTCCTTATATAAAAAGTAAGCTACAAGTAGAATGGAATTCTGTAGCACATAGAACGTAGGTTAACATTTGATGCTTAGGAGAGAGGAACAAGTAGTTTTTTAATGTATCACCATCAATGTTGTAAACAAATACCAAATGCCTAGTGTTTGTCTTTTTAATAGCCCATTTTACTCTCAGGAATAAATAATAATAATAGTAGTATTTACATACGGCTCTAAGGTTTGTGAAGCACTTTATGAATATTAACTCATTTTATTCTCACAACAACCCTGAGAGGTAGGGGTTTTATTATCCCCGTTTTACAGATGGGGAAATTGAGGCAGATAGAACTAAAGTGGCTTGCCCAGAGTCACACAGACAGTGAGCATTTGAGACTGGATTTGATCTCAGGTCTTCCTGAGTCCAAGTTCAACACTATCAAATATTCTTTCCCTGTGTACCTAGTACCAATAATTCACTTGACAAGCAGATATTTGGAAAGTTGACTTAAATGGCTTAAAATATTTATTGTCTAATAGCTGTGTATAGTCATGTGTGGAAATACACATATCAATAACTGTTTTAATGTTTGGCTGTGATTATCTTTTAAAAATGCTTTTCTCTTTATATGATCAGCTACTGAATCACTATCAGCCATTACCAAAAGATACCTTACTACTTAAATATACAAAAATGTCCTTACGTAAAAATAATCTCTTGGAATGAAATATAGCATTGAGGGATAGACACCTACAATCTGAACACAGAAATGGAATCCAAGAAGAATAGTAATGATCCTCAGTGGATCTCCAGATTTTGTTACCCCAACAAGCTGACACCAAAATGTCATTAGATTCCTTGCCAGGATCAAATCCCAGAGCAGAAGTTCTGAAGTTAAATTTTGGGGTCAAACTGTGTTTCTTATTTATGAAAACTGTTTCAGGGTCAGGTTCCTGAAAATTCCTTACCTGGAGGTGGTGAACACTGTGCGAAATGATGGACTTTGGTGTCTTCTTCAAAGTCAAGAAGGAAGTCCTCTAAATCACGTTCATCTGTATGGGTGAGAAGTCCCTGAGAGTTTAGTTGAACAATCTCTTCTTTGGGGGACAAAATCATGAAGACATGAAGTGTGAATCCTCTTATTCACTCTTCTCCTTATCCCCTTCTAGAAATCTAAGCATTTCATAAATATTATCTCATTTTATCCTCACAATAACCCTGTGAGGTAAGTGTTATTATTGTCTCCATTTTACAGATGAAGAAACAGGCAGACAGAGGTTAAGTGCCTTGCTCAGTAAATATCTCAAGAAGGATTTGAATGGAGGTCTTTCTCACTCTTGGTCAGCTCTCTATCCAATGTGCCACCCATCTGCCTTTATTTGTATCATGGCTGACTTTTAAAGGCAGTTTATTTTAAGTCATATATACATATGATTTTATCTAGTGTCAGATAGTAGTAAATCGGTGGTAAGACACCAGAAGGCCAGACTTCTCTCTCTCTCCCCCCCTTTCTCTCTCTCTGTCTCTGCTATAGAGTGGCAGCTAGGCAGCACTGAGCTTGGAGTCAGGAAAACCCCTGTTCAAATCCAGTCTTAGACACTTCCTAGCTGTGTGACGTTGGACAAGTCAGCTAACATCATCTGTCTCAAAGGTATCCTATGCGATACCTCAAGTTGGCAAAATGGATAGAGTACCTGGTCTGGAATTGAGTTCAAAGCTGGTCTCAAACACTTACTAGCTGTGTGACTCTGGGCAAGTCATTTAACCTGTTTGCCTCAGTTTCCTCAACTGTAAAATGGGGATAATAATAGCATTTACCTCAAAGGGTTGTTGTGAGGATCAAATGAGATAATTAATTATAAAGTGCTCAGCACAGCGCCTGGCATATAGTGGGTACTAAATAAATGTCAGCTATTATTGTTGATATCTTTCTTGATTCTTCTCATTGTTATCCTCTCCCTCCTCAATTATCTTGTGTTTACTTATATATTTATATCCTCCATCGGGATGTAAGCTTCTTAAAGATAGAGACTGCTTTTCATTTTTGCCTTTGCATTCCCCAATAGTTGGTAAAATGCTTTAAACATAGTAGACACTTGTTTAATAAATGCTCATTGAATTTAATGACAATTTAATGACAATGATAATGACAATTGATAATTTAATTAACAGTCAACAAATATTAATCAAGTGCTAGGCACTATGCTGCGTTCTAGAGTGTACAAAAGAAAGGCAAAAACAGCCTTTTCTCCTTAAGAAACTCATATTCTAATGGGGGAGACATGTACAGGGTAAATTGGAGCTAATCTTGGAGGAAAGAGCTCAAGTCTTTCAAAGATCTTTGTCTTTACAATGAAAAATGCTAAATTTGCCTCATTACAATTTCCACCCATAGTTTTTAGCTCTGTCCTTTGGGATCATGCCAAGCAGCACTCATCTAATCTCTTCTACATTATAATCCTTGAAGATAGTTATCATCTCTCCCCCACAAATCTTATTTTCTCTAAGCTTAACATAGCCATTTTCTTCAGCTGGTTCTGACCTGGCATGATCTCAAAGGCTCTAACTATTCTAGTCACTTTTCTCTGGATTTCCCCCAGTTTTTCAATGTCCTTACCAAAATTTTGTTCCTAAAAACAATCACAAAATTCCAGAGGTGCCCAGAGTAGCGTACAGCAGTCCTTGAGGGTAGTATGATTATGGTGAGTTAAATGTACCCTGCGAACTATTTAAATTTTTGGTGCTTGGGTTGATAGCTCACAAAATTGGAAATTCAGTGGCACAGTACTATTAATAGAACAGAAATGAGCCTTGTAACTTTTTGAGTTAGAGTCATTAAAAATCAGATGACTCTCTCCAAATGATACCCTCCTGAGAAAAAAGGGAATCCATATTTTAGGATGAAAAGGCCAAGAATTCAAGTGGTGTAATGATTGTAGGAGCAAACACATCCATCACCTACAGACAGACTGAATTCTACAGACTGCTTGTGAATCAGAAGTAGTATTGAGGGCCTTGAAATGTAAACACCAGTCATTTTTGAGTTTGTACTAACTTGAAAGGCTGCAGTTGGAAGGGAAAGCAGTTGGTGCCTTCAGCTTCTCTCAGTTACTACAGGTATGGTGTGAGGTATGCTGCCTTCAATTTAATTAATGTCTTTCATCAAGGAACACCCAGTCCTTCATTACAGACATTATCTCATTTCCTGCTGTTCATGTTTGGAGAGGAGAGTGGAGGTAGGTTGTTTTTTTAATCAGCTGATTTAGAAACAGAGATGGTAAATTTCTGTGGTACTACTGAAACATCAGAAAATTTTCCCAGCCAGCCCAGTCTGTAGGAGACAGACGGTCAAAACAAATGATGAAAGCATGTTCAAGAAAGGTAAAGTAAACAGAATCCACCTGGATAGGGTCTTTTTAATGTCTGTGGAAATCTTTTATGAGAGGTTTCTTTGTGATCTGCACTGAAGACAAAACTGCTTTTTAGCCAGAGGGATTTAAGCTAAACGTGAAGAATTCCCCTGCAGCAAGGAGTAAATATTAGAACAGGTTCCCAAGGCATTTAAGAAAAAATGATACAGTTTAGGTATGGACCTAGGGGATGATAAGGAGGTGGACTAGGCAAATTTTCAAGATTTTTTTTGTCCCTGCCATTCTGTGCGTGGGAACGGAGCTGCTCTTACCTTGGAAATGCAGCATTCCGACATCTTTCTTGAGATACTCATCAAGACTACTGTTGTCACCTTTATTCCACTGATTAGAAATTTTGTGGAGGTTTTCACAAGCCCCAAATGCACAGCACTGGTAAGCATAAGGCATTTCCATCAGCCTGTAGAGGAAAAAAACAAAAGCCAAAAAAAAAAATTATCCTTTCCACATAGTGACTTTCCCCATCATGGCTTCGATATATCTCTGCTCGGCATAAGAAATTAAATGGGAATTTTGGGGGAGTTTTGCGGAAGCTGCAGATGACACATGAAGGCCAGCAGATGACACAGAAAAAATGCATAAAATATGTGTATAGTATTGTATAATATCAACCCAAATTTTATAGTAAGGCATTGTAAACACCCCATTAAAAAAATAGGAGAAAAAATTCAGACTTCTCCGGTACAAAGGAGGACCAAAATATTTTACGGGGATTTTCCAGATCTCTGGGGCATGATGTGGAAGAAATAATTGTAATGAGTCTTTTTTTCCCCCCTTAAAGCACTAGGGGTGCAGCAGATAGAGCACCAGCTCTGAAGTCAGGACCTGAGTTCAAAACTGACCTCTGGCACTTACTAGTTGTGTGACCTTGGGCAACTTAACCCTTCCTGCCTCCCACCCCTGCCAAAAAAAAAAAAAGTAAAATAAAGCACTCTCAAGAGCGTTCTTCATTATCATTTAGTGTGCAACATTTTGAAGAACATCCCTTTTCTTTTCTTATTCAGGTATAAATTTATTATATAGTTTTTAAAAGTCTTAACAGAGATAGGCAAACCCGGTACAATGGGCAGAAGGAATATCATGTGGGTAGAAAGACCTTGGAGTCAGAATGCTCCATGGTTAAAGCTCTGCATCTGGAACATACAGGCTGTGTGTTCATAGGCAAGTCACTTAATCTCTCAGTGTTTCAGGAAAATCTCTACAACTATAAATTAGAGATGAGCAACTACTCAGACTCAGGAGAGAGAATCTCCTCACATTGATGAAATCGTGGGTATTATTTGCCACCCAAACCCCTTTGCAAAAGAAAATCTAACTGAATTGAAAAATTGTAAATGTTTGCCCCCAAATTTGTGAAGTGACTACTCTTTAATTATATGTTCTAGCTTTAATTGATGGTTTTCATAGTGAATTCCATGGAACCCTTTGGATTCTATAAGACCTGTAGGAAGATGTGCTATCATCTCCCTTTCCTGTCTCAACACCCTACTCAGGACACGAAATCTTTTTCTGAAAGATTCCATGACCTCATGCATTTTGAGAACTGCTCTTTTACATCTATTATTTCACATGAACACAAATGCATCTTATTAGTTTTAATGACAAACTCACTTGAGTTCTGGAAAGTTTTCAGATGATATCAGACTCTGCAAGGCATGATTTCCTGTTAATTTTAAGTGAGTTAAACCATGTAACCCAGTCACAGGAAAAGACGACAGAAGGTTGGATGATAGATCCCTGCATAACATCAAACAGAAATTAACTTTTTAGTCTCTACTTGCATAGAAAATTTATGTTAAAAAACAACTTAAAGATTATTATACTCCTCAATAAAAAGCTCGCAAGTAGGGCCCCATTTAATTGGAAACTGTTTGAGGAATCTTTTTATATATTATACCCACATACTTTAATGTATACAACAGTAAATACAACCATTTGGGTTTTAGTTCCCAGTAACCTTTCCAGTTGAAATTACAACTGCAAAAGAAAACAGTCTCCATTCCATCCAAGGAGCAAGTTCTATATTCATTTTCTTTTGCCTTGTAAGTATAGACAAGGTGGTAGGGATTTGTATGTTTCAGTTAGAGACTGGTCCGGCCCAGGACTGTGATGGTGATTGGTGATGGGGTGGGGGGGGAGGACATGGGATTGTTCTTCTTATTCTACTTTTGTTCCTCTGCCTTCCTGACTGATGAATCCTTCTCTTGTATCAGACGATAGGGAGGGAGAGGAGACAGGAAAGAAGTCAATCAACAAATATTTGTCAAGTGCCTTCTACAATCCTGGTATTGTGTTAGGTGTTGGCTATACGAATAAAAAGAATGAACTGATCCCTACTTGCAAAGAAACAAGAAAGGTAGAAGGGTAGGTGGGAGGTTGTGAAAAAAAAAGTGAGGAAAAATGGAGCGAAGGTAAGAATTTTATTTTTTTGCTTAACAACACAGAATGGAATTAAAGCACTTAGAATAGAATGTTAATTTCATTTCATTCCACCAATTTTGAGTTTTGAGATTGTTTTGAAAGCCTATCTTTATCACTTAGCATTTTTTAGTATCCTTTCAAAGAGCTGATGTGTCCTTTGAGAGCCCTACTAAGAGAGAGGGATGGTTAGTGCAAAGTGTGGAAAGAAGGGACAGATGTTGTGGCTAGCTCTGTTTATTGAAATGAGTGAAATACAAGTTATAGCTACCATTAGAACAACCAGAATTTTTACTGACTAGAGGGCCCCAAATTACCACAATCCATGCAACAAAAGAAAAATGGAATGCAATACTTACAGCTTTATCAGAGAAGGCAGAGAGGAGAATGCATTGGAGTGAATAGTGACAATTTTGTTCCAAGCTAGATCCCTATAAAAAAGTGAATAGGAAAATTATGTAAACTCTTCTCATTATTTACACTTGAAAAATAATCAAGAATGAATGTGTGAAATTATGCCTAAATGCAGTGCTTGGCACACAGTAGGTGGTTAATAAATGTTTATTGATTGATTTTCACTCATATAATTTTTGATTTTTTTTTTTACTGTAAAAGAGTAAGAGCTCAGTAAATTAGAGACTAGAAGATAGCAAAGGTTAGAAGAATTCAACTCAATTCAACAAACATTTATTAATCTTGTTAAACATTTATGTGCAAGTAAGAAGTAGTGTCAAGTGGGTAGACAAGCCAGGCTCTGGAGCCAGATAGATGTGGCTTGAAGTCACCGACCTTTGTGGCTTTGTTGTAGCCTGGGCAAATCATTTAACTTCTTAACCAACTTTTTAATACCAGAAGCTTCAAATGAGGTGCAGATCTGCATTGGTAGAGGGAATTTTCTTACTAAGTGTTACCTTTATCAATGAAATTGCAGGTCTGTCTCTTCCCCCCTTCCCAAATATTCAGAGCATTATGCCAAGCATTGGGGATACTGACAAAAAAAGAAACAGGGAGTTTGTGTTCTCTATTACAATACAACATATACACAGATGAAATAAATAAATAAATGCAAAGTAATTTCATGAAGGTGTGACTTTTAATAACTGAAGGAATCAGGAAAGGCCTCATGTAGGTAATGGCTCTTGAGTTGTGCTTTGAAAGAACCTAGAAATTCTCAGAGGTGGAGGCAAGAAGTTAATGCATTCGAGTGTAATGGGCTTAATCAGAGAAACCCATTGATTCTGCTTAAAGCACACTGGTGACGTTTGTCTTGGTTCGTTCCAGTGGGCCTTAGGTGCTGCTTCAGTGATAAAACTGCAGATGGTCCCTGGGTGTGTCTCCCTGCTACGTCCCCCTGTCTTTCCATATCCAAGTAGTGTTGGGCCACTAGACCAGGATGAGCCGCTCACTCAACATAATTTACAAAAGGAATGACTGCCTTCTTTTACTCTTCCCCCATCTCTAGCCCATGTGGCAAGTATCTCTCTCTCTCTCTCTCTGTATCTCTCTGTCTCTCTATCTCTCTCTTTCTGTCTCTGTCTCTGCCTGTCTCTCTGTCTCTCTCTCACTTCATAAGCAATGGGAAGGACACCATTCCCCATCTCTGAGAGATATCACAAACTTTGAGCACATGGCAGCACATACACGTTTTGCCTAGGTTAGTGTGAGCCTGGCTCTTGGACCCTGGGCCATCTCTTCTGTTTTGTGTTCCTTCTGTGAACAAAGTCGAATGGACAGCCATCTTGAAATGGACAAATCTGAAGGACTGGGAGATTCTGGGGTCCTTCACTTGGAGCAGGAGTATTCTTCAACAATAGCCTTCTTGGAGAGGATAACTACTGACCACAGGTGGAGCCCCCAAACCCTGGCCTTGCTTGTATCAAGACGTGGACCTTGCTGGTGTGACAGAGCTGAAGAGAAAGGGAAGGCCAATCTAGCAGACTCACGAAACATCTCATGTTTGGTGCTTTAAATATAACTCCTCCCAACCCGGGAAAGTATAACAGTAGTTACCTTACCACTTTAAGTTTTCTCCTCAATTCCTGCTTGTAAGTCTGTTGTAGTTTAAGCATTTTTGAGTGGAGGAAATAAATAAGTCACGCCCTATACTTGACCTACACTGTACTTGGAGTAGCTTTCTGCCCTCCTCTTCTGGGGAGCCTTGAGACCTAAACCTGCCTCACTTAAATCCAATTCACTTGCAAGTCAAGACATCCCCGTCCTGCTATCATCGGTCCTTTTCGAGAATGAAGGGTGAACAGCAGCAGTAGACCTGAACCAAAAATAAGCTTTAAGTGGGTCTCCCTGGGACTCAGGTAAGTGTTAAAAAAAACAGTAGCAACAGCAGCAAAACTCGGAGAGTGTGAAAAAAGAAGAGCTCCATTCTCTCTAGAGGTCAGCCATCACCCTAACCCCCCAGAGCTGAACCCAGTCCATGTGTATGGGTTCAGAGCTAGGGGCCCCTCCGTGGGGAGAGGGAAAGCGTGAGAGCTCCAGTCTCCCTGTGCCCAGAGTATGTGGTGTTACTCCAAACACGGGAGAGAGCCCGCTTGAAATAAAGAGATGGGAAATGAGATGTTACCTCTGGGAAATGGAAAAGCCAGCAGGTCAGTGCGACTGAGATGGAGAGTTTGTACAAGAGACAAATAGGGAATGGCTACAGAGAGCGGTGGGAGCCAGGCTGTGGAAGGCATGAAATAAATGACAGGCTGGGGATCTTACAGTTTATCCTAGAGGCCAAAGGTCTTATACTGACTGGGTGAGCATTTCGTTTAACCTTCTCACATCTTAGGCAAGAGAGTTTTCTTACTGGGAAATATGCCAATATTTCCTTATGCCACTGAAATTGCAGATTTGAACCCCCAGAAAGAATTACTAATGGATAGAGAGGCTGTATTAGAGTCTAAAAGACCTAGATTCAAATCCTACTTCTATTTTTTTTTAAGGCAATTGGGGTTAAGTGACTTGCCCAGGGTCACACAGCTATTACGCATCAAGTGTTTGGTCTGAGGCCAGATTTGAACTCAGGTCCTCCTGACTTCAGGGCTGGTGTCCTATCCACTGTGCCACCTAGCTGCCCCCTTCAAATCCTACTTCTAACTCATACTATGTAACCCTGAGCAAGTCCTTTAACCTCTTAGCCCTCTAGGCAAGTGGGGATTCCCTATATCATAGAAATCACAAGTCTGGGCTCCCCCCAAAAGAGATTATTTCAATATTGTCATGATTAGCATACTTGCTGTTACTTTAATTCTGTTTTTTAAAAACATCGTCTCACTTATATGTCATCTCATATTTCTTTGTATTCTTTATATTCACTTCATATTTCAGGAATTCAATTTGCCTGTGATTTCATCAGTATTCAATGAATTTCATCCCCAGTGCAGATCTCAACTATTGTACCCCTCTCTAAAAGGTCTTTTCGAGAATTGCTTCTTGGTCATTTTTGCCTAAGAGATCATGCATGACAGATTTTCCTGAGCTCTGTGGCTGAAAAATTCATCACTACATCCAACATGGGCACGAGCTATTCAGATTTAGCCAGGTACATCCTTCTCTGGGTGCGTGCTTGCTGGCCTTTCACTTTACTAGAATCCACAAGGGATGTGCTGCATTGACCCAGCCAGAAAAACCTCCATGACCCAATGAGGGATCCTTTAATGGAGGATCATACAATGGCCCTCTAATTTCAGGGATGTGTCTATTCCCTTCAAAGCTGGGGTAGATTGCAACACATTCACACCTTCTCATCTTCTTATTTCTAACATCTCATCTTACCTATGGGGAATGGAAAAGCCTCCTTATTTCTATCCTTCTATAAACCCTCCACAGGGAACCCACTCAACATGCTGGGAGTCTTCCTCTAGATTTCTTGATGTAACATGGGTCCCAATGTCACTCTCAGGCTATCCACCTTTTGTTAGCCCATGTTCTCACTTCATGACAAACCCACTTCTGTTTCTCATGTTTCTTGGTGTTGATTTTACTCTTTTTTTTCCCAACATATTGAAGTTTAACTTCAAAGACATCTGGTTCATAAACGACTCTAACATCAGCAACCCATTTTTTTCTAGGCTGTTAAAATATAGTATTTCCCTTTTTTTTGGTGATAATCTTTAGTGCTTGCAATGTCATGCACCTGCCTAGTCTCACATGGAAGACAGAATTCATGGTATGTCTGTCTGTCTGTCTGTCTATCTATCTATCCATCCACATATATCTATATATACTCACACACATATATAGATAGTACGTACACGTGCAACAATTTGTTTACTTATTTTACAACTGTTGTACATCTGGATTGCTTCCAGCTTTTTGCTATTATGAATAATGCTATATTATGTTATCATATATGTTATAGTAACATTTATGTATATTTTGTATGGACAGGTGTTCCTCCCCACTACTTCTTCTGTGTCCTAATAGGAAAATCACTGAATCAAATGATCTGAGTAGTTTTGTAGCTCATGAAGGCAGTTCTTTAAAAAAAATCATTGACATTTTTGGTTTTTATATCACCTGTATTTCTCAATGTATCCCTCCTCCCCTTCCCCAAGCCATCCCTTAAATAGCAAAGAATGAAAAAGAGAAAAAATAATTAATTAAAACTAACCAACCTATTGATGAAATCTGACATTATATGTAAAGTTCCATATCAATATTCCTCCAGCTCTACAAAGAAGTGGAGGGAGGCTACTCCTTGAAAGTAACTCTAAAATTCTAAGTCCAAATATTTTGAACAATGGCAGCTCATTGGAAAAACAATTTAGAATCTCAATTTAGCTTAGTGACATAGGGGAAGTATTAGGAGAGATCTGACCTCAGAGACTGCCTCTGACACTAGCTGAATGTCCAAGTCTTTTTACCTTAATTTTACCAACAATAAAATGGAGGTAATGTAGTAGCATATAAAGAGATGATAGTTGGAAAGTACATCACATACCTTAAAGCATGGCAAAACTCATTCTGATAACATTTGTTAAAAAACATTTTTATTATTTTATGTTATCCTTTGTTTTTTGTCTTCATTTAAAATTAAACTTAAAAATTAATAAAAATGTTTTTCTCTCTACTACCTCCTCAATTAAAAAAAAAGAAAACGAAACCTGCATAAAACAAAGTTAAGCAAACTAATTCCCATATTAGTGATGTCCAAAAATTATACCTCATTTTGACCCCAAGCCTCTATTGGGAGCTGTTGCATATATTTAAGCATTATCATTGTTGCAAGAATTCATAAAGTTGCAAAAATGGCATAAGAAAATTTTACTTCTTCTGTTGCAAATAATATTAGGGACTGTTTAAAAACAGACAGCATGGCATAGTGGAAAGAATGCTGGCTTTGAAAAGAGAACCCCTAGATTTTAAATACTGGCTCTGTCATTTTCCAGTCATGTGATCTTGGACAGATCTCTTACATTCTTTGAGACTCATTTTCCTCATCCATAAAATATAGACAGCGACGCTCGTGGTATCTGCCTCAAAGGATTATTGTAATCTACAAAACACTATATAAATGTAAGCTATTATGATTAAAGGCAGCTCTTTAAGTGTATGAAGACTTTTGTGGTTTTAGCAAAAAAGAGCAACACCAACCCAGAGTAAGGTAATTACAGTTATTAGTTGACTGAGCTACAGAAATATTCTCTAGTAGGACACAGGAGCTGGGGAGCA
Organism: Phascolarctos cinereus; assembly: GCF_003287225.1. Classification (NCBI taxonomy): domain Eukaryota; kingdom Metazoa; phylum Chordata; class Mammalia; order Diprotodontia; family Phascolarctidae; genus Phascolarctos; species Phascolarctos cinereus. The sequence goes on along the minus strand of NW_027555514.1, from coordinate 237,246,099 downwards.
GAGACAAGTTGGCAGAAAATTCTGGAAGGGCCTTTGCAACCCATTTCTTGCCTGCTGTTTCTCATACTGACCGATCACCACCAATTACCAACTACATAATAAACAAATACTGCCCAGGACTGAACAGCTTGGCTTTTTTTTCTTGCTTATTAATGTTTAACTTCTTTAGACTAGTGATATTGTGACTGCAAATTCGCAACTTCAGATTTATTCTTGGAAATTATCAGCAGGAAAAGAAAATGTTTTATTTTTCTTTGGCAAATATATGCTTGGGAGTCCAACAATAAGAGTGTAATATAAAAAGAAATGAGTGTAATATGAAAAAAATTAATTTTTTTGGGGGGAAAGTTGCTGGAAAAAAAAGGTGAAACTATTATGGGTGAGGAGGGAGCCTCTTGGCCATACTCACAGCGAACGAAGCATAATCAGTTGACGGAAAGTATCTGTCTTAATTTCATAGATTTCATTATGACGCAGGATGCTGAAATGACAGTTGAGAGTCTTATTCGTTTTAAAGATTACAAACATCAGGGAACTTTTAAACAATTTTGATTCCAAGAAATATATCTGAAGCATGACTAGAAGATATTGCAACTGATTTTTTTTTTTAAAGGAACAGATTGCTGGGAGCTCTCTGTGAGGAACTTCTTCTACTAATGCAGGTCAATACCTTCTTTTGGAGTTCCAGCCTTTGAGAGTTGCTTAGGACACTGAAAGGTTCAGGGGTGGAGAACCTGTAGCCTCCAGGCCACATGTGGCTCTCTAGGTCCTCCAGGGTGGCCTTTTGAAGTTTTGGATTCAGTCACCAGGCCGCACTTGAGGACCTAAAGGGCCACAGGTTCCCCACCCCGGCTCGTGCAGGGTCACTCATGCAGTATGTGTCAGAAGTGGGTCTCCCTGATTTTAGCCAGCTCTCTAAGGTACTGTTCCATTCCCCCTTTTAACTCACACTTAAATAGTTCTTTAAGGTTCACAAGGCATTTCTAACAACTCTATGAGGGAGGAATTGTGACTATTATCTCCATTTTATTTTATTTTATTTTATTTTTTGGCAATTGGGGTTAAGTGACTTGCCCAAGGTCACACAGCTAGTAAGTGTCAAGTGTTTGGTCTGGGGCTGGATTTGAATTCAGGTACTCTTGACTTCAGGGCTGGTGCTCTATCCACTGGGCCACCTAGCTGCCCCTATTATCTCCATTTTATATAAGACGGATCTGAGGCCAAATGACTTGCCCATGGTCATGCAATCTAATATAAATTTGACAGGGGATTTGAACTCAGAGCTTCTGACCCCAAGTCTAGGTGAGCCCAAGTAACTTGCCCATGATCAAGCAATCTAATCAAAATCTGACATGGGATTTGAACTCAGAATTCCCAACCTTGGGTCCAACATGCCTTCCACTGCATGGAATAGTATCACTACCTTCAAAAGAATTACTTAGGCAGAGAATACACTTATTTGATTGATGTAATCATGGCTGTGAACATTTTGGCAACTACCACTGTGGAGATTCCTTTAAATCTAGTTCAATTTAGAATGTATGTGTATGTACACACATGCACACATGTGCATGTGTGCACTCACACACATAAATACACAACTCACATATCCTTAATGTTAACTATTTTTAGAGGATGGACTTGATTTTTTGAAAATTGAATCTGTTGAATAAGGATCCAAATCTATTGAATAAGGTAAAGACTAAGATGGGTAATATTGGTTTTAGTACTAAAGACCAGGTAGGATCATAAGTTATGACTAGTTTTCTTGAAGTTCTTAAAAAAAAAAGTCAAGCAATGGTGACATCATTGAAATTGGTGTGCCCTTATCCCTTTCCCCCAATACGAGGCAGCTCATTTAGGGTGAGATTTATTTGGATGTTGGCATAGTGACATAGGGGGGAAGAGTGTTAGATTCAGTATTAGGAGAGATCTGACCTCAGAGACTGCCTCTGACACTAGCTGAATGTCCAAGTCTTTTTACCTTAATTTTACCAACAATAAAATGAAGGTAATGTAGTAGCATATAAAGAGATGATAGTTGGAAAGTACATCACATACCTTAAAGCAATATATACATGTTAGTTATGATTATTGGATGGACTACATGGTGGTATCCTTGGAAGAGAGAAGGCCTGGGTTCAAGTCTCACCTCTGACATATACTGACTATGTGACCCTAGGTGAGGCTTAGAAAGGTTTATTACCTCTTACTTAGCAGCTCTCTAAGCCTATAAATTGCAAAGAAACTCCCTACTTGCCTTTGTTTCTTTTTCTTTCTTTCTTTCTTCCTTCCTTCCTTCCTTCTTCTTTCTTCTTCTTCCTTCCTTTCTTTCTTTCTTTCTTTCTTTCTTTCTTTCTTTCTTTCTTTCTTTCTTAGGCAATCGGGGTTAAATGACTTGCTCAGAGTCACACAGCTAGTAAGTAAGTGTCAAGTGTTCAGTCTGAGGCCAGATTTGAACTCAGGTCCTCCTGACTTCAGGGCCAGTGCTCTATCCACTGTGCCACCTAGCTGCCCCCCTACCTGCCTTTGTAGAGTGGATTTCTGTATTCGGAGAATTCCCTATATTAATGAAAACACAGGTTTGTAGCACTGGCCCTGGAGTCAGGAGGACCTGAGTTCAAATTCAGCCTCAGACCCTTACTAGCTGTGTGATCCTGGGCAAGTCACTCAACCCTGATTGCCTCCCCCCTCCCAAATCTATTAAAAAATCAGTCATCTTTATAGCTTAAGTATTAGTAAACCAGGAGAGGAAATAGGAAATATCTTCCCAGTGAATTAACAGGTGGATGTGTGTGTGTGTGTATGTCTATGTATGTATGTGTGAAAGTATGTGAGTGTATGTACGTCTGTGTGACAGAGAACACATTGTGAAATGATTTTTTTTGTTTAGAGATGAATTAGAGCATTTTTTTGGTACACTTACATTTTCTGAAGCTTTTGGCAAACAGAGAAACAGGGTAAATCTTTTATCAGGTTGTAAGACAGATCTCTGAAAAACAGAGGTATAAAAAAGGAAACTATCTGTTACTTATTATTTGAAACAAAACAGATTTTGCTTTCATTTCTTCTTCAAGATTAAGTTTTTAAAAGGTAGACTCTGGATTTTCCACAAGAATGATCCAATAATACATTTATGGGCATTATTGGATTAAATTGTAGATTTAGCATGTTTACTGAAATGTAGCTATTGCATTTCTCAATTTAAATAATTTGCTTAGTGAGTCTATTTATATTTTGTCAGTGACAACCCCAAACTTTCTAGCTATTACCTTACTGAAATGAGCATTGTTAAATTAAACAATATTGCATTTGACCCCAAGACTTGTTATATCTCTAACTGAGGGCAATAGTTATTGGGTTAAAAATCAATTAAAAAACCCCAACCCACAATATAGCACTAACTCTGAAATCAGTCATTATTGGGAGTGGCTAGGGGAGACCTCTAGAAAGACTTTAGCTAAAATTCAACAAATTACAGAATAACAGAAACATCTGGACTTATTTATAACATAATATAACTAATCAAAAACAAGCCATAGTAATTTGCAGAAACCTTAGGGGAGGGCGGGGGGGGGGAGAGAGAGAGAGAGAGAGGGAGGGAGAGGGAGGGAAGGAGAGGGAGAGGGAGAAGGAGAGAAAGTGGGAGAGGGAGAGAGAGAATAAAGTGATATTGATATAAAAATTGTCTTAAAAAATTTTATCGATTGATTAATTCACACATTTTCATGCCTGGTTCTCATTCTTAAAATTAGATGGCCTTTATATAATTGAAAATTTAATGTTTTTTTAAAAGAAGTCATTTAAAATTTCTTTATACTTGTAATTCTATTGTTTTATTTCACATTTAGTTTGTTGAAATAAATGGGATTTACAAGAGAACGGAGTGAATTTCATTACACACAGATGAGTCAAATATAGCTGACTTGCAAACATGAACTAATAGTCAGAGATTTTAACCCGAGCTGAACTATGAAACAGAAACTAGAAAGTCACCCCAATTTTCTGAACCCCAAATAGAATCCAAATGTCAGTTTTTCCCCAAACTGTGAATTGACCAAATTAAACAAACAAATATACCAATAACCCTACAATCCAGTGAGCTAGTTAATAGGATAATAGATTTAGAACTAGAAGAGATCTTAGTTGTTATCTGGTCCAACCATCAATCCATAAGCATTTATTAGGCACTTACTATATACCAAGCACTATGCTAAGCTCTGGGGAAAACAAGAGGTCCAGGAACTTAAAGTCTCCTTGGGAAGACAACATATGAACAATTAGGTACATATAAAGTATGTACAGAGTAGATGGAGGTGAGCCTTCTTCCCCAGTGTCTAGTTGGGAGGCAACATATATCTAATTATATAGATAAAAGATATATAGAGAGTAGATGGAGGCTCATCTCCAAGGGGAAGACTGTAGCAGACAGGGGGATCAGACCTTCTGTAGAAGGTGACATGTGAGCTGAATCTTGAAGGAAGCCAGAGATTTTAAGAGGTGGCAGTGAGAAGGGAGAGCATTTCAAGCCCTGGGGCCAGGCTTACATACCACTTTACAGATAAGGAAATTGATGTCCAGGAAAATTAAGTAACTTGGCCATGGAATTTACAACAAAAATAACAGAGCCAAAGTTTGAACTTAGGCCTTCTATTTCTCTTTGTATTCCTCTCTAGATCTGTAAAACTTACTCCTTGCCAATCACAAGCCCTCTTATTCATACTGCTTTTGGAGTAGGTCAGATCATTCCTTCATTGTGCAATACAGCATATTGTACACTTTCTCCTTCGTTTTTAAAAAAATGAGTAAATTGCAAGTTGTCCAATAGATCTTAAGGAACAATTGTGAAACTATATAAGAACTGTAATTCGTGTCATAGAGTGATACCCTATGGATTTTCTCCTGGCAGATTTTAACATGAGATTGGCTTTACATAGTGATGTGATGATATTCTTGATTTTTTATTCCAAGGCAGAGTTCTGCACTAATATTTCTAGCTTAGACACAATTCTACATGATTGATTCGATTCAACAAACCTTAAGTGCTTACTATAGGCATAGCACTGTGTGGGGTGCTGCGGGTATGAAGACAAAAAAATTAAGTAGTCTCTGCCCGCAAGCACCTTATTCTGGAGGAAAGCTATGTGCCACAGTGGATTGAGTGCTGGACTTGGAGTTAGGAAGAACTGAGTTGAAATCCTGCCTCAGGAACCTAGTCAGGTCCTATCACCTTAATCTGCCTCAATTTTCTTGTCTGTAAAATGGTGATTATATTAATAACAACTTGCCTCCCCAAGTTGCTGTGAGTATAAAATAATTGTAATAATAATAATAATAATAAATATACCTAGTGCTTATATAGTACATTAAGGTCTGAAAAGCACTTTACATATGCTATCTCATTTGATCCTCATACCCTTATTATTATCTCTATTTTACAGTAAAGAAACTGAGGCGGCAATTAAGTAATTTGCCCAGGGTCACACAGCTGTCTGAGACTGACTTTGAACTCAGGTCTTCCTGACTTCCAGTCTAGTAATTCTATCAACTGTACCGCCTTGTTGTTATGTGTGTGTATGTATATGTATGTATGTGTGTATATATACACATATGTATATATCTCTAAATATATAAATGTAGCTCTTATTGTTATTGGAAGAATATCTTACATATGTGTAGATAAATGAATATGAAGTACATATAAAGGAATTTCAAGATGTAGGGAGGTTGGCAAAGGCTAAAGCTTTACACTGAAGGAGGTAAGGAGAGAGTGCATTCCAGACATGGTGATAGCATACATATGTAAAGGCATGGAGGTGGGATATAGAAAATTATGTAGAGGGGAACCAGTAGCTGGCCCGTTTGACTCAGTCTTCTATATCCCCAAATTTTATAACTTTTTCACAATACTCTGGACTGATATTGTTTACATGAATTGAAACCAGACTTACATATTTTCTAAAACAGGAGTAGTGCCTGACTTATTTTCTGAACTAGTGTTTCATTCATTTGGATCCTTAGTTCACACACTTTAATGGGCTACATAAAGACAAAGACTTCTTTGTGTGTCTTTTGACAGAGGAAGGACTATCCCATGCTGAACGTGGTTCTGTTGGCTATCTGCTCCTCCTATGCTAGGGGGCCACATACAATTCTTTCCTTGAAGAAGGTGAGGTCAAAGAAGACAGAGACACCAAAAATTCTCTATGGGAGCAACTTCCCGGCATTTTGCTCTGCTAAAGGAAAAAGTTTCTTTCATCTTTTCTTGTAATCTATTTTCCAAGTGTAGCAGAAAGAACACTGGTCTAGGGGTTGGACTATATATAGTAAACTGAAATACACACACATATTATATAAACACATATATATGCATTATATATAAATATATACATGTACATCTGTATCTGTATATCTCTGTGTAATAACATTTGCCTCCCAGAGTTGTTGTGAATATAAAATGAGATAATTATAATAGCAATAAATAGAATAATACTGATAGCTAGCATATATAGTGCTTTAAGACATGCAAAGCACTTCATATATGTTATCTCATTTTATCCTCATTTGTTGTTCAGTTGTGTCCAATTCTCCATTACCCCATTTATGGTTTTCTTGGCAAAGATACTGGGGTGGTTTGCCATTTCTTTCTCCAGGTCATTTTACAGATGAGGATACTAAGGCAAACAGAGTTAAGTGACTTGCCCAGGGCCACACAACCAGTGGCTGTCTAGGGCCAGATTTGAACTCAGGTCTTCCTGACTTCAGGCCCAGCGCTCTGCCCACTGAGCCACCCAGTTACCCTTGATCTTCATACCTCTGATAAATAAATAAATAAAAATTCACATACATGTATGTGTATATACACATACATATGTATGTACACATATACAAACATACATACACACATATGTAAATAGCCTCTTTGGAATTTTGTCAAACATGTTATCCAAGAGTTATTAAATCAGAATTTTAAAGCTGGAAAAGACCTTGGAGATCATTTAATGCCCTCCAATTTGCCAGAGAGAAAGCTGAAGCCCAGAGAAGTTAAATGATTTCCCAAAATTTATAATTAATTAGTCATAGGGGTTAGAACTGAGTTCTCTTGAACACAGAGTCCGGTGGATTTTCATCATTGTGGTGTACTATCACCTGGTAATCTGTCAAAGGTTGATTAACATTTGTTGAGTTTGTCAACAAATTGATGTTGGAAATTGCTTTTTTTTCATGAAGTATAAAGGAAGAAATTGACACTGATTCATCTGGAAGCAGGATCACAGCACCTCAGAGATGGGAAGGACCCCAAGAATCTTCTCATCCGACCCACATCTGAGCTAGAGTCCCCTGATGTCATAATATGCTCAATGAAGAGTTATCTAGATGTTGCTTGAAGATATCACATATTTTCTTGAAGACCAAAACTACTCACTAAGCACCTACTCCTACACACTGATCAGTGCTTTAAGGAAGAGGAATATGGCGGGAAATAGTGTCACTTAGAGGACCATAGATTTACAACTACAAGGGTCCGGAGAGGTTGTTGAGTTCTATCCCCTCATTTTATAAATGAGGAAACTGAGGCACAGAGAGATTAAATGGCTTTCCCAGGGTCACACAGAGAGTAAATATCTGGGGCAGTATTCAAACCTGTATCATCTTGACTCCAAGTTTAGCTACCCAGAACACTATGCTCACTTAGTAGCTTACAAATCAATGCTATGCAATTCATTGCATTGAAAAGTTATTTAACTTAATTCTGAGGAAGCATGCTCAATGATCATTTTGAGTGAGAATAGTAAATGACACAAATCCAGTGTCTCCCCAAGTAAAATGAAGGAAAAGACTAGATTATATATGATCATATGGCATATAATAATGGCTATAGTGGGTAACCAAATAATGCTTTTTTTGGGGGGAGAGGGCTAATGACACCTGTGACTTTCGCCATGTTGTGGGAACTTTCAGTGTTGGATCTCCCTCCACTGCTGCAGATGGAGAACTTTTCTGCAACTTTTTCTGTCTTATAGAGTTGCCTGAGGACAATGAGAAGTTAAGTAACTCTTCAGTGGTCACCCAACTAGTATATATCATAGCTAAGATCTAAACTCAAGCCTTCTTTACTCCAAAGCTGATCATTTATACACTGTCACACTGTTTCTCAAATTAGATAATTCTGGCAAAAATAAAATCCCACCATAATCTTTTCTTATTTTTTCCTTGAATTATTCAAATTGTTATTTCAATGTTTTATTTTACTTTGTCTGATTCAACATAGCTGAAGAGTTATGTGCTGTCTACAAACTCCACTTCCATATTTAGAACATGGAAATGTTTATAATATGTCCAAGAATCATTTGAATAGATTGGCACCCCAGCAATTTGTCACTGATGCCAAAATTATAATGACTAGAAAGGCTTTTAATGCTGAACATGTTTAGAGTGACCTAATGCTTTAAATATGGAGCTCCTGGCATATTCACAAAGACACAAAGAATAATTACCATCAATAATACCAGACCCAATGTTGTGCAATAATTAAAAAAGGAAATGTCAGCATATTGGTTAATTATTGATTGTATTGTACCCTAGCTGAAATCAGATTAAGGATATTAGATGTTAAGACTATTGTGTTAATGAAATCACAGTTGTGTTTCTTATTTGGTTCCCACATAAGAAACAACTAATCAAAGTCCTCACCTCATCAGATTCCAGGTAGACTAGGTCTATATATCAACAGGCATTTCATTTTGCAAAGAAAATAATGTGTTTAACAAAGTCTCTGGTGGAAAAATTTATATTTTTTTAATTCACATGGTTCTAATCTAGCCTTATTTCCTTCTTTGGAAACAGTTTGGAGGGCTTTCTAAAGAGCTTTCCCCCTTCTCCTTGCCTCTAAGCACAACACTGAGTATAGAACTTGACCTTAAGAACCATGTTAACTTGCTAAGTTCCATTTTTTCAATGGAAAAGCTCTTCTCTCCACCAAATGCTGCCATGGTGTCTTCATTACAGGATGATTCACTTGGTGTACATGTAAGAAATCTGTGTTTGATATCTGGTAGCACATGTACTGGCCAGGCCACATAGAGCCTTTTCAGAGTGGTCTGAGACAGCAATGGTGGCCTGGTGGAGGAGGTAATGGTGATAGTAACAGTGGTAACTTTTTTCAGGCTTGTTAGTCGACCAAGGATCACTAGGATTTTCTTTTCTTTTTATATTTTTGCTATACAGGAGCAATCATCTGTTGGGTGGTGGCTGGTCAGAATAGTTAGTGATTATAGCTCTCTTGTGACCATGTTTGGTTGGTGACCTCAATTGGTTGGATCATGGTGTTAATGAGCCCACATTTGCAGGTCTGAGAAGGCCAGGTATGTACACTTTATAGTCAACTAACCCTACACCTGTTACCGGGGTTAGGCATTACAGAAATATGTTGCATTGATTACTGGGAGGGCTGGGTAAAACCATGGGGACACATCAGTGCAAATCTATTGCCATTATGGGAAAAATGCAACTCAAAGCATATGATAGTGGGTTAGTGGCAGCCAGTTTATGTATCAAGGAGAGCATATTATTTGCTTAGCCCTAATTTTCCCTTGGCATAAACTGGGCCAGGTGATTGAGGAATGCTATATACTTTAGCGTAGTATACAATGGTATACTGCCATCCTTCATTTATGTATTCACTCATTCATTCAACGAGCACTTACTAATCACTTACTATTTGCCAGGCACTGTACTGAATTCTGGGGATACAAGACAAAGAGCAATTCTTGCCCTCAAAGAGCTTCCATTCCATGGGAGGGGACGGGCAGACATGAACACAAATAAGTCAATATAGAATAGATACAAGCTTAATACAAAGTGATTTTAGGTTGAAGGAACAATTAGGGGGATTGGGATTGGGAGAGACTTTGTATAGGAGCTGGTGCTTGAATTGAGCCTTGGAGGAAGCTTGGAATTCTGTGAGGAAGAGGTGAAGGAAGAAAGGGCGTTTGTTTGGCATCTTTACAACTTGACCATTTCCTATCTTTCTAGCCTTCTTACATGCTATTCCCCTCCATGCACTCTGCATTCTAATCCCACTGACCTTCTTGATGTCATACACACACAGACACACACACACACACACACACACACACTCCATCTCTCATCTCTGTGACTTCTGCACCTCAAACTCTTACAATTCTTGGTTCAAATGCCACCTTCTGCAAGGGTCATCGCTTGGTTTCCCCTTGCTAATATTTTCCCCTCTAAGGTTATTTTCTTATTTTCTATTTTTATTTTTTTGGCTAGGCAATGGGGTTAAGTGACTTGCCCAGGGTCACACAGCTAGTAAGTGTTATGTGTCTGAGGCCAGATTTGAACTCAGGTCCTCCTGAATCCAGGGCCAGTGCTCTATCCACTGCGCCACCTAGCTGCCCCTCCTCTAAGGTTATTTTCCATTTTCTCTGTATGTATCCACTTATTTATATACCTTACTTCCCCTATTGGAATGCAAGCTCCTAAGGAAGAGATTTCCAGCTTTTTCTTTGTATTTCCAGTGCCTGGTACACATTAAGTGCTTAATAAATGATCGGTGATTGATTGATATTCTCTTCAGTGAAAAATCTTTGATGGGTGAGAAGATATCATCTTTCTATCATGTTGTAGATAATTTTTTTGGGGGGACTACATTTGTGATTTCATTGCTATAAAGAAACCCCTGGAGAGGAAACTCTCTTCCAATGTAGACCAGCAGCTTACAGCCTTGGAAAATTGCCTGGGGACATTGATTAAGTGACTTGCCCAGTTTTATATGTTGTTCTTTCTTCTTCTTCTTCTTCTTCTTCTTCTTCTTCTTCTTCTTCTTCTTCTTCTTCTTCTCCTTCTCCTCCTCCTCCTCCTCTCCTCCTCCTCCTCCTCCTCCTCCTCCTCCTCCTCCTTCTCCTCCTTCTTCTTCTTCTTTTTTGAAGAGAGCCAATAACATCATGGGTGATGTCTTGACTTGTGTATGAATTGGATTTAAGTAAAGCAGAATTGCACAAAGTTGTCAGCCTCACTGTCTCTTCCTGAGTCATTGAAATACAGTGGCAAGACAGAATTCAAGATGACTGACAATGGCCCAGAATGCCGTGGGTGACCTTGGTGTCTTTGATGCCTGACCAAGCTCTAAGCTCTCCATTGCTTCAGCGGCCTTTGTGGCTGTTGGAAAAAATTGTTCTCATCCACCCAGTCTGCCAAAGGAAGTCTCACATGCTTGGGGTAGACACTCTCCTAACTCGCCGAGGGCATCGAGGCCTGTCGCTTACCCTCAACCTAGGTTAGCTTGTCTGCTGAGATGGTTTTCAGAAGGCATGGCCACTGCATGTGCTGCGGCTTCTTGGAGCTACAGGTGAGAGTCGGGTGAAAGTGGGTCTCAAAGGTGGATGAGCAGCCCTGGAAAAGGCTGGGCACACCCTCTCACTGGACGTGCCAGTCCTCCTTGAACACCCCATACACCCATACAGAGGCAGACATAGAAGCAGCAGGGTGAGCCTTAGGAGAGACTGGAGTGTAGACAGCTCCTCCCAGTCAGACGTTGAAGAGGCGGACAGATGTTTACTGTCCTCTTTAAAGTGGGAGGCATCCATAGCTGAAGGTGCTTCCCTGGGTGAGCTAAAGTAAAGCATGTGCTATTGAGAATAAAGTGAAATATGAAGTTTAACATAAGCAACATCAACTAGTAACATTGCTCTAGGGGCCCCGCTGTGGTTCCTGCAAATGCTCCTTTGGAAGCCATCCCCCAAAAGGAAGTGGAATAACTCGGTTTTGTAGGACTTCCACCAATAATCTGAAGTACAAAGTCTACCATGTGAAATTGCTGAGCTTGCCGTCTTGATAGCAGGCTAGGATGGCTCCCCAAGACTGTAAAAACAAATGTGGCTAGTCTTCAGCAGGAAATCCAGTTTCTTCCCCAAGGAAAGTGTAATTTATTCTTCACTTGTGCAGGCACAAATTAATGAACTGACTCCCTTCCTTAACCTTTTACTATCCATGTGTTCCAAAAAAGAGTAGCGTGTGACTTCTTTAAGGCATCCTTGTATTCTAACTAGCCACTTACGCTGTTTTGAAACTCCATATTTCACTTTGTTCCCAGTTTCACACAGCCAGAATATGTAAGAGGTAGGATTTGAATACAGGTCTTCCTGACTCTAAGGCCAACTTTCTATCCACAATCCTACACTTTATTTCAGCTGTGTATGTAGTTAGGCAGTTGGTGGCATGGTGAATGGGCCTGGAGTCATCTGAAGTTCAAATCCTGGCCTCAAATACTTGCTAGCTGTGTGATCCTGGATAAGTCACTTAACCTGTTTACCTCAGGTTCCTCAACTGTAAAATGGGGAGTAACACCCACCTTGCAGGGTTGTTATGAGGATCAAATGAAATAATGTTTGTGAAGAGTGATCAGCCCAGCGCCTGGCATGAAATAAATGCTGTTATAAATGCTTATTCCCTCCCCTTTAATAATTATTTGTTCAATTGAATGGAAACATAACCAAAGATTTTATGGCAGCATTAAAATGAGGAGTCTTCCACATTATATTAATTTGTCACTTACATATATATTTTAGTTTCCTCATCTAGAAATGGGCATAATAATACCACCTAGCAAGATTGTTATTAGAGTGAATCAGGTAGCGTATGTAAACAATATATGTTTGCCATTATTAATTATTATTATTTTTTATGAAACTGTATGTAAACAACTAGCCTTATGATCAAATGAGACAGTATTTGCAAAGCACTTAGCATAGTGCCTGGCATACAGCAAGTGCTATATAAATGCTTATTTCCTTTCCTTCTCTTTCACTCTTATTCTGTGTTTTTTCCCATGTCCAGAGTGGGACATAGCATGGGAATAGACGGAAAGGAAGAATTAGTCTCTATCACCTCTCCATGCATGAGTTCATTGTCAGTATGAGTACATAGTACCTATGGTACTACACATAGTAGGTGCTTCACAAGTGTTTTTTTAATTCAATTGACTTAAACACATCTTGACAAAGGAGGAGAAAGGCTCAAATAGCACCTATAAGTGGTTTAAACTTTAGCCATGACATTCAAAGATATGTCATGCCTACATTATAGGAAGAGTATCTGGAAGAGTTTATCAGTGTGTGTGTGGGTCCACCAACTAAACTCCTTCATTTTAAAAATATTTCATTTTATTTTTCAATGAGCAAAAATCTATTGTCTCTTCCTCCCATCTACCCTTTTCCATGGAGAGAAAAAGAGAAACAAAATCCTTATAAAAATGTGCAGAGATAAGCAAAAAAATAAAAGACAGTGTTAGAGGAGCTAGGGGAAAGCAGACTCATTAATACACTGTTGGTGGAGTTGTGAATTGGTTCAGCCATTCTGGAAAGCAGTCTGGAACTATGCCTCAAAAGTTATTAAACTGTGTATAACCTTTGACAAGATAATGGGCTTATACCTCAAATAAATCAAGGAAAGAGGGAGAGGATCCACATGTATACGAATATTTATGGCAATTCAATATTTTTGTAGAAACAAAGAACTAGAAACTTAGGGTAGCCCATTGATTTGGGAATGGCTGAACAAATTATGGTATGTGAATTTAATGGAATACTATTCTGTTGTAAAAAATAATGAAAGGGCTGGCTTAGGAAGACTTGTACAAAATGACGCAGAGTTCATGTCTTCATTTTTAAAATTTTGACATTTGCACTGATGATTCATCATAGATTTTTGTTCTGCTCTACTAAATCTTAAGGGCTAAGGTTATTTTTTTTTTGTTTATTTTGCTTTATACCTTTTGTCTCTGAAGGGAAACTCTTGCCAGCTGAGACACTGATGGTCATTTTGTGTGACCCAGAAACAAAAGGTATGCACACCACCACATGCAAATACCCCATTGTGGAATTGGGAGCAGGGATGCCCTTTCAGTGCTCACTGGCCCAAAAAGGAATAGTAGAGAAAAGAAGGCTTTGAGACTTGTGAGAATAGAATTTTCTATGTGAAAGAACTACTGAAAAAAAAAAAGACCCCCATACAACATCGAAGTGGAAGTTTTCTATTTACATGATATTATCAACCTTACTGAAACGTACAGCACTCGAAGATTAGGTAACTGATCACAGACGGTGTGGGGAAGAGAGGTGATCTGTGCTCCTGTCAGAGTCCTATTGAAACACAAAAATAGACACATTCTTTTATTCAGGGATTACACAATGGAATACTTGAGTCGTGGAGGTTACAGCTAGCTAGAATCAAAGAAGTGCATTGATTCTGGACAATATGAAGAAACGGAACTCTTGGACTTACAGGCTTTCCAGACTCGTTGTTCCTGTCAGATCAGGAAATTCAGTAATTTGTGATGCACCATTCAAAGTCCTAAAGGGAAGGACACACTTTATGGTTATTAAGGGAAAGAGGCTGGAGAGGCATAATTTTTCATCAGAAAAATGGTCTTTGGCAGAAGTAAGAACTCACAGTGTTCTCAATTCAGGTAAATGTTGAAAAGCAGATTTCCCAACAAGTTGGATTGGATTATCATAGAAGTGTCTGCCAAAAAAAAAATACAAATATGTTGTATTAGTATAAAACTTCTATAGCAAACAAATGATAGCTTGAAATACCAACAAACATGTTATATTCATAATATAATTTTGATTGTAATGTATCACATAAAGAGAGGCATTGTAGTGGGGTGGATAAAAAGCCAGACAGGAAGATGAGAAGACCTGGGTTCAAATCTTGCCTCTGATACATGTTATGAACCAAGTCCATGAGTTGCCAATTGGCATTGTGGAGGGAGTTTTCCCCTCGGATGAAATCACAAGTCTGGCTTAAAAAAAAAAAGGTAGCATAAAACAATTCTATTTACAAAGTGATAGGTGAATTTCAATAGTTTAAATTTACATTTAGAGATTTATGTGAAGAATTTTGTGCTATGTATAATTACAAATCTCTCAAGGCATGGCATAGTGATTGGGCAATTGGACTTTGAGCGGGGAAGACCTAGGTTCAACTCCTGCTTTAGAAGCTAGCCTTGTGACTGAGGCAAGTCCCTTAACCTCTGTGCCTCAGTTTCTTTATGTGAAAATAGGATTAGAAAAACTGTAAGGCTCCTTCTGGGTAGAATCTATGATCCCATGATATTAAGATTTTGATAAAGGATTACTAAGAATTGAGAGGAAATGTAGGATAATGAAAAGTACATCAAAGAACCTAGGTTTGAATTCTGGTTTGGTTACTTATGCTAACTCTATGACCTTGAACAAATCCCTTCTCTCTGGGATTCAGTTTCCTTGTCTGTAAAATGAGACAGCTGGGTCAGATGACTTCTAAGATTGCTTCCACTTCTAAACCTATGACATAATGAAATGAAAGGACTTATTATTGTTCTTTACATTTAAAAAAGTACCATCTTCTGTCCTCAACATGGGCCAAATGTCCACTAGGTGATAGGCAATAATTCTAGATCTTGGAGTGTTTGTTAAATGTTGAAAGATGAAGGTCTTAACACGCATAAAAACAAATGTACCGATAGGTCGAATTACAACAAAGTCCCAGGTATTAACTAAAATATTTAGTTGTACTGGAATTTTCCACGACTGAAATTTTTTTTTTAATACATGAGCTACTGGCTGGAATTTATTATTTTGTTATATAGAGATTGTTGTGATGGTATTTGTTAGAATGAGATGTAATCTGTCTAGTTAATAATCTAGCCCAGGTGGAGATATTGGCTTGGCTCACAAGCTCTGTAAACCAAGGAGTTCTAAGTCCTCATTAGGAGATATTAGCATGTCAAGAGAGTGATTAAAAATCAACAATGTGGCCCTTGAAGAAAAACAAGTGGAGGAATGCCATTTATCTCCCGTTGAATGTGCTAATGCCTGTCCACTAATGAGGACTAATAGTTCTTAATATTTTTTTTGTTGTTGTTCCATAAAGAAATCATTACCTAGGTAGTAGACAGTCAATAGAGACAGACACTATAAGTGTATAGTTTCCTGAATTATGAAATAAGACAAGATGATATTAACTGGCACAGTGGACTAGGTAGACAGAGTTCTTGTTTAACCGGCTAAAACCTCATGAGATTATGGATGTTGGCAAGCTTTAGGAGAATGAAAAGGACCTAAACCTCTAATGGTAGATAAACATAGTTGTTGTTCAGTCATTTTTCAGCTGTGTCTAACTGTTTGTGACCTCATTTGGGGTTTTTTTGGCAAAGATACTGGAGTGGGTTGCCATTTCTTTCTTCAGCTCAGGAGAGGAAACTGAGGCAAAGAAGGTTAAAGTGACTTGCCCAGGGTCACACAGCTAGGAAATGTTTGAGGTCATATTTGGACTCAGCTGAGTCTTCTTGACTTCAGGTCTGACACTGTATCCGCTGCATCGTCTGGCTGCCAAACAAAGGTAAGTCACTAACTTTCCATAACTCTGACTTTGTTTTCCTAATTCCTTCCTTGATACCACAATACAGCCCACATCCTATGTAGTAGTACCCAGCCTGTGTCACTGGCTGAAATTCTAGTGGGGGACATTTTCCCATTACTCATGTCTGTTTCCCTTCTTTATTCTGCTTGTGCTAGACTTATAGTGTGTATCCTTTATGGCACCATTTTTGACAAAGCATGTTATCCTTTTTATAAGTACAGATATCCTATTAATTTAATCCTTTTATTAAATTATTTAATTTAAAATTATTTAATTAAATTAACTAAATCTTTCTGGAGATGGGTGCCAGCATATATATACACATATATATATATATATATATATATATATATATATATGTATGTATGTATGTGTATATATATATATATGTATGTATGTGTATATATATATATATATATATATATATATAATATATATATATGTATGTATGTATGTATATGTATATATAGCCAGGCAGGCCTGGGCAGAAAACCATTAACTGTGGCATATTTAAAAGATGTGGGTGGCTTGAATATCATGGGCACTGTTCTGGTTGACAACAGGTTAATGGTCTTTTGCTTCAGAGTGAGCTACCTAAACCTTTGCATTTTACCAGGATGACAGAATCACAGAATCACAGAATATGCAAATGGAAGGGACTTCTGAGGTCATCTTGCCCCACCCATCCATGAGAGAGATTCCCACTACATCTTACTTCACCGCCTGTCCAGCTTTTGCTTGTAGACCTCTAAGAAGGGAATGAGTCACTGCCTCTCTAGACAGCCCATTCCACTTTTGCAAAGTTCAGTCTCGATGTCAATCCTGAATTGGTCTCTTTGGACCTTCCATTGGGCCATTCACGATTCTGCCCTCTGGGGCCAAACAGAACAAGTTGAATACTTCACATCCTTGAAAAGTTGTGATCTTGTCCCCACTGAGTCTTTTCTCACAGTTCCTTTAATTGATTCTCACATGTCATGTTCTCAGGCTCTTTCTCATTCTGGTTGCATTCTCTAGACACTCTCTTGCTTATGAGATTGTAAACTCCTTGAGGGCAGGGCCTGTCTTTTATCTCTCTTTGTATCCCCAGAACTTAGCATGGTGTCTGGCATGTATTCGGTGTTTAATAAATGCTTATTATCACTTGCATGCTGTAATCCAAACTTGACATTAATCCATTTCAATTCCACTTCTATACATACATACCTCCTTCCATTTAGGTATACTACCAGGAATAAACAGCATGGACACACCTAAAATGTGCATTAAATCTTAAAAAAAAAAAACCCAAAACCCAAAACCCTATATACGGTCACTTACATTGTTATAAGGGAAGGGTTGCCTACAAATGCTTTCTCCGGTATCGACTTGATATTGTTGCTATGAAATCCCCTAGAAAGAAAAAAAAATTGTAGTATATACAATATTAGTGTTATGATGAAAATGATCTAATACTTTTTTTTCCTTTTAATATGTGGAGGTAAAAAGCTTTTTTTGGGGGGTGGGGGCAAGGCAATTGGAATTAGGTGACTTACCCAGAGTCACACAGCTAGTAAGTGTTATGTGTCTGAGGTCAAATTTGAACTCAGGTCTTCCTGACTCCAAGGACAGTGCTCTCACCACCTACCTGCCCCATAACAAGCATTTCTAATGATCATGATTCATTAGTAGATGATTCTATTTTAAGATACAGTTTGCTTGCTCAATTAATTTAAATTTAGCTTAATTCAACAATCCAGGGGTCCAAGCACTATGTTTAACCCCAAAGGAGATGCCAATTTTAGATAGCCATTCTCTCTGCCTTCATGGAACTTATAGTTAGAAAGATTTTTTCCTTTTTATGTAGCTGGGAAGATGTTTCCAATGGCAAATCCAAAAAATGAGTTCCAGAAGTATGCACAGGTAACTAATACTATGAGAGGATGTTACAGAGAAAAATACATTCCAGACAATCAGGCCTGCTAACTACTGTTAACTGTATTTGACAATCCATATTATGTCTCTGGGTCTTTGAATATCTTAAGTCTGGAATGGATTTCCACATAATAATTAACAACAATAATAATAGCTAATATTTACATAGTGCTTATTATTTGCCAGGCCCTATGGTAAGTGCTATGTATATATGCTAAGTGCTACGTGTATATATATATATATATATATATATATATATATATATATATATATGTGTGTGTGTGTGTGTGTGTGTGTATACACACTCACACATATATATATAAGTGCTATGTATATATTCTAAGGGCTATGTGTATATATATATATACACACACACACACACACACATATAAGTGCTATGTATATATTCCAAGTGCTATATGTGTGTGTGTGTATATATCTATATCTATATCTCTATATCTCTATGTCTATCTCTATCTCCATCTCTATCTCTATATGAATTTGATCCTCACAACAGCCCTGGGACGTAGGTGCTATTATTATCCACCTTTTACAGATGAAGCAACTAGGTAAGTGACTTGTTCAGGGTGATATAGATAGCAAATGTCTGAGAGAGGATTTGAATTCAGGTCTTCTTGATTTTAGATTAAAATCCTTAGCTTCCTTAAGAGAACAGTTCAAGTGGCACCTAACATATCAAGCCTTTCCTGAGGACCCCTCCCTAGCTTCCAATCATCAGCACATGCTCTCCTGAAATTAGCTTGTCCTTATACATGTCATACATATAAGGTATCCTTATACATTAGCTTGTCTGTATACATGTTGTGAGACCTATGTAACCTCTTTATTTTTGTTTTTGTACTCTCAGGGCCTTACATGACATCTCTTAAACCCTGAGCATTAAACATTTGTTGACTTGAATCGATAAATTGAATAAGGCTGATAGGGGGAATTAGAGGAATGGATCCCTGGTTTCTCTTTAATATTCATCCTACATTTCTTAGGAAATAGAAATGGCCTGAATTAATTTTCCTTTTCCCCCTTTACTTTTTTTTTCTTTCTCTTCCACTCATACACTACCCTAGTGTTTAAAATCGTTTTGGTCAGAAACTCCTAATATAGTAGTAAAGAATGTATCACAAGGAAGATGAAAACAGAAGTGAACAAAGGTGAGGGAGAAGGTAGTATAGGCTCTCTGCAGAAATATTTATTTGGTGCTAGACTTGGCTCCAGGAAGATCTGAGTGTGAACCCTGCCCCAGATAGTTATTAGCTGGATTCACTTAACTTTCCTTAGTCTCAGTTAAAAATGGGGAAAATAATATTTGTCTTGTAGGGTTACTGTCAGGATCAAATGAGAGAATATATGTGAATCACTTTGCAAACTCTAAAACATTATGGAAATGTTTGTTATTATTATTAGATATAGGTTTAATTCATGGTTGACCCCATAAAGCCATCAGTTCAACAACTGGCTATTAGGTAGCTACTGGGGTATGAGAAGATGAGATCCCCTGCCCTCAAAGAGTCACATCTAAGATGGGGGAAACAATATTACAGCCCCGCCTAAAAAATTCAACAGCATAAATATAGAAAAATAGAGGCACTTCAAAATTTTAATATATACACATATATAAATTTTCTCCTATCAGTGGTCAATAGAAAATAGTTTCTACTGATTGTTGTGTCTTTCCCTGAAATATAAATATAGATACATAAATATAAAATATATAATGTAAATATATGGTAATTTTTTTTGGGTAGAAACACTGAAAACTGGTGGGGTGGGAGGGAGACAGGAAAGGACTCAAATAAAGAGGTGGTATTTGAGCTGAACCTTCAAAGGAAGTAAGATTCCCAGAAATGGAGGTGAGAAGGTAGAACATTTTATGCTCGGGGACAGCCTGCCTCAGGGAAGATGATTGGTGATGAAAACAGGACATTGGTTTGGCTGGAATGGAGAGTGCGTTGGGAGGAGGAGATAGGTTGGAGCATGATTGTAAAGGACTTTAAATGCCAAATAGAAGAGTTTGTCTTTAATCCCTCTGAAGGCTCTTGAATATGGGAGTGACACGGTTAGGACCATACCTGAGGAATATCACTTTGGGCATAGTCTGGAGATTGGATTGGTAAGGGGAAGCTATGAAAGCAGAAAGACCAATGAGAAGGCTACTGTAATAGTACAGGTGAGAGGCGATGAAAGCCTGGTTGTGGTGTGGGTGAAGAAGGGGAGAGAGACCTTATGGAGACAAAAAAGATAAGACTTGACACCTGAACAAGTATAGGGAATGAGAGCAAGGTCACCCACTGCAGCCCAAGGCATCGCCAGTCTTCTTGACCTTATCTTGAAATTGTACTACGATGACTTTGGAGGAGAAAGTGAGGCTGACGACATTGTGGAGCTCTGCCTCATTTAAGTTCACTTCATGCACATCACCCTGTGATGTCAATGGTCCTCTTCAAAGCAAAGGACGAACAACAACAAAAAGTCCAAAAGAGAGTAATTGCCAGCTACCATCCCCTAGGAAGGCAGACTGAGAATGTAACAGTAAACTCCTGCATTTGATGTAAAAACACAATCCAGGAAGGAGGAAGAAAGTAAACACCT
The DNA here is from genome assembly GCF_003287225.1 of Phascolarctos cinereus. Lineage (NCBI taxonomy): Eukaryota > Metazoa > Chordata > Mammalia > Diprotodontia > Phascolarctidae > Phascolarctos > Phascolarctos cinereus. Next base: position 237,225,150 of record NW_027555514.1, on the reverse strand, counting down.
TTGATTTACGAATAAGACAATAAGCAAGAAAACTCAATTTTTTTCCCCTGTCCCTCAGGTGGGGATCATTTCTTCCTGATCTCATCGGAAGCTGGAAAAAGAAGAAATTGACTGAAGTTACAGTATGGATGTAGGGTAGCTCTCAGAAGGGATTTCTTGACAGTAGGGAATAAACTTCAGAAGGAAAGAAGATTCCATCACCCCCAGAGATTTGTAATAACATCATTTCTCATTTGTCTGGGACAAATTAAGCTCAAAGGCAGGGGGATAGAGTAAAGAGCATCTTTGGGTCCTTTGAAAATCTCTGGCTAAATCATTTATGTGGAAAATCTTCAGTTTCCTAACCCACATATGATAGTGACTTCCCAGATTAAAGTTAAACATTTAAGAAAGCCACATATGGAATTTACTGATGCTGACCCTCTAGGGTTTTTCTTACTATTGTTTACTCTCTGCCCCCTCCCTTCCCTATACAATACCTAATTTCTCTCAGGGTCAGAAAAATACAGCTATCTATATATCTATCTTACTGTATAAGAACATTCCTAATATTGAGTATTCTTATTTTTAACTATAGAGAAAAATTAATTGTAGAATAGATGTAAAAGGAAAGCTACTAGTTGGTTTTGTTTTTGGCAAGCTATGGTCTTTTCCTATTGAAAGATGGCATTTAGAGATGCAACTTGGTTCAGCATAAATTTAGCCATGAGACTGTTTTGCAAGTTTCTGAGTTGCCTTCAATATTCACTATCATTGTATTCACCACTGTTGCAAGAGAAATCTGTCAAGTGAATGGAGTAAGATAGCAGAACTTGAGAAAAGAAAATGAAGATTATATTCCAGGGAAAGATGCATAACAATCAGCAGATACTATTTTCTGTTGGCCACTTATAGAAGGAAAAAAATATACATAATTTGAAGTGTCTCTGTTTTTTCCATAATTATGAAGTTACTGAATTTTCTAGGAACAGTTACAATATCATTAAGTGAAAGTCATTAACATTTTGTAATAAATTCCCCTGATAAAGTTTGTGCCAAATACTTACAATTCTTTGAGGCTTGAGAGTGTCCTGATTGCAGTGGGGAACTCATCTAGATCATTGTAATTTAAATCTCTGTGAAAACAAACAGATCATATTTTTGACTTTCCTCTAAGAAAATAATGCAGACTATATCTGTTTTAAGTAGGATATTCCTAAGAGCTGCACTGTATATTAATGACAGATTTTGCATCAGTTTTATCTGCATTAAAATTAATTGATACAAGGTAATACAGTTCACCAAAAACACCAAATAAGACTTATTTATTGTTTCCAGATCTCCTCAAAAGCCCTATTCTGCTTTTTTTTATCATGGTATGGAGTTAGCCCTGAGTCAACAAAGGTTATACCAGTAGGTTCATATAAGCAGGCAAGACTTCAAGTATAGGCCTAGAAAACAACCCGTATCTCCTGTCCAAGGAAAAGCCTTCTTAAGTATAGACAGGCTTATCACCAGAAGCTTAACTGTCGTGTAATGAATTCTTTTCGCCATGCTGGTTTATGAAAGAGACAAAAGTATTAAATGGTACTTAATCATGTACATCTCTCTTCTGTTATTGCAATGATGGTAGTAGAAAGGAGGCAAAGGGAGCAGTAGGTGCTAAGAATCACCCAATTCTTGGATTGTCTATGAACATTTATTCAATTATTGGTACTTCTAAAGTAGAATGCAAAGTTTAATAATCTGATATCCTATCAGAATAACTAAGCCATATCCATACTAGGATTTTCCCCAAGAATAAAACCAGAGGATAAAAATAAATTGTAGGTAAATGGGAGAACGGTTCATAGATAAATAAAGGAGTTGTTGGAGGTAACTTATCTATTGTAGGTTTGAGAGTGTTAGGAAGTATCATTTCATGGGAACATTTGTTTATATCCAATGATGATGAACAGACCACCAGGAAGATACCTGCAGCATCTGTGTTAGGGTACACTGAAGAGGATGAAGAAATACAAAATTCAACAGGTTCCTCTAAATGAAGTCAAGAGAAGCCTTATTTGCTGATACCAATAAGGTAAGAAAATGGTAAAATTTATATCAAAAATATTTGTGATCAATAAATGAAAAAGGCTACAGTTTTGTTGATTACTGGGAAGTTTTACTCCTGTACTTTATGAATCTTTTCCATTTTTTCCATTTTATTTTTATTTTATTTTTTCTCAATTACATGCAAACAAAAAATTTTAACATTCATTTTAAAAATTGAGTTCCAAATTCTCTCCCTTCTTCTGTCCCCACCCCCTCCTTGAGAAGACAAGCAATTTGAATTAGATTTTACATGTGCAGTCATGCAAATCACAGTGTGTGTGTGTGTGTGTGTGTGTGTGTGTGTGTGTGTGTGTGATACATACAGAATAGACGGAAGACAATCTTAGAGAGGAAAACACTAGCAGCTTAGGGTACTAGGAATGGACTCCTGATAAATGTGGTGTTCAAGCTGAGCTTTGAAGTAAATCAGGGATTCTAAGAGGCAGAGGTGAGGAGGAATAACATTCCAAGCATAGGAACAGCTACTACAAGGTCATGGATGTGGGAGATGGAGTGTCCTGTGTGTCAGGAATAGCAAGTATGTCACTGTCACTGGATTGTAGAGAGTATGGAGGGAAATAGAGTGTAAGAATACTGGAAAGATAGGAGGGCACCAGGTTGTGAAGAGTTTTATATGCCAAACAAAGGAGATTATATTTGATCTTAGAGGTAATTACTATTGGAGTTAATTGAGTGGTGGGAACAATGTGGTCAGATTTATGCTTTTGAAAATCGCTTTGGCAGCTATGTGGATGATGGGTAAAAGCTTCAGGCAAGAACACTAATTAGGAGGCTACTGTAATAATCCAGACAAGAAATGAAGAGGGCCAGAACTAGCATAGAGGTTGTGCATGTAGAGAGAAGAGGACATATCTAAAAGATGTTGGGAAAGTAAAAATGACAAAATTTTAGCAACTGACTGTAAATGTGGGGTGAATGACATTGAGAGTTGAGGATGACTCAGGTTACAAATATGATAGACTAGGTGGATGGTGGTGTTCTCTGCAGTAATAGGGAAGTTCTCAAAAGCAATTACTTTGGAAGAAAAGATTACTTCTTTTTTGGACATGTTGATTTTTAGAAGCCTATGGGACATCCAGTTTAAAATGTCTAATGGGCATTTGGCAATGCTGGACTGGAGCTCAGGAGGGAGATAAGAGCTGGATATGTCTGGGAATCATCTACAAAGAGATGATAATTGAACTCCTGGGAGCTGATGAGATCACCAAGTAAGGGACGATAGAGAGAAAAGAGAAGAGGACTTAGGACAGAACCTTGGGGAATACTAAATTAGTGAGAATGACATTAATGAAGGTCCTACAAGGGAGATTGAGAAGGAGGGAGGAGAATCAAGACAAAAGTGTCTCAGAAATCCAGGGGAGGGAAGGTTCAGTAGAAGTTGGTCAGCAGTGTCAAAGACTGCAGAGAAGTCAAGAAGGGTGAAGACTGAGAAAAGGCAATTTAGACATAACTGAAAATTTGGGGGAGATGAGCTTAGGTTGAATGAGGAGGTTGGAATCTGGATTGCAGAGGGTTCAGAAAACAGGGAGAAGAGAGGACATGGAGGCTCTGAAAAGGGGAGGAGAGATATTGGGATGATGGCTGGCAGGGATGGTAGAATGTAGTGAGGGCTTTTTAAAGGTGGAGAAGACTTGAGCACCTTTTTTTAGGCAGTAGATATGAAGAAACTGAAGATTAGAGAGCGAAAGGGGATGATAGTGGGGCTCTCTGTTGGAGAAGAGAGGAGAGATTGGAATCAGTGGTACTTACAGAGGGTTGGCCTTAGAAAGGATCATTCTTCATTAGACTTTTCCATTGGTTAATTTTTCCATAGAGGGCAACAGAGTCTTTACTTTAGTACATTTCCCATTTTTGATGGTTAGCAGTTTACTCAAAAAGGTTGTGTTGCAACTGCTGTAATTTAATGTACTGCATTCTTCTCATCTTTACTCTTCTTTTTAAGTTAGGGTTGACTTTTGCCTTTGCTCCAAGCAGTTGGTTCTGCTGTACTTAGGCAGATAATTTTTAAACGATTACACACTTTTGGATCAGAAACCATGGAAATGCTGATGAATCAGGGCTCAGCAGGGCCCTAGGTTTGTTGAGAGGTGAGATTAGTGTTAACTGACGAAGCTTAGGCTGAGTCAGGAGACCATGTGCCTGGGCTAACTCGTTAAATCACAGGCATTTGTCACAGCATTTTGAGTTCATGTCCTAAAAGATCCTTCGAAGGAAATAGGTATGTTTAGTCTGGAGAAGGAAAGTCTGGGGGATGGATGACAGGAAAGCTGTTTTCAACTATTTGAAGGATTGTAGTGAGGAAGAAGGGTTAGACTCCTGTTTGGTCCCAGAACGTAGAATTAGGAGCAATGGATAAAAGTTGTGAAGTGATGAATTTAGATTGAGGAAGGGCAAACTTGGGCAGGTAGGTGATGCAGTGAATAGAGTGCCAGGCCTAGAGTCAAGCAGATTTATCTCCCTGAGTTCAAATCTGGCCTCAGACTAGCTGTGTGACCATGCATTAAGTCATTTAACCCTGTTTGCCTCAATTTCCTCACCTGTAAAATGAGTTAGAGAAGGAAATGGCAAACCACTCCAATATCTTAGCAAGAAAACCCCAAATGGGGTCATGAAGAGCGTGACATGACTGAAACAACTGAACAACCACCACCACCACCGCGTCAACAACAAAAGGGCAAGCTTCCTAATGATTAAAGCTCTCCTCAGATGGAGCTAGCCAAGGAGCAACACCATAGTTTTGGATCAGGAGCCTGCCTCAGAGTCAGGAAGACCTAGGTTCATCATGTCCCATGTCTGATACTAGTAGATGACCCTGGGCACACCACTTCACTTCTTGGTACCTCCAGACTACAAGTTGAAAAGTAGGTGCTGCTCTTCATTGGTAAAGGAGGTTTCATCCTTGAGAGTTCCCCACATCAATGAAGCCACAGATTTGGTCCTGACAAAAATAGAATGAGCTCCTTTGGCACATAGTGGGTTCCCCTTCCTTTAAAGTCTTTCAGCAAAGGCTGGATAATTCTACATTGGGGACTTCATAGAGGGAATTTTTTTTTCAGGTAAGGTTGAACCAGATGACCTTTGAGGTACCTTCCACTGAAATTCTGTGACTCAGGGACCCTCTTGGGGCTGTTGGTTTCTCTGTCCAATGGGAACCTACTCTGACATATTTTGTTGGACTTTGATGCCTTTTGATCAACCATCAAGCCTCTTCATGGCCTGCCTATTTCACACTGGGCCTCCTGGATTCCTGTCCCCATGATCATGGACTGTGATTCTTAATTAGCATCTGGCTTTGCCTGAGGATGATCTGACTAACTTTCATAGCAGTTGGAGTTTCTGCCTTTCAGAAGAATGCCCAACTCTGTCTTTTGGAAGTATACTGACTCCAAGATTATCTCAGGAATATAATTAATGATTCAGGCCCAAAGCAATATATGATCCTGAGCCTGAAATGTAATGCTCAATTACAAAATGTTAGAATTGATAAGGCAATGAGTAAAAAAGTCCATGAAGATACTCAAGTAACAATCTACCATTAGCTTGGAAAGAGAGAGATGGCAGAGTCAAATATTTCTACCTTCAATCTTATCCTATTGGTCTATACTGTGAAAGAGTTGTGATCTCCTCTGGGAACTGTATCTATGGGTGCAGATTAAAATCCTATCTGCCAAACCTTTTTTCCCCTATGTAATTCTTGTCCACATCTTTTCATAAATTCTCCATAAAGCAGCATCTACTTATTTTATTTGGGGGGGGGGAAGTGGAGAGTCTTCCTCTCTTTTTTTTAAAATTTATACATTTTGTGAACTCTCATGTGGCATTCAGGCTGTCCATTTCTCACTCTGTTCTTGAAACATGACTGAATGATTTTATCTTGCAGTTATGCATGTCTTTTATGGTATCTTTTTCACCACTCCCAACACCCAAGTCATCATTGGTAACACACTTCAGTTCTCCTTTTCTACCTATAATCTATCATTCCATTCATTGCCCTTTGGCAACGGAAAGATTTGGCAGCAATCATCTGAGAAAGATGTCCTTAGGCTTTCTACTTCTACTTACAATGTAACATGCTTTCCAGACTTAATATACCTTTCTTCTATACTTTGATAAAAGAAGAATAATTGACTCTTAGACTCTGAGAATGGCAGATTTCCCAGATGACTCAGGAAAGCCTTTTGGTCAGCTAATCAGATGTGCCTGGATATTCCTCTGTAGAGAAGAATTGCTAGTTAATTTACAAAGCGAGCTAATCTGACTGAGTCCAACATGAATCATGATTCACATTTGTCTGGTACAAACCGTCACTAAGCCACATGGCAGGCAGGAAATAAAGTAGGTTGTGGACATAAATTTCCTTCCTGTTGGTAAATCCCTCCAGATGCTATGTTTTGATTAAATGAGGCTTGGGCCCTTATAAATTACTTGATTTCCAGTAGGGCGGGGGTGGGGGGGAGGAGGGAAATAGTATTTTGGAAGAACTATAGCACTGATTCACGTATCTTCTATAAACTTATACAAAAAAAGAAATTCTTGCACAAACTTGATATAAAGTGAAGGGGAAGAGAAAGGAACACATGTGTGTTAAGTGCTTGCTATGTGCCAGATATTGTGCTAAGGACTTCCCAAGTATTATAATATTTCATATTATCACAAATATCATCGTGAAGCCTTACGGTGTTAAGTTTCCCAGACACAGGTCATCACGCACCCTCAGCTAGTTCCTTGTGAGTAAAGAACAAAGAGTATGTACCACTGATCACTACTGAAACTTGCTTATATTCTTTTTAATGAAACCCGGAATCCTGAACTTGGCTCAGAAGCGCAGGAAAGAGTGTATTAATTTGTGATTGCCAAGACTCCTAGCTCTTCCTTCTGTAAGGCATTCTAATTATTCCCCAAACATGATGGTTCGAACCTCATTCAACACATTGCTTGCCTCTTCTCTTGGTGCCTGAGAAGAGAATCCCTTATTTGATTCTGTAAGGCAAACCATTACTGGTTCCCACTGTCCATAAAAGCAGCCAATATGGATGGCTCCCCCAGAAAAAGCATTTGTGGAAAAAGCTAAAGTAATCTCAAGCACTTTCCCTCTAGTTTTTGTGTTGAACTAGACTTGCATATGAATAATGGATTCAAAAGTGATGGTGGAGGGTTTTCCTCTTCCCCATTCATGACTTGAACCAATAATGTAGACCAGGGGCATCTAAACCAGGCTAGAATAATCTATTGTCAATATAACTTTTTTTTTTTTGGCAAATACATTTTAGGGAGTTGCTGTGTCCAGAAACTATAGACACATTCCCCTTCCCTACCTGAGGACCTAATGGTTGAAACTTCTTCAGCTGCTGTTGATAGCCTGGATTGGTCAGTCTGGAGCTGGCTTAGAAGCCAGTGGTTATCTGATTTGGGGTTATCAACCTCCCCATGGTATCAAAAGATATAACATATACAAAACCCTTTGTAAATGATTAATTGTATTATAATTATACTATTATTATTTTGTGATCTACCCTGATGCAAGCTTATAACTGAGTTTCTAGATTTATTCTTTTGAACTGTCTCTTAATTTGGATCCCTCCCTTTTTCTCTTGTAAAGGTAGATCTGAACTCAGTAATAATAAACCTGAGGGATGACAATCATTTGATCCCTTAAAATGAATTTTTTTTTCTAATCAGACTGTGATGTCTGCTATACAGTGCCTGTCACATAGTAGGCACTTTAATAAATGTTTATAGACTGAGTGATTCAGTATAATGTGTCTTGATTTGCTGATAATGCACTCTCTAATAAGGTTATTATTTTTTTCCCATTATTGGTCCTTTAAATCTCAGGTTTGTTTTTTTTTTAGAAAAGAGTGTGTGTGTGTGTGTGTGTGATAGCCTTTGTAAACAACACACTCAAAGCCAAAAAGCACGTTTTGGTTTTAAAGCTGTTTTGATTCTTCAGAATATTAATGAAAACACTGAAAAAGGGAAACAATTAAGAGGTCAACTCACAGAGTCTCTAGGCTGTGGAGCCCATCAAAGCATTTCTTTCCCAGGGAGTAGATCTTATTGTTATGGAGATGTCTGTAGGAGAACATTAAGGACACAGTCAGGGGAGCACATTGAACGCAGTGGACTTAGGCAAAACATTTTGATTGGTAAAATCAAAAGAAAACACATACAAATAATGCTTTGCAAAAAAAAAAAGCCAGAGGAAGGGCCTGTATTTTTCCTTTCATTCAAACATAAACATATAGCTGATTCTGTACCCTGGCTTTAAATTTAATAGATAGACATTGATTTTTTTTGAGTTGAAAGTTCAGAAAATACATAATGATATGACACAAGCATTGTACAGGTCAACTAAAAATCCTAATAGGTTGGCTGGGCCCTACAAAACAGAGAGTGTGGTTTTGGGAAGGAGGATTCAGAGGATTTGCCTTGACTTGATGGCTTCCTTGTCATTGCTAAACACAAATTCTTTGAAGACAAGGCCTAGCGAGGAGTAGGGTAGTTTTTGTGGAGTCCCTAGGTTTCCTAACCTAGGTCTGTGTTAAAACTGAAGGCTTTCGCTTTGCGCTCAGGAGGGCATTCAGTGAATAACACATTCCTGTATCAATATCAAGTGACAGTATACAGATTAGATTTGTTGTCCAGAGAGGTCAGCTCTCTGAATGGAGGTATGGAATAACCACATATCAGCTCAGTGGCATGCTAAAGAAGTCACAGACTGGATCCCTATAAAGACCAGATAGTATGTTTTCACTCCATGGTGAAATTCTAAACTCCTAACATGAATTTTGGAAACTGGTCACCAGGTAAACTGTGTGGAGTATGGAAGGATCTGTGTCAATCTATCACCACCACTGGGATGCGTATCCTAGGAATTAATTAATTAATCAATCAATCAATGAATCAACAAGCACCTACTATGTGGCAGGTGTAATCGTAAATGCTGGGCATATGTATTCAAAGAATGAAGCAATTCTTACCCTCAAAGAATGGTGGGTTGGTATCATCTTTTTACTTGAAGAACAGCATATCAGGTGTCTTTTAAATGAGGCAGTATATGTAAAGCACTTAGCAACCATTATGGGAGCCAGGTTAGCATGAGAAATTACATGGTAAAAATTACCATAAATTGCTTATCCTATGAGACTATGGTTCATTTTCTAAAAGATTTATTAGTACTTAATGTGAGGTTAACCAACTCCTATTTCCCTGAACCAGTGTTCATTCTATATAGCTCCTTGAGTGCAGGGGTGTATATATGTTTTTGCCTTTGTATCTCTACTGCTTAGCACAGTGCCTGGCACATAGTAGGTGTTTTATAAAGGTTTGTTGACTTGGCTTGGCTTGACTCAGAGCTCTCACTAGCAATTTTGGTGTCAGGGCAAGCAGCAAGGAGTGACCTTCAAACCACCATTCAAAGACAAATCCAGTTAAGGGAAGGGGGGTAGAGTAAAGACCCTGGGATGCTATTGCTGTATCAGGATGGGGGATGAGAAGAGTAGAGCCAGGACAGGCCTGAGGCACTATAGCATGGGGATGGTGAAGAGTGTATGATGGTAGGGGGTAGGTAGAAGGAAGCATGTCATCTAGTAGCTTTTTATTCTTGCTACCCTAGGTGTTAAGCTCAGTTGTTTCTACTGAAGGAGTATAAGCTTGTAAGTACCTTTTACATCTCAGGGAAGTGAAGGGAATAAGCATTTATATAGCACCTACTATACACCAGGTAGCGTGCTAAGTGCTTTTTACAATTATTATCTCATTTGATCCTCACAACAACCCTGTGAAGTAAGTTCTATGATTATCATTTCATCATTGAGGAAACTGAGACAGAGAGGTTAAGTGACTTGCTCAAGGTCATACATGTAGTAAGTGTCTGAAGCTAGATTTAAACTCAGGTCTTCCTAACTCCTAGGCTAGCACTCTATCCACTGTTCTATCCAGATGCCTACTCTGACTTAACTTGGATCATCTCAGTGGTCTGAGGGCAAGTCCCTATCACCCACTTCAGTTATCCCTCCGATAATCATTGTCTTCACAGCTCCTAATTGTAAGACCATTTATTTTCATAAATGCTATTTGAGAAAATATTCAATTAAATAAGAAATCTACAAGTTTCAGAAAAAACTTTAAAATAATACAGATGCATTGAACAATACTCACATATTTAATTGATTGATTAATAAGAAAAAGGGATTTGGACTTTTGTTATAAACTGTGACAAAAAATGGATATTAAATAAATAGACCACTTACAAGCCACTCCATGGTATGAATATGTTTTGTCATTAGGAAAGAAAATGTCATACCTTAAAATCCTGATCAAAGTTTGAGAGTTCTGCATTTTAAAGTCTATGTTACATAGTGAAATCAGAAAGTTTTCTTTTTAAAAAATTTCAATAAAACTTACAGTACTACCAAACTGGAGAGGTTTCCAAAGGCATAGTCTGGTATGTGGTGTATTTTGTTCAGAGCTAAGGTCATGGCCTGCAATGCTGACAAACTCCTAAAAGCCTGGACAGGGATTTCAGTCAAAGAGTTGTCATCTAGCCACAGGTGTCTCAGGGAGATCAGGCCATTAAAGCAGTTGGCTGGGATGTAGTTGATTTGGTTGGCATCCAAACGCCTTAGAAAAAAAAGAAAGCAAAATGTTAGTGGAAACATGGCATGGAACTTATTTGAGATATGGTGATGGACTGATGATCCAAGTGTGTGTAAAAGAGAACTTTGATCTGTCCTTATTTTTTGGCCCCAGGGTCTCCTGATATCTAGAGTTCACATATTTGATTGATTGGTTAATTAATTAAAAAAGAGATTTGGACTTTTATTATAAATTGCAACAGAGAAAATGGGTATTAAATAAATAGATAAACCACTCCATGGTATGGTATCTTTTCTCTTATCCTTTTGTGTTCTTCATCTGTTCAACAAGATGAACTCTTAAGTCCCTACCAGCTAAACAATTCAGATTCTAGGATTGTCCTTGAGTCTTAGACTACCAGTCAAATTGGACCTAAAGTTTAAATCAGTCTCCTTTTAGTGGAATTTGATCAGTATGCTTTTCACTGGGAGGAGGTCATCACTTCAGAAGTCTGTGGTTTCAGGATTGCTGATCTTTTAGCTTTTTTTCATGAAACCAGGAGATAGGTCTGTAATACAAAATGAATGCCTATCTCTTGACCACAAATTAAGGACGTATTGATACAATGGAAAGAGCACCGGTTTTGGAGTCAGAGTAACTGGGTTCAAATCCTGCCTATGATCTGTTCAAATCCCATCCCTGAGTGACCTTGGGTAAGTAATTTCCCTGGATCTTAGTTTCCTCATCTGTAAAATAAGGGGGTTGGACTAGATTAGAGGGGTCAAATATGTGGCTGCTAAACACCACAACATTCTTGCCAGAAACAGATTAAAATGTAAATGGGAAATATTTAACAAAATAAGTAAAAATGCAATAAAACATAGATAACATTACATATTAAAGCTAAATCAATATGCAGCCAACAAAAACCCTTACATATAATTTTAAAAAATTAAGTTTAAATTGTCTCCTTCCTTCCCTCTCACCCTACACTAGACAAGGTTGCCATTTGACACAGATATACAAATACATGTAAAAATATACTATACATACTTCTATTTATCAGTCCTTTCTCTGGAAGTGGATAGCATCTTTCTTCATAGGTCCTTTGCAGTTGATTCGAATATTCATAATACTCTAACTTGATCATTCACAGTTGTTCTTTGAACAATATTGCTGTTACTTTATACAACATTCTCATGGTTCTGCTCATTTAACTCTTTATTACATACAAGGACACTCTTAAGGTCTCTCTTAAGAACTTTGGAAATGATTGTGTGACAGGGAGACATTGGCACAGTAAAGCTCAGTATGGCGTGCCCACAGCGGAGAAGGTGCACAGAGTCGAAGTAGCTCAAAAGAAATGCAAGATGCGCAAATTTAGAGAATCCACCCCAAATTTTCACATGGACTATTTGTGCCACATTTGTGGTAAAATGTAGCATAGTGATGCATTTTGAGCCTCTTTGAGAATGAAGGATAACAACCATTTCATGTGAGTCTTTCCACGTTTTTCTAAAACCAACCAGCTCATCATTTCTTACAGTGCAGTAGTATTCCATTACAATCATATACCATAACTTAGTTTAGTTATTCCCCAACTAATGGGCATCTCCTTAATTTCCAGTTCTTTGCCACCACAAAGAGAGCTGCTATAACTATTTTAGAACATATAGAACATTTAGAACATATATATATATATATATATATGTGTGTGTATATATATATATATATATATGTATGTATATATATATATATATATGTATGTATAGAACATATTCCCTGATCACCTTAGGAAATGGACCTAATAGTGGTATTGCTGGGTCAAAGGGTACAAATTAGTTGGCCCCTCTATCCCCACCCCCATTTCTATCAGTCTGACACCCCTATCAGCTCTAGGTGGATGAGTCTATTGCCTTATAGCCTATTGGCTAGTTCAGTTAAACCCCAGAGATGATTATCTCCAGCTTGAATGGCAGTTACAATGACTTCAAAGGCACATTGCTCACCAAGGAAGAGTGAGTTGCTATTTATTTATTTATCTATTTTAGTTGATACCATTAAATAATACCATTCAATATCATTAAAAAATCAATACCATTAAATACCATTAAAATACCATTAAAATACCCTTAAATAAATGCCATTCCATGCCATTAAAAAAAATCCAAAACCAGATAACATCTCTTACTGATCCTAGCCTTTTCCCTCCCTTCACTTTTAGTGAATACAACTTCTAACGACATTTCCGGTTGGCATTTCCTTTTTTTTCTGCCCACCAGTCATTGGTGTTGATGTGGTCATGCCTGTCTCAATGTCGTGCTGGTTAATGAGCCAGCAGGGGGCGCACATATGACACATTCTTTTCACCAACTCTAACAAGGGCTGGAATTTGGTCACATTGGATTCTTGCCTTGAAGCATCATAAGTCATGCATGCTGGTCTGGTGAAATCCTGGATGAAGTATAGATGATCAATAAAATCAACATGATTCTTATATGCTTCTGACAGTATATATATATATATATATATACACACACACACACACACACATGCATATACATACATATATATATAAGTATATATATACATATATATGTAGGTATATATTTCCTACTCTTGTCTGGCACACAAGTCCATTTCAAAATCTGTCTTTTTTTTTTAAGTTCATTTTAAAACTTGCTATACACTAGAAGATTATTTATAAAAGTACAAATGGATTCTGAAAAATGTTTTTTGGAAGCCCTTAAGACTAAACAGATGCAGGAAGCACACCAGGATAACAAAATAATCCCTCTGCAAACCAAAGTCAAACAGTTTGGAGATGGGGGAAAATCTCTAGGGTAGGCAGCTAATCTCTTTGTTTAAAGGGGCTTCCTCATTTTTAGTCCCCCTAATGTCAGGTCAGCTCTGTCTCCTGGTCCTTATGCCTACCCACTGAATAGGAACAAATCATCCCTCCTGAGGCACCAGGCCAGATTCTAGCAAATAACTCAGAGAAGGTCAGTTGGAACAAATTTTAAAGTTTCAGTGTCAAAGCCCTCCTACAATTAAATTTCCAGTATAATAACTGACATGGCAGGCAGCAGAAACTCCACTTCTAAAACAGCATAAGGTTCTGTCAACAAATGGAGCTGGAAATATTTAGGAAAATCAATGCCATTTCTCCTCTACCGTCCAGGCAACACTAGGCTTATGTTCTAAAATTGGGAATAGTTTGCTTAGGGGCAGGGAGGTAATTGTTTGGTTTAACTGAAAGTACAACACTTTTTTCTAAACTGTGATATGGTGGTATGTGAACTAAGAGGTTTTAGTTATTCTGTTTATTTTTCCAATTAACAGGTATTTCTTCTTCCAAACTCAATCCTTCATGGGAGGGGGTGGCAGAAAGAAAAAAAAAAAACACCTTTGTAACAAACATGCGAAATCAAGTGAAACAAATCCCAACATTGGCACCTTCTAAAAATATATGGTGGGTTCTACATCTTGAATCCATCACCTTTTCATCAAGAGGGGAGTGGCATGGGCTTATCATTAATCTTCTGGTTGGTCATTGCACTTTTTAAGTCTTTCTGAGTTTGTTTTTTACAGTGTTGTGGTTATTGTCAAAATTGTTCTGCTTCTGCTTACTTCACTCTGAATCAGTTCATTTAAGTCTTCCTAAGGTTTTCTGAACTCTTCCCTCTTTGTATATGTATGTATATATATACATATATATTTATACATATATGTAGTGATGGACTCAAGATGCAAAATGCTACATTTATTCTTGGACATGTCCAATGTAGGAATGTTTTGCTTGACTATATGCATTTGTTACAAGAGTTTTGTTTTTCCTTTTTTTTTTTCTCCCAATGGAGATGTGGAAGGGGGATGGAGAGAAAATTAACCCTTATTAATTAAACAAAAATAAAAAAGAGAATGCTTGTAATCTTTTACTTTACATAAAACCATATGGGAAAATAGTGTTCTGTTATGTTTATAGAGCATAATTTGTTCAACAATTCCAATTCAACTCAACAATATCCACTACCCTATATATATTTGGTGCTTGGGTTAAAAAAAAAACCCAAGAAATCATCTCTATTCTAAAGATGTTCTCTTTTAATTGCTATTACTTAAAGGACTGAAACTTTTTTTTTGTTTTTGGTCTAAACCTGTAATTTCATCAGAGAACTTATGAGTGAAGAGTGGGAGAGATTTGAGGGAGGGACCCCAATTAAGAAGCTATTGGATAGTCTAGGTGAGAGGTGTTAAGGGCTTGAAGTAAGGTGGTAGCTGTGTGAGTAAAGAGAAGGAAAGCAAGAAATGTCCTGGAGGTAGGAACCACAGGATTCACCCACTGATTGGATTTGTGGCATGAGGATAACATCAACATAACAAACCTTGGAGAATGGAAGCATGGTAGTATTTTTCACAGAAACAGGAAAATTTGGAAGACAGGTGAGTTTGGGGAAAGACATGTTCTGTTTCTGACTTGTTGAGCTTGAGATGTGTGGCATGATAATAATGACAATAATAATAATAATAGCTAGCATTTGAATATCACTATAAGGTGTGCAAAGCATTCTTACATCTATTATTTCATTCGAGCCACACAACAACCCTGTGGGAGTAGGTGCTATTACTATATCCATTTTCTGGATGAGGGTACTGAGGCTGAGCACTGTTTAAGTGACTAACTCTAGGTCACACAGCTAGGTGGTACAATGGGTGGTGTGGCTGGCCTGGAGTCAGGAAGACCTGAGTTCAAAACCAGCTTCAGACACTTACTAGCTGTGGGACCATGGGCAAGTTATTTATCCTCAGTTTCCTTATTTATAATATAGGGATAATAATAGTAGTATCTTTGAGAGTTGTGTGAAGTTCAAATGACATAATATTTGTAAAGTGCTTACCATGGTGTCTGGCACGTAGCAGGTACTACATAAATTCTAGTTATTATTAGTAATAGGGGTAAGTATCTGAGGGCAGATTTGAACCCAGGTCTTCTGACTTCAGGTCACTCTATGCACTACACCACCTAACTGCCTATGAACAGTAGCTGCCATATAAGGCTTGGCTAGTTTTTCCTTAAAAGGTATTAAAATTATGCTTGAGACTTATTTATAGAATTATCTCAGGAGACTGAGGCTAAAGCTATTGATAAGTTTCCTGGTAGCCAAAGTACAAAAGCCAGCTCATGAAGAGGCAAGGGTTGCTCTCCCTCAGCTTTGACCAGTGTGGCCAATGCAAATATAAGGAAACTTCACTCAATGGAATCAATGTTGTGTCCTTGATAAGCAATGTATTTCCATGCTATGGTGAAATAAACTTCTTTTTGTGAACTGCTAAAATGGTTTATGAGTGTTTCATTTTGTTCCATTTCTGAACCTGGGACATCAGACAGGACTGAGTCTCTACCCGGATGCCTCTGGGACATCCAGTTTGAAATGTTCAATGGACAACTGCTGTAACTGAAGCTCACCAGAAAAACTAGGGACAGCTAGGTGTCACAATGCACTGGGCCTGCTGTCAGGAAGACCTGAGTTCAGATTTTGCCTCCTACACTTTATAGCTATGTGACTCTGGGTAAGTCAGTCAGCCAGTTGGTTAATAAGCATTGATGAAGTACTGCTATGTGCCAGGCACTGTGTTAAGCACTGGAGATAAAAGAAAAGGCAAAGAAATTCTCTACCCTTGAGGAGCTCACAAGCTAATGTTTCCTCATCTGTAAAGCAAAGATGACAGTAATAGTACCTACGTCCCAGGGTTGTTGTGAGAATTAAATGAGATAATACTTATAAGGCACTTTGCTGATCTCAAGGTGCAATGTAAATACTACTCATTATTACAGCATATATTTGAATCTATATGTTATATATTATATACTTATATATTAATATTATATACATTATAGATGAATCTGATTAATTTACAGAGAGCTAATAAAATATTTATTTAGGAACTGTGCTGGTACTGAAGATGCAAGTACAAAGCCTTCCTTATTCTCAAGGAACTACATTCTAATAGAGGAAACAATTATATATAACACACATATGTATTATACATAGAATATAAACATAAAGTTAAAAATATAAACATATACAAAGTAGTTTGGGAGAGCACTAGTAGTTGGGGAGTCAAGGTGCAATTAATACATTTCAATTAATATATTTTTTCCTCTCCCTCACATCTCCCTGTATTGAGAAAACACACATACACACACACACACACACACACACACACAATTTTTCACAACAAATACGCATAGTCAAACAAAATAAATTCCTGTATTGTGTATGCTCAAAAATGGCTAGTCCTTTGGAATTGTGGTTGGTTTTTGACAAGTCTTTCAAAGTTATTTGTCTTTGCAATGTTGGGATTATTGTGTAAATTTTTCTTCTGGTTCTATTTACTTCACTCTATATCAGTTCATACAAGTCTTCTGAAGATTCGCTAAAACTGTAACTTTCTTAATTTCTAAATGAACAATAATATCCCCTAACATTCATCTATCATAATTTGTTCTGCCATCCCCCAATTGATGGGCACCCCTTTAGCTTCCAGTTTTTTCACACTATAAAAAGAACTGCTATTCCTATTTTTGTATAGAAGAATCCTTTCCCCTTGAGACATATCCTACAGGAAAAGAGGGCTTCTATAAAGGGGAGGAAAGTAGTTGAGTGCATTTCAGGTATTGGGGATGTCCAAGGCAAAGGCATGAAGATAGTAGATGGAATGTCATGTGAGAGGCACAGAGATAAGGCCTTTTTGGCTAGATGGCAGAGTTCTAGAGGGAAAGTATTGTCCAATGAGGCTGGAAAGATAGGTTGGGTCCAGGTTGTATATGTATGGCCTTGAAAGCTAACCAGAGGAGTTCAAATTTAATTCTAGGTATTAGGAATACAGTGGAGTTAATTAAGTAGAAGAGTCACATGTTCATGTGTTTAAGTTAAATGGACTGGGGGTAGAGAGAGCCTCAAGCCATAGAGACCAATTAGGAGGCTATTAGAACAGTGAGAGGTAGTGAGTTGAGAGAGAGGGTTGGATGTGAGAGATGCTTGGAAGGCAGAAAAAGCAAGATTTGGCAACTGACTGGATATGTGCAGTGAGAGAGAGGGTGAAGAGTTCAGAGTGATTTCGGAATTATAAAGCTGGGAGACTGGAAGGGTGTTGGTGCTCTTGATGGGAATAGGAAAGTTTGGAAGAAGGGAGGGTTTAGAATATGGAAAGATAGTTAAACCTATGGGAGCTGATGAGATCACAAAGAGAAGGAAAGAAGAGGGCCCAGGACAGAGCTTTGGGGGATGCCAATAGTTACGGGGTGTGCTATGGGTGGACCAGCAGAGAAGACTGAGAGGGAGCTATTAAGTGGAAGGGGAACCACGATACAAAAGAGTCATGAAAAACCAGAGAGGGTAGTCAATAGAGTCAAATGAAGCAGATAAATTGCGAAGAATGAGGGAAGACTGAGAAAAGACCATCACCCTGGCAATTTAGAAATCTAGTCCCAGCCCCTCATTCTATATACAGATGAGGAAACTAAGGCCCAGGAAGGTTAAGTAAGTTTATCAGGTGAATAAGCATCAAAGTTGGGCTGTAAACCCTGTTCCTCTGATTTCAGTCAGTGTTCTTTCCTCCTCCTTACCTCTTTATTACTGTTGGTAGAAATGACAAGTGGTCTATGAAATGACAAATAGGTTCCAAAGCTATCCCCAGAATTGCTTCAGTCTGCACAAATTAATAACCTTAAATGTCAGTGAAATGTCAATGTTTTCTGGTGCCTTTTAAGAAAGCACTCATAAGAGCTTAACATTGCAGACTGGGCTTCTCTATAACAAGATCTTTTTTTAAAAAAAGTGTGCTTTTCATAAGGAAATTGATCATAATGCTTAGCTGTCATTCAGAGCCTCTCCCTGGACAGTACCCTTATCTATTATATACCATCATACGGTTAGCAATAAAGAATTAGTAATCATGTCTGGGGCATGGTGCAGGTGGGGATTTAATATCTGGTATCAATTTGGCATTCAAAAGGAAATGTGCAAGATTGGGCACAGCTATTTGAAAGTCTAAATGAAGCTCCCTGTGTTTCATTTTCAAAATTACAATATTTTTGCTGCCTGGGGTAAGGCACAAAAAAATTTCATTGTTTTTCTTAGATAGCATGGTATAGTGGAAAGATTTATGATAATATAGTGGAAAGAATACATTTTAGACTATAAGCCTTTTGAGGGCAGTGACCATTCCCTTCTCTCCCTCTGCTTTTCTTTTGTGCCTTAGTGCTCAGCATAGAACCTTGTACATGATATTTTAGATGCGGAGCTGGAAGGGAGCTTAGAGGTCATTGAATACAATTCCTTCATTTTAGAGATTGTGAAATCTAGTCCCAGAGAAATTAAGTGGGCTGCTTATTAACTAAGACAATTGATAAGTATCTGAAGTGGGATTTAACCCACCTCCTGGCCCCAAGTCTAGCATGCTTTCGATTATACCACATAATAGATGCTTTAGAAATAAATGTTTGTTTAATTGAATTTAGAATCAGGAGACTTGGCTCTTATACTAGATTCAACAATTCTAGCTGTGTGGCCTTGGGCCCTGGACAAACAGTGGGTAGAATGCTGGACTTGGAGTCAGGAAGCCATGAGTTCAAATCCTGCCTCAGATGCTTACTGGCTGTGCAACCCTAGGAAAATCATCACCTCTTCTCAACTTCCTCATCTGTAAAATGGGGTGACAGTAGCACAACAACAAGGTTGTGAGAATCAAATGAGG
The DNA here is from genome assembly GCF_003287225.1 of Phascolarctos cinereus. Taxonomy (NCBI): domain Eukaryota; kingdom Metazoa; phylum Chordata; class Mammalia; order Diprotodontia; family Phascolarctidae; genus Phascolarctos; species Phascolarctos cinereus. The sequence goes on along the minus strand of NW_027555514.1, from coordinate 237,205,719 downwards.
TAATATACACAAAGTACCTTACAAATCATAAAGTTCTATACAAATGCTGACTATAATTATCAAAGTGCAGCTAGGTGGTACAATGGATACAGCAACTGACCTTGGAGTCAGGAAAACTTCTTCCTGAGTTCAAATGTGGCCTCAGACACTTACTAGCTATGTGACCCTGGGCAAGTCACTTAACCCTATTTGCCTCAGTTTCCTCATTTGTAAAATGAGCTGCAAAAGGAAGTGGCAAACCACTCCAGTATCTTTACCAAGAAAACCCTAAATGGAGTCATGAAGAATTGGACACAACTGAAAAATGATTGAAAGCAAGTATTATTCCAAAATCACTGAATTTCTTCTATGCTTCAGTTTCTTCATCTATAAAACAGATTGTTGTGAGGATCAAATGAGATAGCATATGTAAAATAGCATATGTGCTTTCTAACTCTTTAGGTGCTATACAAATGCTATATAAATAACATTATTAAGTCACTTACATTTCTTTTGAATATCAGTTTCTTCATCTATAAAATGGGTATAACATTTGCACTGCCTACCTAATAGGAAAGTGTTTGCAGACTTTAAAAGCATTATGGAAATGGCGAGTTATTGTCAAGCATGTATTTTTTCATGCATCTAGCTTGAGATTTTCTGGCTCACTTTTAGAAAATACCCAACATGATAGATTCTAGATAATCCCTACTTGGAAGCTATTACCAGACTTAATCTTTATAGAGGACTTCAAAGCTGAATAGGTGTGAGCAGTTAATGCCTGTCACACCTACAGGTGGCTCTTAGGAAGAGTCCTGACAGAGCAGGTGGCAAGGCACAAGGTGTGTCCTAGTTGATAAATAAACAAAGAGCTCATATCCTATCAGTCTGGTTTCCTGCATAAGGTTTATATTATCTTTAAATCCAATATCTGTCAGCATGTGAAGAAAAGCATGAGTAACTAAGTAGTGGATAAAAACACATTTAAAATGTAATTTCATGTTACATTTATTATATCATTTCCCTTCCCCTTCCCTCCCCTCCCCTTCTCTCCCTTCCCGTTCCCTTCCCTTCCTTTCCATCCCCTTCCTTTCCATCCCCTTCCCTTTAATCCTCTCTCCTCCCTTTCCCTTCTCTTCCTTTCCATCCCCTTCCCGTTAATCCTCTCTCCTCCCTTTCCCTTCCCTTCCCTTCCCTTCCCTTCCCTTCCCTTCCCTTCCCTTCCCTTCCCTTCCTTCCCTTCCCTTCCTTCCCTTCCCTTCCCTTCCCTTCCCTTCCCTTCCCTTCCCTTCCCTTCCCTTCCCTTCCCTTCCCTTCCCTTCCCTTCCCTTCCCTTCCCTTCCCTTTCTTCCCTTCCTTTCCATTTTCTTCCCTTCCCTCCTCTCTCCTCTCCTCTCCTTCCCTTCCCTTCCTTTCCATTTTCTTCCCTTCCATCCCCTTCCCTTCCCTCCTCTCTCCTCTCCTTCCCTTCCCTTCCCTTCCTTTCCATCTCCTTCCTTTCCCTTCCCTTCCTTTCCATCTCCTTCCTTTCCATTCCCTTCCCTTCCCTCCTCTCTCCTCCCCTTCCCTTCCTTTGCCTCCACTTGTCTTGCCTTCATTACCTTCCTTTCTCTCTTCCTTTTCTTTCTTAGACTTTATCCTCATCTCATTTAGGTTTGAAAATGCTGGGGCACCTCATTAGGCAAAACATTCTCACTATTGATCAGCATGGGAATTTAGACCTGCTGAATTTCCAATCTGGGTTGGTTTGCCTCTGCTTAGGAAAGTTGGTGGTCCAATGCCCCAGAGGCCCATCATCATGCTGAATTTTAGTGCAGACGCTCAAATGTCATAGCCCACTGCAGTTCAAAATCTCTGAGTGCAAGATCTTGGTCAGCTCAGCCTCTCTGGTGGCTGGGATTACAGGTGTGATCTTGCCCACCCCCCGGCCCCCCCCACTTTCTTTTTTTGTAAACCAAAGCATCATAGCTAACATAGTTATGGCAAAAGATGGCGTGGTAGATAACACATAGGACTTGAAGAGTCAGGAAGCCTTGGGTTTGAACTCTAGCTCAGATACTCATTGGCAAGTGATTTAACTTGTCTTGGCCTCAATTTCTCTCTTGTAAAATGAGGAGATTAGATTAGCCAGCTTCTGAGGTCCCTTTCAGTTCGAAATCTCTGATCCCACAAATGCGTTCTCACTTCAGATACTTATTTACTCCGTGACCCTGGGCAAGAAACAACTTCTCTGGGCTAAAATTTCTTACCTGTTAAATCAGGGGATTGGATTAGATGATCTCCAAGGTGGAAATTTATGTAATGTTGTTCAGACGATTACAAGCTATGAGACACTGTTTCAACTTCACACAGTCTTATATTAATATTTCTCTAATTTCTCATATTAAAAATAACAATAACTCACATTTACATGATGCTTTAAGGCTCAGAGTGCTTTCCTCATAACAGGCCACTGAGATGGGTTGTACAAACATTATCCCCATTTTTTCCTTTTTAGTTTATGGAATAAAACAAGCATTTCCATAACATAATACAATTAAAAAAGATGATTGTACACAAAACTGCAAATTTACTATGTACCACTTGCTATTCCTTTCAAATCTACAACAAAATTATCATGTCAATTTTTTTCTTTTTTTCTTCTCTCCCCTCCCTCTTGCCCTAGAGATGGCTACCATTAGATACAAATAGGTATACATACATACATGTGTATATGTATATATACATGTATATATAATGCACATATACAAATATATACATATGTAATTGTTCTATACATATCCTATTTATCAGTTCTTTCTCTGGATGCATGGTGTCTTTCTTCATATGCCCTTTACAGCTAATTGGTGTATTTATAACAGACAAAATAACTTATTTTTTCAAAGTCATTCTTACAACAATATTGCTGTTAATGTATACAATGTTCTTTTGGTTCTGTTTATTTTGCTCTTCATTATTTCATGCAAGTCTTCCATGCTTTTCTAAAATCATTGAGCTCACTTCTATTTATTAGATATAATATATATGTAATATTCTATTTGTCATTTCATTATCCCCATTTAAAAGAGGAAGAAGCTTAGGCTTGGAAGGGATAAATGATTTGTTCCACGTGATCTAAGCCCTGATCTTTGCCCAAGTCCAGTAGTCTTTTTTTTTTTTTGGTGCTATATCATGGGGTCTGCATAGTGCAAGCTTATACTTATGGCCCGGTTCTTTTTCCTTTGCTTATGCAGATCTAAGTGAGCATCCAAGACAACATTGTATACAGAAACAGAGGTATTGTGTTTTTGAGGGTTTTTTTTTTTTGGTGAGGCAGTTGAGGTTAAGTGACTTGCCCAGAGTCACATAGCTAGTGAGTGTTATGTGTCTGAGGCTGGATTTGAACTCAGGTCTTCCTGACTTCAGGGCCAGTGCTCTATCCACTGCGCCACCCCCCAGAGATATTGTTTTAAGAACGACTTTGATAGTCATTTTGACAATTACAAATACATAAATTAAAGATAAAGCATGTATGAAGAAAGACACTATTTGCATCCAGAGAAAGGACTGATAAATAAAAGTATGTATAGAATAATTTTACATGTATATACTTTTGTGTCTAATGGTAGCCATTTCTAGGGCAGAGGGGGGGAGATGGAAGAAGATAGAGGAAAAAAAGAAATTTTCATGATAACTTTATTGTATACTTGGAAGGAATAGCAAGTTGTACACGATAGATTTGCAGTTTCATGTGCAATCATCTTTTTTATTGTACTGTATTATGAAAATGCTTGTTTTTTGAATTAAAAATAAAACGTTTTAAAAAATAACGCAAGCGTATACTTGACGTGATTAGGTCTGAAGGAAAAGCATTCAGACTTTGGTGTTGGACAACTCTTGCCAAAACACACACACACACACACACACACACACACACACACACACACACACACACACCCCAACCCTTTGATATAGGAACTGAATTAATAGAAGATGACTTTCAAGTTCTAAGATTCCATGTTACTGCCACCATAGTTTTTTTTTTAAAAAACCATCGTTTTTCTACAAATTGCCTCCTTATATATCTTATATAACATCTTACTAATGTCTCCTGTAAACGTCTGGCTTTGTTTGCTAATGCCTTTGATGAACAGTTAACCACAAGGAAGAAAGCACCTGTCAGAAGATAAGCTATTGATCTTGGCTAATTCCACATCTGAGATAAGCCATAATAATGTCAATTATTAACATGGATTGCTCAAAAAAAAAAGACATTAAAAATGATACAGTTAGTTCATAGATGTTCCCAGAGCAGGATGGGAACCCGTAAGCCCTCTATTCCAGCCCCATTCGTTTTAAAGTAGCTATTTAGAGATTCTTAAGATTAAAAGAAACACACAAAGCCTTGGCTTTATGTCATTAACATCCCTAGTATGTATTCTGGTGAATGAAGAACAAGGTTAACAACTTAGTTGTTCTTTAACGGCTTTTAAATAATTAACTCTGTTATGCATGGTTCAATTTTAGTGAGTTTTTTTTGGGGGGGGATGATGGGGGAAGCAATTTTTAAGCAGAGGAGGGACAAAAGGGAATTTGTTCAGGTTGTTACTCAACCTGATACTCAAGTATTCTGGGTTGTTATTTCATTCTAATTAGGTCTAACAAAGTTTCAGCTTATAGACCAGTTCTAGTATACTAAAGCTAATGGAGGTACGTGCATTATTTTATTGTGATAAAATTTCTTGAAATAAATTTGTTCCTTGGACATGCCTTGGAATTTTATTGGTTGTAAAGAGATTTTTCATTGCAATAACATTATTTACTATCATGGCATTTGCTCCAGATGTATCCATTCTACCTATTAATGTGGGGGCAATTTTTGTTGCGGTCTAATGTTTGTGTAGCAACTGACGTTTGTGTAGCCAGCACCCAATGGTCATATAAAACAGTATGGCTCTCTGGGGTTCTGAGTCCAAACATAGCACGGCATATGTTGGGTGAACAGTAGCTCTATACATGTCACACAAATACATTGAATACCTGACAGGCTTAGTTTCTGATTTGTCTCATTTTGGGGGAGTTCTTTTTCAAAATTAATTTTTTTTCACTGAACTTTTCCTGTACATTGCACGTGGATGATATGAGGAGAGATCAGTGTTAGACCTGGGAGGTTTTGGAAAGGTAAAATTCCATCTATCTCACCTACTTTGGATTGCCAAATTCTATGGGCTTATTGAAACAATACAGCATTCAAATCTAAAATTTATCAGGTTAATAAAATGTGCAAAGCAGTCAATAGAAGACCCTTTACCTCTGTGCAATATGTAAAAAAAAATCTTCATTTAAGCAGCAAAATGTTCTAACAAGTAATATAACTTCTATTATGGTACCTTGTGTCTTATGGTATTTCCAGTGATGTGATTTTTTTTTTAAATGGGGAAAATATTACACCAAATTGTTAGAGGGGCAGTGTAATTCAACAGAAAAAAAAACACTCTAGGTTTGGAGACAGAACATCTGGTTTCAATTTCCTACTTTGCTACTTACTAGCAATATGACCTTGGGCAAGTCAAAATTTCTCAGGGGACTCAGTATTCTTATCTCTAGAAGAAGGGGGTTGAACCATACGAGGTTCCTTCTAGTTCCAAGTCTCCGAGAATATGACAAAGCCAATGTTTTCCCTAATTTCTCTTCTCATCATGGAAAACAATTTCTCATTCTTATCAGTGGCATCAATATTCTCCTCCTAGGTAATAATTCAGGCTTGAAATCTTGTGATGATCTTGCATTTCTCTCATTACATTATTGCCAATATCTAATTGATCATGGGGGGTGGTAGTGGGGAAACACACATTTATTAAGCACTTACTATGTGCCAGGCACTGTTCTAAACATTTTACAAATATCATCTTATTTGATTCTCACAATAACCTTGGCAGGTAGATATTATTATTCCTACCCTCCTCCCCCAGTTTATGGTTATGGAAACTGAGACAGAGAGAGGTTAAGTGATTTGCCAAGAGACATACAACTAGTCAGTGTTTGAGGCTGGATTTGAACTCAGGTCTTCCTGATTCCTGGCCCAGTGATCTATCCACTGCTTACCTAGCTGCCTTACTGAGTACTCTCCATTCTTTCTTTGAAATGTCTCTTATATCCATGCCTTTGCCTTCATTCCCACAGTCAAGTCTTTAATTACTGAATAAGTAAATTAACAATCAAAATATACACTTTGGGGGGGCACTAGGCTATTCAGGGATCTTTGACCCCTCCCCCTTTTGTGTGTGTTATGTGTGTGTGTGTGTATTTGTGTAGTCTTGTGAAGCCTGTAGACTCTTTCTCAGAGCCATGTTTTTAAATGCATAAAATAAAATACAAAGGAAACCAACCATAATGAAATAAAGATATGTATTTCTTTCCATCTAAGTACAAAGACCACTTGAAATCTATCCACAGACCCTACTCTAAGTGACTTTTGTAGTTTTTCTGAGATTCTGTAAGTCTATAATCTTCTGTCATATATGTCTTGTTCCTAAGTCATTATTGCACATTGGGGATGGGGAGAGATGTTTCTGGCTTGAGGTGGCCATGCCAGCAGAATACATGCCCTGTTAGGACCTATCAAACTAGATGTGTTTTCAGTTTGACCTATTATCTGCTTACTCTGTGTCTGCTGTCCAAGGTCTAAGTGAGCTACATTCTTGTCACTGAAAGTTGGCTAAAAGGGGCCAGTTCTCTTGGCTGGAGCAATTGGTAAATCGGAATAGACGGCTAGTGATCTCTTTCAGTGGAGGAAGCTACTACACCTGTGAAAATCACAAATTCCTGAAATCTATAGTCAAGTATTCAAGGACTGGAGTTTGATTCTGTGGCTAATATTCCAATACTTTAAGGTTTTCAAAGTGTTTTACATATAACAATAATAATCATAATAGCTAACATTTATGTAGCACTCTGTGCTAAGCACTTTAAAATTATTATCTCATTTGAGCCTCATGACAATATCTTCTCACTTAATCCTAACAATTCTGTGACTCAGGTGTTCTTATACCCATTTTACAGAGGCTGAGAGAGGTCAAGTGATTTTTTTTGTTGGCTAGGAAAGGGTTAAGTGACTTGCCCACAGCTAGTAAGTATTAAGTGTTTGAGGCTGGATTTGAACTGAGGTTGTCCTAACTCCAAGGCCAGAGCTCTATCTACTGCACCACCTAGCTGCCCCATAGCTGGGGAGTTTTTGAGGCAGGATTTGAATTCCAGTCTTCATAATTCCAAGCCAACAATCCAAGTCAACCATCACACACCTAGAACCTCTAACTAGTCTCCTTTCTTTAACTGATCTTTTCTGAACAGCTTTGGGAGATTATTGCCCTCATAATCTTATCATGTTACTTCCCTGGCCAAGAATATGCAATAATATATTTATCTAATCTTATCTCTATCTAGTCTCTAGTTAGTTAACCTGGTTTCGCCATCATCACCCACACCTGCTGATGCTCATTTGTGCTTTGATCGATCAATAATCACTTGCTCACGTGTCTGTCTTCACCTAAAATGTTCTTCTCCTAGCCAAACCTTGATGGCCCAGTCTCCTCTCTTTCTTGAAGCCTTCCCTGTCTATTTCTTTTTTTAAAAATGTGTTTGGTATCTTTTACTTTTACATTGCCTATATTTTTCTTTGTATCACTCTTCCTAATCCCTCCCAGAGAGCCATCTTGTATAACAAAGAATTTTTTGAAAAGAAAAATGGGAAGACGAGATAAGAAAAAATTCAGCAAAATCAGTTCATCAAAATTATCTAAAAATATAAGAAATGATCCACATCCATGAACCCCAACCCCCTCAGAGGCCATCTAGTTAATTTTCAGATGAAGAAACTAAGACACAGGGAGGTTAAATAAGTTGTCCAAGGTTGCCAGGTGGTACTGAACCCAAATGCTTTGACTCCAGTCAGGCCCTTTCCACCATACCACATGAAATTGTCAAGAAAACAAATAAATTAACTAAAATGTCCACACCCTTTGATCCAGAGATTCCACTACTGGACACATACCCAAAGGAGGTGTCTTGTATCTCTTCCTTGGGTCCATGCTCGTCCTTTGTAATTTTTAATGCTGTTCTTTCCATTTACATTGTTATTATGTATATTTATTCTCTTGACTCTGCTAACTTCCATATTATTCTCCACGTATTCATTATTTAAAAGTCTTCATCTTCCTTAAGATTGTAAGCGCCTTGAAGGCCAAGAACCTATCCCAGTATGGTGAAGTAAATCAGGATGTGGGCTTGGACTGATGAGCTATGGCTTTGAACGTTAGCTCTATTCTCTTACTAGCTACATGACCTTGAACAAATCACTAAATTTCCTGAGCCTTAGTTTCCTCCCCTGTAGATTGGGAGTTCACTTTCTACAATACAGGCTTATTAGAGGAATTTCAATCAGTCCCGACAATAAACAGTAAGCACCTACTATTCACTAGGTACCATGTTAAGCACTGAGGATACAAAAAGAGGCAAAAGACAGCCCTGACCTCGAGGAGTTCACAATCTGTTGGAGAGACAACATGCAAACAAATATATACAAACAAGCTATCTACAGGATAAATAGGAAATAAATAAGAAAGAGAAGCAACTAGAATTAAGAGGGGAATGTGCTCCATCTTAAAACTCTCTATAAATATGAATTATTATAGTTCTTTAATATCCCCTACAGTGCCTAGCAGAGTGCTGGCACATAGTAAGTGTTTGATAAATATTTATTGAATTTAAACTTTAGTCAGAAATCCAGGCTTGAACCTCAGTGGTATAGCAATACATTTTTTTTTCAGGAGTTTCATTTCATTTGTACATTTTGAGTCATTATTTTGGAGGCATCTTAGCATAATGGATAAAATATTGGGCTTGGAGTCAGGGAGAAATAGGTTATGATCCTACCTGGGATTCTTTCTGTGTGAACCTGGCAAGTCACTTAACTTTTATATGCCTCTGGACACTCCAGAACACTTCTTTTTAGATGGGCTGATCTGCCTCAATGAAAAGAAGTAGGCTGGGCAACTATTATTACTATGGCATTTAAAACTTTTCAAAATCTGACTCCAGATAAATTTCACATTACAACTTCTTACTTATTCTTGATGGCAGACAAATTGGGACACTTTATCCTTTAACTCCTGCCTTGGTGCCTTTGAACAGGTTGTCCCAGATTTCTGAAATGCACTTCCACCTCAGCCCTGCCTTTCAGAATCCTGAGCTTCCCCCAAGATTCAACTCATTCAGCACCCCTATATGTGGTCTTTCATTCTTCCAGTTAGGTTTCTCCCTCTTCTGAAATTTTATTGTATTTATTTACCTGTCTGAACATGGGCTCCTTGATACTGGGGATTTTAAAATGCAGTGCCTACCACAGTGCCTTGCACATAGTATGTACTTAATAACAGAATTCAAAGCATACCTCAGACACTTATTAGTTGAATGACCTTGCACAAGTCATTTAACCTCTGTCTACCTCTGTTACTTTATCTGTAAAATGGGGATAGTAATGGTACTTACTTCTCGGGTTGTTGTGAGGATCAGATAAGATAAATTTGCAAAGCACTTTAAAAACATTAAAGTGTTAGTTAAATGCTATTCTTTTTGTTGCTATTATTAATACATGTTGGGTGAATGATTATCCATTTTACATATGAGAAAATTTACACTCAGAGAGATTAAAAGACTTTTCTCTTACATTGTGAGCTCCTTGAGGGCAGGGATTGCATCTTTTTGTGTCCCTAGAGCCTAGCACAAAGTTGGGCACAGAGTAAGCGTTCAAGAGATCTTTATCGACTAGCTAATTTACTTTCCCACGGTCATAGGGAAAATGAGGAAGCTGCTTGAATGCCCTTTGCTCTGCAGATTTATACTTTTATTTTCTCCCGTCTTGGCCAGATAGAGGAAGTAGTCACATTGCCAATAGTGACATATGCCAATATGAAAAAGGCTTCCTTTTTGCTCTTTATCCTAGGTCTGAAACTCAACTAGCTCTTGAACATTTTAGGTGAAAACACCTCCACGCCCTGCACTAACTCCAGTTCTTGCTCAACTTCTGCAAGAAGCCTTTCCCAGTCCTTCTCAATGTTAGTGCCTTCCCTCTTGGACCATATCCGGTTTATTCTGTGTGCGTCTTGTCGGTATATAGTTGTTTGCATGTTGAGGCTTTAGGGCAAAAACTGTCTTTTGCCGTTCCTTGTATCCTTACTGCTTTGCACAGCCCTTGGTTCATGGTAGGCAGTGGTGGTGGACTGACTCAGCACCACACAGTTCTACTTCTTTTTCATATAAACTGGTTTCTAATGCCTCTACAAATTCATTCTCCCTCTTACTCAATGTTTTCCCTTGTCAGGTGAACCCTCTTGCTCATGCATACCTGCAATGAAAGGCAATGGGGCACAGTGAAGAGAGAGTCTGACTTTAAGTCAGGAAAACTTAGTTTAAGGCCCACCACTGTCATTGATTATGGTATGATCCTGGGTGGATAATTTAATGTTCAGTGCTCCCTAGACAACAAAGATTATAAATTGCCTGACATTGGCTGACCTACATAGGTAAAAGGAGTTTCCTCATCAGGAGTTTCCTTTATCACTGAGGTACAATCCAAAAAATTACTGTGAGGGGATAGTTATTGCTATTAAGGCAGCTATATGGCTAGACTTAGAGTTATGAAGACTGAGTTCAAATCTCACCTTGGCCACTTACTGTCTGTATGAACCTGGGTAAGGCACCTAATCTGTCTTGATCAGTTTTCTCACCTGTAAAATGGGGATAATGATAGCACCCACTTCACAGGGTTGCTGTGAGCATCACATGAGAAAACATCAAATGCTTTGCAAACTCTAAAGTGCTACATAAATTCTAGTTATTATTGTTGTTGTTTTAATTTTGTGTTTCCAAATGGTTATTCTTTATGTTTACATTCATTTAAAAATGTTCGAGATCCAAATTCTGTCTCCCTCCAGCCTCTCCCCCACCATGGACAAGGAAAAGCAATATGATATCAATTATACAAGTGAAGTCATGCAAAACATTTTTCCATATTAACTATGTTGCAAAAAAAAAGAAAGTAAGAAAAATGAAGTGAAAAAAGTGTGCTTCAATCTGTACTCAAAGTTCATTAGATCTCTTTCTCTGGAAATGGATAGCATTTTTCATCATGAGTCTTTTGGAATTGTCTTGGATCATTGTATTGATTTTTTTTTTTGCTGTTGTTGTTACTGTTACATAGGCTGTTAAATGAGCCAGCCTGGATAAATCTCTTTCTGAGAAGGAAGGCTCAAAGTAAAGCTTACCATATTAGAAAATGTAGTTAGTAGCAGAATGTGGCTGGTTGGGGTGATAATTAAGGTATTTAGTCAATACTTAGATCTTCTTACTGTTCCTACTCTTTCTTGTCCCCCCAATTACTTGACTGTTCTGTACAATTATCTAAATTCTTCTTTGATAATAGACTCAATCTGAAAACCAGAATGTACAAGGACATAGCCTGACTTCACTGTTGTTACCTAGTTCTAAAATTTGTTCAGGTTCTTTATGCCTTTTCCTAGGATTCTAGGATTTAGAGATTGAAGAGACTTCATTTTAGAGAAAAGGAAACTGAGGCCTGCAGAAGTGAAATGGTTTGCCCAAAGTCAGAAGCACTAATTATACTGACTACCATAGCAACAAAAATTAAGACTTGTTTTCCTCTGGAGTAGGAAAAAGTCATTGGGTATCTAGTTGAAGGACTGGATTTTGCTGTCACTTACTAGCTCTGTGATGTTAGGCATGGCATTTTACTCCACTGAATCTCAGTTTCCTAATCTATAAGATGTGGATAATATTTGTACAATCTATCTCATAGTGTTTTAAATATCAAGTGAAATAATGTATGTAAAGACATTTGTAAATCAAAGAGAACTAAATAAATGTCCGTTATAATTACTGTTATTTTTAAGTTATTAACTCACAAGGTGCCAGGGTTTGGGAGGGGTTAAGATTTGACTCACCACTAAATCACTGTAATCTGACCCTAGTCCTCAAATAACTCTAAGACCAAAAATTTCCTCAGTGAAATGTAACTCACTGTGAATTCTGATTACATTTTCTATTCCCTTCCAGAAAAAAGGGAAATTAAATTATATTTGATTACATTACCAAAAAAAAATCCATTCTGGGACCAGGGAAGTCAGGTTTGCTGCCAAAAGGCAAAATACACATGATCTACATTGTGAAGGCATTGTACTGCCTGGTTCTGACACTTGCTCCTTCCTCCTTTCTCTTTGGTATTATAATTATATAGTTGATAGAAAAGAATAAAAACAACCTACATGTTTTCATTAAGATAAAAAGTGGATTTCTTTTGTACACAAATAAACTGAAAATAGTATTCTTTGAAATACAACTTGACCATTGATTACCAGGCATGCACTATGACCTTCTCTCTGAAAGCTTTCACTAAAGAGGCTCTGCATATTTTGACACAGTAAAGCGGACAATTGTGGTCATTCAGACTTGTTTAGTTTTTGGAACACTTTTGGTGGGTCCATTCAATCAGTCAATAAACATTTATTAAGTACCTACCATGTGCCAGTTACTATGCTAAGCGCTGGGGACACAAAGAAGAGAAAAATATTGTTCCTGGTCTAATGGGTCAAAAGATACTTTGGATAGCCTGCCTCCTACATATATGGCCAAATGAATAACTAATTTACTCATGTGCACAATATTTTTTTCTTCTCTTATCCTTCACATAGTTACACACATTAGTAATAATAACTACCATACCACAAAAAACTAGGGCTCATGGGATTTTGTTCAAGGGTGGGGGACTTAGTAGCAGTCATCCCCTGTAGAACTATAAATGGCAGTAGTGTCCACTCTATAGATGGGTCAAGACCAAACAGGGCTTTCCAACCTCATCCAAGAGTACAGGAGGGAGTAGAACTTGGCCGTGGTGCCAAGTTCTCAATCTAGGGACCGAGGCTGAAGGTATGATAAAAACTCTGAATACAGTGAAGGCATACTTCTATGGGTTAAAATAAACCTAGGAGGTAAGCCAAGAAGAAGAGAGTATATTCACAACAAGTACAAGTAAAGCCTCAGGGAAAAGAATGGTTTGGACACAGGGACTCTAAGAGAAGCTAAAGGAAATGAAGCCAAAGATAAAAATGGAAATTAGAGCTCTTGAGGAAAAAAGTTAAGAGGAGAACAAATAGCTTAGAACAGAAGGTGAAAAGCCATACCCAAGTGGTGGTCTTCCTGAAGCAATGGAGCCAAAAAAATTCAATAATTCCATGAGAGAACAAGAATTATTTGAACAATGCTTTCAAAAAATCAAAAGAATATGTAAGATGTCTACAGTAAAAACAACAAATATGAGAAACAGGTCAAGAAGAGTTAATTAAAAATCATCAGATTTTTTGAAAACCATAAACAAACAAATATCAACCCCCTCTCAGATACCATATTTTAAGAAATCATCTAAGAAAACTGCTGACATATATTAGAACCAAAGGGAAAGTCAAAATAGAAAGAATCCAATGTTCATCTTCTGGAAATAAGCAAACAAATCCAAATAGAAAATTCTCAAGAAAGTCATAAAGTATAGAGCTTCCACATCAAAGAAAAATACCATCAGTAGCCAGAAACAAAGAAATCAAGTGTGAAGGAACTATAGTTGGTATCACAGAAGATTTATTAGCAGTTACTATAAAGAAGAGAAGATCTTGGAATGCAGCATATGAAAGGCAAAAGAAAAAGACTTGCAAACAAGAATAACTTACTTTGCAAAATTAAGCATAATCTTACAGAAAGGGAGGAAAACCGGATCTTTAATAGAAAAGAATGCCTTCAAGTATTCCTTATGAACAGATGACAGCTGTTTAGGATATTTGAAAGGCAACCTAGATATGTAAATTAAATTTTAGGAACTGGAAGTGGCTAAATGATGATGAAGTGCTTATGTTCTAATAGGTGGAGAATTAATAGCTTTTCTTTCAGTATCTCACTATCTTCATAAGTCAGTAAAGAAAGGAAACTACCTGGGGTAGTTTTATTCCATCTTGTTGGTTTTAATTGAGGAAAAAATGGAGGAAAAAAAGAATACATTGGGGAAGAAATGAGAAAGAAAGAGGAGGACCTTACTGTTTCTCTTATTTGAGGTATATAAGAAGACATAATATTTATTAAGATAAATAAAATTAATTAAATCTAAAAATCAATGATAATATTTATAGATGCAGAAAAAGCTTTCGACAAAATATGGCCCCCATTTTTGCTAGAATTCCTTAAAAAGATAAGAATAAATGAATCTTTCCTTAATATTTTAAGCAGTATCTATCCAAAACCAAGAGTTAGCATTGTCAGTAATGGTGGATTTCCAGTGGACTTTCCAATAAAAACAAGGATAAAGCCAGAATGTCTATTATCACTAATATTATTTGATTTACTTCTAGAAATGGTAGCTATAGCAATAAGATTTAAAAAAAGAAATTAAGGGTACAAACACAGGCAAAGGAGACACAAAATTATTTTTTTTTTTGGCAGATGACATGATTGTTTAGAGAACCCTGGAGGTTCAACAAAAAATAGATTGAAATAATAAACAATTGCAGCATAGTAGCAAGGACATAAAAGAAACTTATAAAATCTTCATCCTTTCTGTATAGTACCAACAAAACTCAATAGAAGAGACAGAAAAAGAAATTCTATTCAGAATAAATATAGAATGCTTAGGATATCTGGGAGTCCACTAATCAAGATACACCAAGAATTTTATGAATACAACTACAAAACACTTTTTACAAAAGTAAAGGATGATTCAAATAATTGGAGAAATATTAATTGCTCAAGGTTGGGCCATATTAATGTAATATAAATGATAATACTACCTAAATTACTCTACAAATTGAGTTCCATGCCAATCAAACAACTTTGAAAGACTTAGAAACTTTTTGCATTAAAAACAGTTTTGACTCCAGAAGACTAATGATGAATCATGTGTTTCAGTTCTTGGCAGAGGTGACAGACTAGTGGAACACAATGAGGATATGCATTTTTAGACAAAAACAATGTGGGAATTTGTCTTTCTTGCATATACTTATTTCCAGGAAAGGCTTTTTTTTTTTTTTAGATCATGGCAGTGGGTAGGAGGAGTTGTCAAGGGTAGAGAGATAATAATGTAAAAAAAAAGGAATAGAAGTATCAATTGAACATTTGTAAAATACCGAAAAGAGAGCAAAAGGAAGTTTATGAGTCCCACTCAAGGGCAGTGTTGGTGTTATGATATTAAATTTGATATACTTGGAAAAAAGAAAACCCAAGCTGTATATGACAGAGATTCACAGTTTCATATACAAGCTTTTCATAAGGAAAATTTTAGGCTTGTTAATCTTCCTCATGTTCATAATTAAATGGTAATGAAAATTTAGAAAATCAAAATTAGAGTCAAATTTGCCCAGGAGATGACAGCATTTTAATAAGCACTGGTTAATAAAGAAATACACAGCAGCACCCAGAGCCAACTTCTGTAATGTCAAGGGATCCCATCTTAGAAAAGGGGTGCCCTGATGAGCACACATCCAATGCCACTGATAAAATCCAATTCATACCAATGTTAATGCATCTACCTCAATGCCTCTGTTTGTGATGGGATAAATATCAAATGAACTCTTCATTTTTGGAAATCTTGTAAATGTAGCTGTCCTCTATGGAAAGGAAGAGTAATTGTTACGGTACATTAGAATTTTCCGAGCCAGTGACACCTTGTGAACAGAAAACTACTAGAGTGTATGAAGTGAGAAACCAAAACCCATCTACTTTTATCAGGGAAGTTCAGCCCTAGTTTGGAGGAGAACAAAAGGATCATGGTTTCCTTTGCCTCAAAGGGTTCGCTTTTGCCAGTGATTTTCTTTTCAGCTGATAGTGGCTTTTGGTTACCAGTGCTTATCCTTCCATCTTCTGTCTGCTTCCCAGCTGTTTAAAGCTTCTATTGGCCACTGCCATTATCTCAATTTTAATTTGGTCACTAGATACCAGGCCTTTACTGAGACAACACAACTGCATGGTTTTTTGCTCTTTTGGCCTCTTCTTTTCTAATTCAGCGGAAGGCATTGGCAACAAAGAACCAACAATACTGTCATGTTATTGAGGAGCAGCCTTGGACGTTCAACAGAATCCTCCCTATGCAACAAAGAGCCCTTGTTGGCTTGCTTATCTTTGGTCCAGAATACCTATAGAATGACGAGAACTGCAAAGAGACTTTGTATGTTTGAAGTTAAAAAAAAATTAAAAAGAGCTGGATGTAATCTCCAATGCAGAATTTCCCTCATTGTTTTTAGGGGGAAAAAAAAGATCAAAAGAATAATCTTGAAAGACTTATGCTCCTTCTCTCATGTCATTTCAGTAAAGGGAACTGAGCAAACTGCACTAGTAATTATTAACCAACTGATTCTGAACACTGATTTTCAAACGATTGTTTGCAATTTTATTATTGCCTTTATTAGGGCATTGGTAAATGTATCTCTTTCTTCTTCCCTATTTAAGATTGGAAACTAAAATTCTGCTCAACAAAGTGTGCTTTCCTATGCAACTGAAGTTATAACAGAGAGGAGGCAAATTTAGGCTTGAGGTCAGGGGAATATATATATATACACATATATATATTTTTTTAAAGTTAGAGGTAACAAAAGACAGAATTGTTGGCCTCTGAATGAAGAGGGTTCCCACCTATTCAATATGTTCCAAAAAGGGATTCTTTTTTGGATGTTAGTTGGATATAGGTAGAAGTCCCTTCTAACTCTGAAAATCTGTGATTTGGTAATATTATATGTACGCATGTATACATATTCCAAAGGTCATTTTTCTCAAATCTACATGACATCAAGGCATGGATTGAAGTCCAAGTATCTATTTAAATATGAAAGCATAAAATGAATTATAAACAAATTCAAAACTAAAATTATTAAATTCTGAATAAAATTATATACAATAAAAATTTGAATAAGTACTCACAAATCTGGCAAAGTATTTATGGCATCATCTCAAACCTTTTGTCTAAACTTAGAAATATTCTAAGTCATTGTGGCATCAACTGAGTGGTCCATTAGGGTTCATTGGTATTTTAGCAATATGCATTTAGCACCTACATGCATTTAGCTAGGCGCTGTGTTAAATGTTTCACAAATATCGTCTCATTTGAACCTCAAAGTTTGTTGTTGTTTTTCCCTTTTTATAGTGGAGGAAATTGAGGGAAATAGGCTTATGTGACTTGTCCAGGGTCACAGAGCTATTAAGTGTCTAAGACTGATTTGAACTTAGCACTTCCTGACTCTAGGCCTAGTGCTCTATCCACTCTCAATATCTTTAGCTATTCTTTTCAGATCACAATTTTCCTCATTGTGGTTTTGATATATCATTGATCTGTGTAAGAAGTTAAATGGGAATTTTTTAGGAGTTTTGCGGAAGCCAAGGAAGATATGTGAAGGCCAGCAGATGACAAAGAAAAAGTTTAGAAACTCAGAAATGCAAAAAATATATGTACAGTACTGTATAATATAATATCTTTAATACTGTAAACATCCCATAAAAGAAAAAGTAAAAATTCAGACTTCTCTGGTATGAAAGGAGGGCCAAAAATTTTTACACAGATTTTACAGATCATGGGGGCACTATGTTGTGGAAAGGATAACTGTGTATCAATATCTATCAATAGAATTTGACATCAATCTCATGAAAATGTCCTTTGAGCAAATTGTGTGTGGCAGAGACCACCAACCTCTTAGTGGGGTGGGGAGAGTTTACTTTTCATTTCCTATGGCATGGAGACCACTAGAGATTGGGATTCAGATGCAGATAGAAAAAGGATCTGTTACTAAATATGATACTCCCCTTCTAGAAATCCTGGGAGTGTCAATGACTTATTTCCACAATCAGAAACCCTGAAAGAGTAAGGATTGGTGGTGGGGTGGGGTGGGGAATTAGGGTAGGTAAAAAGAGAATTGTTCCCTTGGTGTTCAATTTATTTGGCTGAATTCCTGGAGGTAGGTGCTAATATCCTGATATTAGCTCAGGATAGTAACACAGTCTATTAATTAATGTCAGAAGGGTCTGATGTGGACCATAATAACTTATAGGCCACTCCTTAGCTTACTACTTCACTTCTTCTTGTATTTGGTCTCATTCTGAATTCTAGGATATATCTAGGAGCATGTTTAGATATTTCCTCAATAATTACTAACTTACAACACATCTATCATTAATTAATTAGCTTGGTGCTCCCACCCCAGTTTATTAAATGTTTATTTAATAAATTCCAGGAATGTCTTTCCTCATAAGCAGTTGCTCATACCTCTCTTGATATCAATACATCTGACCTAAGACTAAATAAATATTGAAGCTCCTGTATATAATATTTATTAACAATGTAATAAATAATAACATAAAGACACAAATAATTATTTACAATGTTTTAACGATGAAAATGACCATAGCCAGAGTCACCTCTACCTATCACTGTAATTGCAGATGATTTCTGGAGACATGATTCTGCCATTCAGTTTGCTCAAGGTACCAAGCAAGATTTTCCCCAAGAACTTTCTTTATCTTCTTTGAAAGATAACAGTTTCATTAGGAAAATAAGTTTCCTCTATCTTCTTTCTTTATCTTTTCTATAGTTTCTTTCAAGCCATAACTCTTGACCCTCCTTAGACTAATTTCTCATAAAATTTCCTTTATAATGTTTTGTCATAAAATATCAATTGACACAGATTTTTCCAAAGTATTTCCTAATTTCTTGCTCACTGTTTTGTCCACAGTTTCTCTCAAATCGTCTGCACTAACTCTCTCTTTAGTTTCTCAGAAATGGCCAGCCTCTACTGCTGAATCCTAAACTTCCTATTTTGCCCTTACAGTTACATAGTTATAGCCTCTGTAGGACAGGCTTTTGAAATGGGTGTTAGACCTGTTAGGTATTTATTTTGATAAAGCGCTATTAGCAATATGGGGTAAAGCTTACAAAGTGTTGATTCATGAGAACCCTATGAAATGGGCAATGCAAAAGTTAGTTCTCCCATTTTATAGATGAGGAAACTGAGGTTCAATGACTTGCCCGTATTAATACAGTCAGTAAATATCAGAACAGGAATTTGAAATCTTGTTTCTTGAATCCAACCAAATCTAATGTGATTTCTATTATATTATGATGTCTTTCTTGTCTTTAAGATTTTGGCAAGTGGTCTCTGAAAATTGATACATATACCTTTCAGTCCCAATCTCTCAACTTTCTTTTTTCCTTTACTTGTTTGAGTGAGTGTACATAGTCGTTATCATGAAATTCAGCAACCATTTATAAAACACTTGCTATGTGCAAACAGCTATATTGGGCACCGAGAACACAAAGACTAAACCAAAAAATGGTCCCTGACTTCATCATATATTGAGGAGGGGAGAGATATGCCTGTCAGAGCATAAGTAAGTTTAATTGGAGGAGGAAGAGAACACTGAAAACATATCAAGAAAGGCTTCCTTCCTAGGAAAGGAACAGTTAGGTGAAACTTCAAAGGATGCTAAAGATTCTATGAGTATCTCTCTCTCTCATGTATGTATGATATATCTACACCTGAGAAATACAATTATTTATATAACACATGGTAAAATAGGCTTACTATATTTAAATAACATTTATACATTGATATTTAAATATATTATATTTATATTAAAATCCTATTTGAATAATATGCATACACACACATATATTCAAACCTATGATTTCAAGGCAGAGGCAATTCCTGGTAAGGACACTCCTGTGGCCAATGCAGACCCAAATATGCTCTGCAACTTAAAAGAGTCTTCCAGATTTTCCTGTGGATGTCTTTTCTGGGGGGTTAAGTGACTTGCCCAAGGTCATGCAGCTGGTCAGAGGTGAGACTTGAACTCATGCCTTTCTGACTCCAAGATCCATTCTCTAGCTATTATGTCATGGTGCCTTATATTAATATTAGCATTGATAATTCATTTGCATATGCCTTAAAGCTGATGAACTCAGTCATAGTTTGAAGGAGAGAATGAATTCAACCCCTTCATTTTACAAACCAGTACAACTAAGACCAGATAATGAAGTAACAGTGATTTTAGAATCCTAGTTTGATCACTTCCTACCTGTGTTACCTTGGGAAAGTTCCTTCACTCCTCTGGGCCTTGGTTTCCTCATCTGCCTAATGAGGAGATTAGACTAGATAATGTCTAAGCTTTCTTGTGGCTCTAAATCCCATGATCCTAGTGGTGGATCAATTCTGAATAGGCAAATTCAACATTTAAATGATCTCATGAGCCCAAATTGATCCTAAATGGCTGTGTTATTTCAATTATACTTACAGGGATTGAAGACTTCTCAAATTCTGGAGAGCTTCTGCAGGGACCTGTTTTAGCTGATTATTCTGCAGCATACTGGCATGAAAAAAAAGAACAAAACAGAAGTACATTATTAACGTAAATAGCAAAGGAAGTGATGTTACTGAAAGAACACACTGAAATTTATCTGCTGCTGAACAGAGAGAATAATGTTGGCAACAAAAAGATGCCATATATTTGGTAAACTGAGGTCCTGTTTGCTAATAAGCTTAATAAATTGAAATCTTATGTTGTGGTAACAAATGTCAGTACAATTAAATTCACTGAGCTTTTATCAAGCATCTACTTCCGGTCACAGTTCTCGGCACTGGGGATAAGGACAACAATGAAATAGTCCTTCCTCTCAAGGAACTTACCTTCTATTGGGGGAGAGTATAACATAGATAAGTAAATATCAAGTAATTCAAAAAGGGGCTCTTTGAATAATAAATGAGGGCTCAGGAAAGGCTTCCTGGGAGAGACCCTGGAAAGAGGGAAGGAATCTTTTGTGAGGAGGTGAAAAAAAGCAAGTTATTTTAGGAATGGGGTTTAGCCTATGCAAAGACATGGAAATATTCAGGGGCAGCTCCAGGTTGGTAGGAGGCATAGAAGAGAATGTAGGACCTGGAGTCTGTAAGATCTGGTTTGGAATCTTGCCTGAAATATTTAATAGTGCTATGACTCTGGGCAAGTCATTTAACCTCTCTCCTACCCGTAATTTCCTTATCTATAAAATGGGGATTAACACCTACCACAAAAGGTTGGTGCGAGGATAAAATTACATACATATATGTGTGTGTGTGTGTGTGTGTGTGTACATTCCTTCCTTCTTTTTTCTTTCTTTTTCCTCTCTTTCTTTGTTTCTTTCCTTTCTCTCTGTCTGTCTCTCTGTCTCTGTCTGTCTGTCTGTCTCTCTTTCTTTCTCTTAAAATGCTAGTTGTTGTTATTGTCAGGCCAGCTTGGCTGGAACATAAAGAGTGAGTGAAGGGGAGGAATAGAAAGGTAAGTGGCAGCCTGATTGTGAAAGTCTGACTGACAGGCTGAGGAGATTTCATTTTACCTTCTCTTAGAGAGCGTTCAGAGCTGCTATCAATATTTGCACATGGGAGTGACACAGTCAGGGCTGCGATCAAGAAATGTTAGTTTGGCAGCTGTGTGGAGGATGAATTAGAGTGAACCGTTTAAGGATGTTTGTAACAGAACCTAGTAAATTGGGGAGGAATGGAATTAAAAATCTTGTGAAGTCAAATGCATTATTATCCAGTGGTCAAGGTACTCATTAAGGACTTTAATGAAGCCTGGAACAGTTAGGTTCAAACAAAGTGATATTTAGAATCGACACTAGAAATGTGAGCCACAATCCAAACGTGTGCATTAAGTTCTTCACAGCTGCAGAAATTAAGACTTGTCGAGATGCTTGATCTGACTAATGCCTATACTTAACTGGACAAAGCAAAGTACAGCTTGAATTGCCCTTATGTCACCTTGCACTAGTTGATCTCTCATTAAGATTGTCATGATCTGACCTTCTTCCCAAAATGATTACCAAGTTGTGGGGAGTGTGGGGCTTGGGTTATGAATTACAGTATTTGCTCATTCTTCATGCAATCATCCAATAAGATAAAATTAATAGAAATAAATACAAAATTGTATACTTGGTTCCCAAAATCGATTTCACAGGTACAAGATGGGGAAAGAGATGGTTCCAAACAAGTTTGCCTGAAAAAGTTTTTGAGGGTTTGAGTGGGCTGTAAGTTCAATACATGTCAGCTGTGTGCTTAGGTCACATTCAGAGAGGCATAGTTGCCAGAAATGAGGAGGTGATAATTTTGCTATATATGTCACTGGACAGACCACATCTGGGATATTCTTTTTGTTTCTAGGCACCACAGATTAAGAAGGATATGGATTAGCTGGAAAAGGACCAGAGGTAGGCAACCAGGATGGAGAAGGAATTCAAACCCATATCATATGAGAATGAGATGAAGGAAAGAGGAATCTTTAGACTGGAGAAAGGAAGATTCTGGGAGGGCGAGGTGGCTGTTTTCCACTACTTGAAAAACTAATCCGGGAATGAGATATTAGACTGTTTCTGCTTGTTCTCAGAGGGGACGGCAACAGGCACAAACTGGAAAGGAGCAAATTTAGGCTTGTTGTTTCCTAACAGGACCCTTGGGCATCCCTAAGACCCTTTCAGGCTGTCCACAACGTCAACATTTTTTTTCATAATAATATGACGTTTTAATTTATAATGTGGTAAATATCAACAGATATAACCCATGTAGACAAAAGTTCTTTGAGAAGTCCTCCATAATTTTTAAGAGTGCAAAGTGGTCCTGAGATAAAAAAAGGTTTGAGATACACTCCTCTGGAAGCAGGGGGTCTTTGCTGGAGATATTCAAATAAAGGTTTGATGATCATTTGTTGGGGATATTATATTAGAGATTCTCTTTTTGGGCATGGGTTGGACTAGATCCTTACTGAGGTCTCATTCAATGCTGAAATTCAATAATTATATGTAATTGAGTCAAGTATCAGTAAGTTGAAGGAAATGGGGATACAGAAGTAACCTTCTTTATAACTTTATTTCCCCCTCCCTCCATTTCTGCCTCTATAAAGACCTGGTCTCTGAGAATGAATTATATTTAGGGCTTTAATAGTAAAAACAAACATGTATGCCAGATTTAGTGGTTTTCTTCTGTTCCTCATAGACAGCACTTTCCTATCTCTCTGATTTTGCACAAAATATGCCTGGAACACACTCCTTCTCACCTCCACATTTTAGAATCCCTAATTTCCTTTAAAGTTCAGCTCATTACTTTCTGCATTAAGCCTCCCTTTCCCCATCTTGTATTTATGTGTTTATTTTGTATGTATTTTACTAGGTACATGGTAAAATGTAAGCTCTTTGAGGACAGGACTGTCTCATTTTTATCTTTGTATTCCTATTAGAATACAACATAGAAGGTGTTTAATAAATACCTGTCAGGTAATTGATTTATCACCCTAACCCTAACTTCATGTGCTGAGATTCTATTTCCAAGTAATTTTTTCTGACAAGCTCCCAAATCCATGGTATCAAATCTATTATTTAAATCCTAATCCTATGCTAAGATATTTTTTTTGAATGTGTAGGGTTTTATTTGCATTTATTCTTCCAAAAGGCAAAACAAAAGTGATTTAAAACTTGTCCTTATAAATCTTCAACAATCATTGGCAGGCATTAATTGGAAAATCCTGCTTCTACTTAAGGTATTTTCGACTGGAGAAAACAAAAAGATTTTATAGCACTTTGGAGTACAATGAAAAAAGCTTTCACAATAGCTAGTGGTTTCTTTTAAAAAGTGATTCTGAAATGACTGCTTTGAATATAAATAGATTAGGCTACTAACTAAATATGGGTCTAGGTCCTTATAAATTTATTTTTCTCACCCACACTGGTATAAGAAAATAAAATGAAACACTTTCTCTGAAAGTAAAGGATCGCTTCATATTTCCATAATTCCTCTCACTTTAGGACCTTTCAAGCCCTTTATAAACATTAGTTAATTCATATAGCATCCCTCTGCTGCAGTAACTGGACAATTATTTGTAACTCCTTTTATTAGTGTGTGCATATATGTGTGTGTGTGTGTGTATAAATGTATGTATGCATGTGTATGTATGTATGTGTGTATGTATCCACCCACATGATTTGATAAAGATGGAGCAGAGACAGAGTTGAAGTGACTTATTAAAAGGCCATCTAATGACTCTGAGACTCTGGGAGGAACCCCCCCCCCCATTCTTAGCAAATTCCAGCAAACAAGAAGAATCAAAATCTGTTCCTGTGTTTCAATGCCCAGGAATTCCCAGGGGCTGCCTAAGTCTGAATCTACAGAGCTACTTATATAATTCTATCCCCAACACAGCCCTACTGCTCACCACTATGGAGACTTTGTTTTGGTCCAGGGAGGGCAGGCAGTCAAATCATTCCTTGCCTGAATAGATCAGTCTTTTTCACAACAAGAATTTGCAGCCTCACAGGAATAACACGGTTCAGGAAGTGATGGACAAATGCCATTGCACTGGGCTTTGAGCAGCCTGGAGCCAAGTACTTGTTCTTGAAAGGACAGTCTGTACATGGAACAATTATCTGAGATGTTCCTCACTCTCCATAGTTAACTCTTACAGGATTTGGATGAAAAGCTTATTTGGCCAAAATGGGGGTATCGCTCTTATTAAGCATTTCAAATATTAGGCCCAGTTCTTTTTCCTGCATTTTCCCTTCCTAACTTCTCAATATCCCTGTCTCTATTCTTTTCCCATGTTCCTTTTGATGATGCTGGTCTGTTGCTCAACCCTTCAGTCTCTCATCTTCAAAATGGAACTAATACTTACATTATCTACCCCACAGAAGTTGTAAGGAAGTTGCTGTATAAACTATACAAATGCTAATTGACATTTATAATAACATTGTACAAAATACCAGTTATCATTTATAATAATAATAACATCAAATGCTGTGTTCGTATAAGAGATTAACAAAGGGGAGAAGTGGAAAAGAAATAAGGATGTAAAGCCCATTAAATATATATTAATTATTATTAAATATAATTTATAATTAATTTATATAAATTCTGTGCTATATTATTAATTATATATTATACATTATTATATGTTAATTTATATAATTAAATTCAAATTAATTATTATTATTAGGCATAGAGTATTCATTTGAAGTAATCTTATAATTCCTGGATATTACAGGAGGTGTTCCAAAAGTCTTATTACACTATGACTTTTGGGACACTTTGTAAATTTGTGAGAAGCTGCAAGGTATAATACAGAGGTATCAAACAATGTTAGGGCCAGCAGTACTCTCAAGTTCTGCCTGAACCAGATTAAGATGTAATCGGGAAAAGGTCAAAATAAAAAAAAATATGTAATATTACAATTTAAAACTAAGTCAGTAAGCCTGGCTTGCAGGGTTCCTTATGCATATTTGAGTATGGCACCATTGGTGGCTAGAAGGCTGGCTCTGGATTCAGGAAAACCTGGCTTCAAGGCCTACATCTCATATGCTGGCTGTGCATTCATGGACAAAACAGTTAAATTTTCCAGGCTCCCAGACAACTCTTTTAATTACAGAAGAATTGTTGACCTATATTGGTGGAGCACATTTCCACATATCCTTAGTCCATACTGATGAAATCACAGATCTGAAGATACATATGAACCTATCCTGATCATTCTCATCTCTGATGGCACTTTATAACAATCATAGACAAAACAGAAACATTTCCGAAATAGGACCTGAAAATCCATCTTTAAAAAGCATGTCTGTATCAAAGATTCTTTACTAGAGGTCAAAGAATTGGGGGACATATTTGAAGGGGTCCATGGATGGGGAAAAATCATCTTTTTTTCACTAAATTTTGATTTCCTTTGTAATTCTATGTATTTCATTTTATGTATTTAAGGTATTTTCCTGAGAGGGGTCCATGGGCTTCATCATCCTGCAGAAAGGGGTCTACAAGTCTTTGTTTTGGCAGAGTTAGGAGTTGTGGAAGTACCTGGTGGCATTCCCCTCCTGATGAAAAGGGGAGAGAACATTATGAGCTTAGAGTTATCCACCTGGGCTACCAAATTCATCAGAAAAGAATGTAGTCAGGGTGGTGTGGTAGATAGAACTCTGGGCCTGGAATCACAAAGACCTGAGCTCAAAGTCAGCCTCAGACACTTACTGGCCATGTGACCTTGGGCAGGTCACTTAACTTTGCTTGCCTCAGTTTCCTCAACTGTCAAATGGAGATAAGAATAGCACTTACCTGCTAGGATTTGTTGTGAGGACCAAATGAGATAATATTTGTAAAGTACTTTGAAAATTTTAAAACTCTGTATCAATGCTTGCTATGATTAAAAGTACTGAATACTCAACTACTTTGTGTAGACACTAACTTGTCAATAAAAAATAGGTTTCTTACTTTGGAGTACATAGGAGAGAGGTATTAAAGCAAAATATTGTTTCTGCTGAAATATCACATGTTTGGTACTGGGGGAAGGAGATAGGAAGATAAATTAGTTAGGGTCCTTGCTTTCAAAGAGATCATTCCTAGGCAATTCTCAAAAAAAGTAGCCAATGGATTGTGTGTGTGTGCTTTCAAATGGAACCAGATCAAATGTGATGCACAGAATATTGATGATGGTCGGGGAATAATATTAAAGTGCCTTCTTGGTGCATTAGACAATCAGGTTGCAGTCTCCTTTAAAAACTTTGTTTAGCATACAACACATATTTCACTGACTCATATCCTTACTCCTAGAGGATGTTATCCCATTCACTTTTGGAGCTCCCACCCTAGGGCTCAGTCCAACTGATTGGTGACTGAGTGCAAACTAGCCCGCTTAGCCCACCCCATCTCCTGAATGGCTGCAGATCAGGTACCAGACCATGCTTCATCTTTACATTCCATCTAGCCACCATCTTGCCATCTGCTTGCCCCTGCTCAGGCACTCCTCCCGCCCTCACTCCCCACTTATCCATCCCTTTCTCTCACAGCAATTAAAACAAGAGTACCATTACTTTGGAGGGGTAGCTACATAGCACAATAGATAGAGCACTGCGCTTAGAATCATGAGTTCAAATCTGGCCTCAGACACTTACTACCTGGGCAAGTCACTTAACTCTGTTTGCCTCAGTTTCTCATCTATAAAATGAACTGGAGGAGGAAATAACAAATCACTCCAATATCTTTGCCAAGAAAATCCCAAATGGGGTCAGAAAGAATTGGACATGACTGAATGACAACTGTTTCTTTTGGAAAGAGAATATCGATTCCTTGACCTCCACTTCCCTATAAGCTTTGTGTTTCCTTATTAGACTATAAGTTCTTTGAGGGCAAAAACTGTTTTCTTATTTTAAAAATTATATGTCCAGTGCTTAGCACAGTGCCTGCCACATAGTAAACACTTAATGTATACTTTTAATGAATTCATTGATATAGAAGATAGGTGTACATAACTCAAAACGAAACCTAGTAGAATGTAAGCTCCTTGAGGGCAGGGACTCTTTTCTTTTTCTTTTTCTTTTTGTCTTTGCAAGAGATTACCAAGAGACTGCAGATCCTTTGGCATATTAGAGCCTAACCCAATCCTTAGCATAGTGCCTTGCATGTTCTATGCCCTTATTAAGTTCTTGTTGAATTGAACTACATTGATGAAGAGAAAGATGAATGACTCTTGAATACATACATACACACACACACTCACACACACACACACACACACACACTCAATCTGAATAATTCATACGACAGAGGTACTTTTACTATCCTAAATAGATAATTTTGGCATAAGAATTCAACCCTCCCCCCAACCCTCCAGTTATTTATATACTAGCAATTATATGGACTCAGTCTGTTAGTACTGAATAAATGTTTTGTTAAATGAGCTCAAACACTGAGGGCAGCATAATGAATTTAGTTACTATTTAATAACCTTTCAAAACATAGATTAGGAGAATGATCAGTTTAATTTTTAAATGTTCCCTCACTTTAATTGTGTCATCTATATTTACACAATGCCAAACAGAAATAAGTCACTTATCTAGAATGTTTCAAACATCTAATTGATTGGTGTTGTGGAGATGGCTGGTCATGGACACAGCTGCCAAAATCATCTTTGTAGAACACAAGTTGCCTGTGTCACTCCACTTTATGAGAAACCTCAATGGCTCCCTATTGCTGTTAGGGTAAAATGCAAATTTTTCATTGTGACCTTTAAAACCCCTCACAATCTGGCTGTAGCCGACTTTTCTCGGTTTATTGCCCATTCTACCCTCCACCAGCTCTACTTTTCTATTAAAACTGTCTACCCTGCATTGGGCATACCATCTGTCACCTCCAGGCTTTTGCAAAGTTGTCCTCCATACCTCCAACTCCCTCTTCATCTCTTCCTTTTAGGATTACAAGCTTCCTTCGAGGTTTAGCTCCTCAAAGGAACTAGTTTCTTAGTCTCCTTCCTTAGTTTCCTAAGGAAAGCCTTTCCCGATTCCCTTAGTTGTTTATGCCCCACCCCCTTAGATTATCACGTATATGCCTATCCTTTTATATGCTCTATCATCCCTTCTAGAATATAAGCTTCTTGAGGGCAGGAGCTGTTTTTCATTTTTGTTGTTATATCCCCAGTGCCTTGTACAATACCTTGCACATAGTCAGCACTTAATAAATCCTTGTCGACAGGTAGCTAGGTGGAGCAGTGGACAGAGTGCTGGCCCTGGAGTCAGGAGGACCGGAGTTCAAATCTGGCCTCAGGCCAGATCCTTGACACTTACTAGTTATGTGACCCTTGGTAAGTCACTTAACCTCAATTGCGTAAATAAATGCTTGTTGTATTGGATTTTATCATCACCAGAATGCTGATGAGTTCTGGAAAAATTGCAGCTGAAACTGCCTATATGGCACCAAAACAACTAATTAAGAAAAAAAAAAACAAAACCAAAACTGAGTCATTTACAGAGACCAAAAACTATTTGCTTTTCTGAATTCGATTAAAGAAAATATTTGCATTCACATTCATTTTATGTGGAAATAAGAGCTAAGCCTATTTAAATGCAATATGCTGTGCCTAAATGTTCCTCTCGGTAAGTTAAACATTGCAAGAAAGGGAAAACAATAGAAAATGCCCTCTGAGACTAAGTGACTTTTAAAGTCAGTACCAGATTAATTCCAATTTGCATTCTCACTCTTACTTACCCAGGGGACCTCCCCCTGCCCCAAAGAGCTAACTTGAAAGTGAATGGGAGATAAGAAAAGATGAGAAAATGTATCCTCTCCCTCTTTGCAGAAGTGAGATATTATGAGGGAACAAATTTGCTCATATTCATGCAGCGAGCAGGTTAACTAAGACAGGAGGAGAATCTTAAGTTTCCTGATGTTTGAAGGCAAGACATGTATTTATTTTTTTTCTTCCACAGCACCGCACCACACGTGGCCTTGTACAGACCCATTTTGGAACTGAGAGATGTCTGTGAGACCCTGATCTTTGTCCCCCCACCCCCAAAAACATTAGGTTTTATTATTGCTGCCTTCCGGCACTTAGGGGTCTAATGCTATGCATCTTTCTCTGTTCTCCTCCTCTGTTTATTCATGTTCATTTCAATGCTCCATAGAAGAAATTGATGATTGAAGATGCAGTTACCGATGTAGAGTGACAACTGAACTCTCCTTAAAACCAGATGGTCACGTCTGGATTTTTTACTTGGTTTTAAGACAGATCGTACACCCTGGAACACCAGTGGAACCATTAACCATATGTCTCTGAAATCTGCAAACAACAAAGCATCTTGAATTTCTGTAATCATTATGTCTCTGAGTCCTGTGGGGCTGGGCCCCTTTGTAACAGTCCGGATGCAAATGGGCCAAACATTCAGTCACCTTTGAGAGTTCATTGAGAGGGCAAATAATGGTAGAACGGAGGGACAGGAACGAATAACCCATGAATGAAGAAAGTGTCTTATAAGTCCAAAAACGGCAGGATATTCCCTCTATTTTCAGTCAACAAGAATTTATTAAGCATTAGGTGCGAAGAGCTGTCAGATATAGCTCACGTGTTGATTTTGTCGAACTCCCCCCACTTCCTTTAAAAAAATTCTTTCTTACAGTGGATGGTTTCCTGAAGAAGGGATGGAGGAGGAATGCATTCAGAAATAAAAATGATGTAGAAACAAAAGGTATCTATGAACAAGATAAATTAAAAAATAAAGGCAACAGGAGATATGAGAAGCTCAGGGATTCTAACATCTAGTAAAATGTGAGCTCCTTGAGAGCTGGGACTGTTTGACTTTTCTATTTGTGTCCCCAGCACTTAATGCAAGTCTTTGCACATACTAAGTGATTAATAAATGCTTCATTCATTCATTCATTCCCATAAACAAAGTTTTCTTTAATATAGATGTGGCATGTGGATATGGAATCATAGATCAAGAGCTTAAAAGGACCTCAGAGGTGGTCTAATGAAGGGGAGAAGAAGGGAATAAGCATTTATACAGCACCTACTGTGTGCCAAGCACTGGGTTACACAACTAGTAAGCGTCTGAGGTCAGATTTGAACTTCAGTCTTCTTGACTCTAGGCACAACGCTCTTATCCACTGTACCACCAATTGCCTCTAGTAAGGCTAAGGGACAAAGGGGTGACAGAGGGAATTCCTGGGTGAGGAAACTCTCTCTACTAATGCAAGTTATCACCTGCTGTGCAATTTCTTCATGTTGTTGTTCAGTCGTTTTCAGTCATGTCTGATTTTCTGTGACCCCATTTTAGGGTTTTCTTGGCAAAGATACTAGACTAGTTTGCCATTTCCTTCTCCAGCTCATTTTACAGATGAGGAACTGAGGCAAACGGGATTAAGTGACTTGGCCAGGGTCATACAGCTAGTAATGTCGGAGGCCATACGACCTCAGGAAGACGAGTCTTCCTGACTTCAGTCCTGGGGCTCTATCCACTGTGCCACCTAGCTACCTCTGTGCAATTTATAGTCTTAGATAATTACTGAAAGCACTGAGAGTTTGACATTTACCCAGGGTCACATAACCAGTACGCGGCAAAGGTGGACCTTGAACCCAGATATTCTTAACTTTGAGGGTGCTTCACTATTCTCCACTATGACATGCCAAATCATTTGGAAATCTGCAATTCTCAAACCCAGGCTCAAGGCCATGTAGAAAAGGTTACTTGATATTTATATCCTTTCGATATGGTTGGTGGAGACTGGGAAAACAACTCCAAATATGTAATTAGTCTATTATCAAATAACATTAGGGGGACAATAATCCAATCAGTTCTCAAAATGCTTAAAGCCTCTCTTCATTTTTCATCATCAGGCAACCTCAAGGAACTCTTCCTTTGAGAAAATATTCTGAAAAGTTTGGGTTGTTGATAAACCAGATACTAATTGATCATTAGCTTACTTTGAAGAAAACACTCATTCCGGCTCTCAACCGATGTTGGGCTTTGTGAGGGTGGTGGTGACATTTTTTCCGTAAACAAATATAGAAAAGTGCAATGAAGTTTTATGGTACAGTGTATTTGGCCTCCAGATGCAGTATATGATGTGGTCTAAACAGTTCGTTAGAGGGAGACAAACTTTACAAGTTAATTACCTGCCTGGAACACTTCAGGCTTGAAATCAGAAATAGATCAACATACTGCATAGTCTACTTACAGCACTTTAAGGCGGAAAAGGCCAGCGAACGCTCCCTCGGGGATGCCTGTCAGTCCATTTCCTGCGAGTCGCCTACAGGAATCGAAAGAGAGGGGAGGGGAGATAGTCAATACATTTCTTTTTGTGTGGAATTAATTTCATTGTTAAAAAAAAGCAACACAATTAGGTTCCAACTACAGATGCCACAAAAATTGTAGAGCATTGTTTAGTTATCACAAATATTTTAAAGGAAAAAAAATCCTGCACATTAACAAATTGTTGGCAGCTGGAATGCAAGAGGGGAAAGAAACACAGTTAATTACTAATTTCACTATAAACTGGTTTGATGACTTTCACTGTAGATCTAATTGTTGGTGTTGTTTTAAATTGCAGGTGAGAGCCAGTATTGTAGAGTAAACTTCTAAAGTTGCCAATGGAAGAATGTGGCTATCATTTATATATGTGTGTGTGTCTACGTATGTATGTATGTATATACATACACGGATATGCATAGATATAGTATATGTGTATCTGTGTGTATACACACACACACACACACACACACACACATATTTCTTTTCTTTTTTTTTTTGTGGGGCAATGGGGGTAAGTGACTTGCCCAGGCTCACACAGCTAGTAAGTGTTATGTCTCTGAGGCCACATTTGAACTCAGGTCCTCCTGAATCCAAGGCCAGTGCTCTATGCACTGTGCCACCTAGATGCCCCACACATGTATATTTCTGCCAGCGGAAGAACATAGCTGCTCTCTCTCTTTCTCATTATATACACACACATGCACATACTCATATACATACACATCTATATTATACACACATATCTGCCCGTGGAATAATGTGGCTACCATATATGCGTGTATACACATGTACACACATATATCTATAACTATACATCTGACAAAGGAAGAATGTGGCTATATATACACATATATACACACATGTACATATGTATGTGTATATGTGTATATGTAATATACACACACATATATATTTCTACCAGTGGAAGAATGTAACTGCTCTCTCTCTGCACACACACACACACACACACACACACACACACTCACATACATACACATATATATATATATTATACACACATATCTGCCTGTGGAATAATGTGGCTACCATATATGCGTGTATACACATGTACACACATATATCTATATCTATATCTATATCTATATCTATATCTATATCTATATCTATATCTATATCTATATCTATATCTATATCTATATCTATATCTATATCTATATCTACATATCTGACAAAGGAAGAATGTGGCTACATATACACATATATACACACATGTATATATGTATGTGTATATGTGTATATGTAATATACACACACATATATATTTCTACCAGTGGAAGAATGTAACTGCTCTCTTTCTGCACACACACACACACACACACACACACACACACACACATATATATATATATATATTATACACACATATCTGCCCGTGGAATAATGTGGCTACCATATATGTGTGTATGCACATATACACACATATATCTATATCTGTATTTATATATCTGCCTGTGGAACAATGTGGCATATGTGTATGTCTGTATACATATGCATATATATGTCTCTATGTGTGTATATGTATACATACATATGTATATGCACATATCTATATTACGGACTGATGATTTCATTAGTATGGGGGAGTTCCAGGTATGGAAACTCCTCCCACTGATCCAGATAAGCTACTCATTGATAAGTGTAACAGATTATATAGATGTAGAACTAGAAGGGAATTTAGGGGTCACCCAGGTGTCAAACAGGTGAAACCCCCAACATGTCTAAGTATAGCTGAACCAGGTTAAAAAGTAGGTCAGATCTGTTTTTAATGTGTTGCTGTATTAATAAAAAAAGAAACATAAACACCTGAGGCTTTCTAAGGTAATATGTAGCCTGAAAGGATTCTCAGGTATGGTTTAATACTCCCTGTTTATATTTGAGTTTAATACCATTGGTCTGGGCAGCTAGGTGGTACAGTGGATGGAGTGCCAGGTCTAGAGTCAGGAAGACCTGAGTTCAAATGTGATCTTAGACACTTATTAGCTGTGTGACCCTGGGTAAATCACTTCATCCTGACTGCCTCAGATTCCTCATCTGTAGAATGAGCTGGAGAAGGAACTGGAAAATCACTCTACTATCTCTGCCAAGAAAATCCCAAATGGGGGGCAGCTAGGTGGCACAGTGGATAGAGCACCGGCTCTGGAGTCAGGAAGACTTGAGTTCAAATCGAGCCTCAGACACATAACACTTAGTAGCTGTGTGACTCTGGGCAAGTCACTTAACCCCAGTTGCCTCAAAAAAAAAAAAAGAAAAGAAAATTCCAAATGGGGTCAAGAACAGTTGTATTCAACCGAAACAAGTGAACAACAATCACTGATCCAGTCCAATCTTCTTATTTTACAAATGGTGAAACTGAAGACCAGAGAGGCAAAGTGCCTTTGCATCCAAGGTCATGTATGCAATCAGTGGCAGAACCAAGATTTGAACCAAGGTTCTCTAACTCCAGACATGGTACTTTTTCCAGTTGTTAGACATCTTAAAATTGCCCAGGGCATTGAGAAGTTAAGTTTCTTGCCCATGGCACACATCTGGTATGTGTCAGAGGGCAGGATTTGAACCCACGTCTTTTCCTGATTCTGTCTGGAGATCATTTGGTCATATGTTCATGAAACTAGTGTGATGGCAGCCAAAGACAGTGTGGTGTAGTGGATAGGGGGCTGGATTTGGAATCAGAAAGTTGTTGTTCACTTGTGTCTGACTCTTTGTGACTCTATTCGAGATTTTCTTGGCAGACACCAGAGTGGGTTGCCATTTCCTTCTCCAGCTCATTTTACAGATGAGGAAACTGAGGCAAACAGGTTAAGTGACTTGCTCAGGGTCACACAGCTAGTGTCTGAGGCCAGATTTGAACTCAGAAAGATGAGTCTTCTTGACTCCAGGCCCAGCACTCTATCTGTCACCACCCAGATGCCTAGATGTAGACTTCAAGTCAACACGTAGTTCAGTTTACTAATTGACTCAAGTGATTTTGCAATTGAGGGTGCTGGATTTTTAGAAAAAAATGTCACTAGGAAAAAACTTTCAAATAAATTCAAGAAACACTTAGCATTTCTTTCGAAAATAGCTTTCTTTCCCAATCATTTTCACTGGGCTTATACTCTCCATCATGTTTTGATAGCTGACATGTTTGCCAAAGTTTCCTTTCACTCTCAAATCTGGATTCATTTTTGCTAGGTCCTGAATGTTGTTTGTACCTTTGCTTTAAAGCTGAGTTCTGACTTTTGAAGCCTTGGATAGAATTCTTTTTGGGAAACAGAGAACAGCATTTAAAAAATCATATTTTGGCCTTCTCCTGGGTGTCTGGAGACATGCCACCTGAGACTCTATACTCAGAGCCAAACAGAACAGTAATGTGGAAGAGAGCTCTGATCAATTGCTCCTCTGGGCCTTTGGAATCAATCTGAACATTTAATGGACTCCTTGGTCCACAGCAGGTCCCCTGGCTATCCTAAATCCCATCTGTAAGTAGAGATGTGAACATTCTGGAAAAGAAAATTAACAGGAAAAAATAACAAAAAAATCTCCCACCTTTTTTTGAGGAAAATATTTTTTCAAACAGTAAGAATGGAAAGTTTGTATTTTTAAAACAGTGGATCTGATGTTTGAGAAGATATTCATATATCACTACCTGGCCTCCTCTTTCTGAACACAATTTCTAAAAACGATACAATAGCTTTACATTTAATAAAGCTGTGTAACAGAGGCATCCATTCCACAAATATTTGTTAAGCATGTATGTATGTAAAAATACTATGCTAGGTAATAAGAAAATTTAAGATATCACCTCCGCCCTTATGAAAACAGTTTTAGCAGGGAGACAAGATGCCTACCAGATAACTGTAATGTATAATCATATACAGAAGCTCTAAAACAAAGTACTATATGAGATGAGGGGCAGTATCATTACTCATGGAGGCAACAGTCAGACAGCTTCATGGAGAGAGAAGGTGGCAAGCGAGTTGAGCATTAAATGCTAAGTTGGAATTCAGTAGCTAATAAAGCAGGGTTTTCCGGGCATAGGGAATGATTGAAGCAATAGCAAATAGGAAAGCATAGGGCATACACAGGGCACAGCTCAGAGTATTTCAATTTGAGTGGAGCGTGAAATGTATCGAGAGGTTGGTGGGAGATTGTGGAAAGCCTGGAATGACAGACAAAGAAACTTAACTTTTAGACAAGAAAGAGTTTCTGAAGGTTATGGACCAGAGAATTGTATCAGATCACTTGAATTCCAAGCCTTCACTCTTTCAAAATGGTTTCTAGGGCTATACAATCAGATTCTGGGTCTTCAGTTTACTAACTGTTCAACTTTGGGTAAGCCATTTAATCTCTCTGGCCTCAGTTTCTTCATCTGTAAAATAAGGGTCAGACTAGGTTAGTAGTTCTAAACAGACCTTGAAAGTGGATAGATTTCTGGGAGTTCTACGATGGAAGAATATCACATCTTTATTTATACTAACATATAACTGAAATTTAGCATTTTTTTCAGTCATGAGTATACTTAACAAAAACATCATTCTCACACTTCAGCAGACTGCCAAAGAGGTCCATGACCCAAAAAAGGTTAAGAACTTCTGGAACAGACCATCTCTAAGGTCCGCCTAGCTTGAAATCAATGAGAGATTGAGCTTAATATTTTTAAATGAGAAATTATTTTGAGCATCAGATCATTTGAATTCCTGAACTCTGGGTAAAATCAGCATAGTATGGGGGCAGCTAGGTGGTGCAGTGGCAGTGCAGTGGATAGAGTGCCGGCCCTGAAGTCAGCAGAGCCTGAGTTCAAATCCAGCCTCAGACCAAACACTTAACACTTACTAGCTGTGTGACCCTAGGCAAGTCACTTAACCTCAATTGCCAAAAAAAAAGAACCCAAACAAACCCAAAAATATCAGCATAATCTATCACTGAAATGGAGAAGCAGGATGCATTCACATAGGGAATGTTTAATTTTCATAAAAGAAGGAAGGTTTTAATGGCTTCACTGCTCATGAACTTACTTTTGCTGTCTTTTGATTTAGAGGTTGATAGATGTACTACTGTCTTCCTCAAAATACAGGAAGGAATGGACATAAACAGCAACATTCTTTTATTTTTGTGTAGGGGAAGTGGTTTCTGAATACTCCCTCCCTCAACCCAGGATATAATCACAGAAAACAAAGAGCAGACACGTATCTAACTACATAAAGATGTGTATAGCCTGGCCCCCTATTCTAAGTGTAAATGAGTTTCCTTGTATGGGGAAGTTTATTACCTATTCAAGAGATCATAGAAGGCATCATGGGGGAGGTGGCATTTCACAGAATCACACAGAAACATAGAAGGTTGAGGTTAGAAGGGAACCCATGTCCAACCCTAACGTGAATGGAAGTCGTCTCTACAACACCTCTGAAACAGTACCATCTAGCTTCCCCTTGTAGACCTCC
This sequence comes from Phascolarctos cinereus, assembly GCF_003287225.1. Lineage (NCBI taxonomy): Eukaryota > Metazoa > Chordata > Mammalia > Diprotodontia > Phascolarctidae > Phascolarctos > Phascolarctos cinereus. The sequence goes on along the minus strand of NW_027555514.1, from coordinate 237,168,648 downwards.
AGTGATTAAGGCATTCCTTTTCACTTTTGGACAGCTCTATGGGTTAGGGATTTCTTTTTCTTCCATCAAGCCTGAATTTGCTTCTCTGCAACATATACCCATTGCTACAAGTTCTGCCCTTTGGGGCCAAGCAGATCAAGGCTTAAGCTTCTTCTCAGCATCGTTCAGTTGCTTTTGAGTCATATCCAACTCTTCATGACCCCATTTGGTATTTTCTTGGCAATGATTCTGGAGTGGTTTGCCATTTCCTTCTCCAGTTCATTTTACAGATGAGGAAACTGAGGCAAACAGGGTTAAGTGACTTGTCCAGCTAGTGTCTGAAGCCAGATTTGAACTCAGGAAGTTGAGTCTTCCTGACTCCAGGGCTGGCACTGCATCACTTAGCATTTCAAAATGACAGTTATGTCTCCCCTAAAACCTTTCTTCTCCAGGCTAAACATCTCTAGTTGCTTTACTTGATCTTTTGTTTAATCACTATCCTGATCATCCTCCTTTGGACCTATTCTGGCTTATAATGGTAAGTTTGTGCAGAGGGATAATTAAAATTACCCTTCTCCACAATGTGGCAATACTTGGAAAGATAAGGTGGGACTGGATTGTAGAAGACCTCGAATTCTAGGGCAAAGATTTTGCACTTTAGTAGGTAATAGGGAACCTAATAAGAAGTTATTCTGGTAGCAGCATATAAGTGATGAATTGGGATGCGAAGAGAGTGATGACAATAACAATGATGAGGTTGCTGGAATTGTTTAGGTGGGTCATGTTAGCTTGGGTAACAATGGGAATGGAAAGAAGAATATGGATGCGAAGGATATCATAGAGGTAGACTTAATGGTACTTGGGTCTCAGACACTTACTAGCTGTGTGACCCTGGGCAAATCACTTAACCCCGATTGCCTCCAAAAAAATGGTACTTGGTAGCTAATTGGAAGCAGAACAGGGGCACACAGGGTTGAAAGTCATTTTACATTTTTCTTTCTTTTGTGGATTGCCATGGCCATAAAATTCATCATTAAGGTACTAGGCTTTTGCTGGTGAATCTCTCCATACTTATTTTGACTAGTACTCTGAAAGCAGATGTGATCTGTTGTTGGGTTTATATTTAAGACCCATAGATTTAGATTTTGTAAGAGACCTTCCAGCTTAAATAACAGACCCAGAGCTGGAACCAGTCTCTGACTCTATTGCTCTTTCCACTAGAAAGTCACAAAGCCTTTCCTGGTATAGCCTTTAAGGATTGAGGGTGGCTTCCAGAATCAGGACAAGGCATTAGAGTCTGACTTTTGCAGATGGAGGTTTTGGACAAAGAACGCTAAATAAAATGGAAAGTGATATTGACATAGAGTGTTAATTACATGAATTATAAAACTTCTCATACTTTCTAGAGAAACTCTGGTCAGCAAAAAGTTATGGGATAGTAATATTTACACTTTTAGTGTAAATATTACATATTTTACCTGGCAATACTCTATGGTGGAGGCCTTGCCACAGTTAATCTCTTGGCATATATATATATATTTTTTTTTCTACATAGGAAAATTTTTCTGCAAGTCTGAAGTCACATATCTCTCAAGAGGCTCTTACAATTGGGCAAAACGATTAAATGACAGGTAATTTTCGTCCAAGAGTAATAATAGCACACATTTATATACTGCCTTTATGGATTAGAAAATGTTCTTTTCATAACCAGCAAGTGAAGTAGACAATGATGTAAGCATTATTGTAACTATTTTATAGATAAGGAAAAAGGTTCATATCTGTTAATAGTGTGAGTAGTGGCTGCTATGTTTAGTCTAAGTCACAGGGCGCCAGCGTGTGCTTGGAGCAGCTGGCTCTGCCTCTCTTCTTTTCCTTTTGGAGAAATTTGAGTTCAACAATCTACTGAAATCCGTATAATCTAGTCCAGTTGTTGTGAAGGAAGATGGGAGTTGGAAAGACAAATGGAAAAAGTATTTTTTGAAAACAAAAAGGAAAAAGTGCCTTTTGAAACCTGTAAAAGACAACTGGTGGCCTTTGGATGGATATAGTGCTGGGTTTGGAGTCAGAAAGTCCTGAGTTCAAATTCCTCCTCAGACTCTTACTAGCTGCATGATTCCAGGCAAGTCTATTTGCTGCAGTTTCCTTATCTGCAGGGATAATAATAGCTCTACCTCACAGGATTGTTGTGAGGGCCAAAATGAAATAACATTTGTAAAAGTGCTTAGGTGGGGCAGATAGGTGATGCAGTGGATAGAGCACCAGCCCTGGAGTCAGGAGGACTTGAGTTCAAATTCAGACTCAGACACTTGACACTTACTAGCTGTGTGACCCTGAGCAAGTCACTTCACCCTGCTTCCCTCAGTTTCCTCATCTGTAAAATGAGCTAGAGAAGGAACTGGTAAACCAGTCAACTATCTCTGCCAAGAAAACTTCAAATGGGGTCATGAAGACTTGGAAATGAGTGAAAAATGACTGAACAACAAAAAAGAATTTGATACTGTTGTCAAGCCTGTCTTTTTGGATACTCTTTCCTTTCTGAGTTTTCATGATATTATTCTCTCTTGGTTCTCCTCCTACCTCTATGACTGGCCGCTCCTTTTTAACCCCTTTGCTGGATCTTTATCCTTAGTTATAACCCTGAGATATACCTCAAGATTTTGTCCTGGACCCTTTCCTCTTTCCTCTTTTCTCTTTATATTCCTTCCATTTATGTTCTCTTTTCACTCTCATAGATTCAATCATCATGTTTATGCAGATATGCAGATATACATATTTATTGAGCTCTACATACCCACCCATTGTTTTTCAGCTCCATTCCCACATCTTCAGCTTCTTGTTGGACATTTTCACCATAGGCGTCACACACTCGTCTGTTCAGAACAAGACTCATCATTCCCTTTAAAACCGTTATCCCCCAAATGTCCTCATTTCAGTCAAGGGCACCATCATTCTTCCAGTCACTTGGTTTTGTAGCCTAGGAATCACACTTGAATCTTCATTTCCCCCCATGTCCCATAGCCAATCAGTTGCTAAGTCTTGTAGATGGTAACTTTTCAACATCTCTGCCATCCATCTCCTTCTCTTGCATTGAAACTACCTTGGGTCCAGGCCCTCATCAGTTTTCTCTTGTGTTCCTGCAAGACTCTCCTACAGTATCTTCTTGACCCCAATCTCTCTCCTCTTTAATACATCTTCTATATAGCTGTCAAACAGATAATCATAAAGCATAGGCATGCTCACATGACTCTTCTACTCAAGGATTATCAATGGCTTCCTTCTAACTTTAATATAAAGTAAAATTTTTCCCACTTGAGCTCCAAGTCTATTGGAGGATGATTACATATATTTCCCTCTTCTGTATTCTGTACACTAATAAACTAGCCTACTTGTTCCTTATACATGCAACTCCATCTCCCATCTCTGGGTCTTTGTACAGGATGTCCCTCAGGCTTGCTCACAGTCCTCCCTTTAACTTTTTGGGACCTGTGGCTTCCTTCAAGGCTTGGTTTAAATATGACCTCCTTAAAGAAACCTTTTGTGTGGCCTTGTTTCTAAAATATAGAGAGAATGGAGGGGAAACAGGGGAAGGTGAGAGGGAATGAGGGAATCTTATTCTCATAGGATTTGGCTTAAGGAGGGAATAACATACACATTCAATTGGGCATGGAAATCTGTCTTACCCTACAGGAAAATAGGGGGAGAAGGGGACAAGAGAGCAGGGGGGTGATAGAGAGGAGGGCAGATGGGAAAGGAGGTAATCAGAAGTAAATACTTCTGAGGAGGGACAGGGTCAAAAGAAAGAATAGAATAGATGGGAGGGCAGGATAGGATTAAGGGAAATAGAGTTAGTTTTTCACAACATGTCTACTAAGGAAGTGTTTTGCATAACTGCACATGTACAACCTATATTGAGTTGCTTGCCTTTTCAATGAGGGTGGGTGGGGAGGGAGGAAGGGAGAAAATTTGGAACTCAAAGTTTTAAAAACACATGTTTTTTTAAAAAAATGTTTTCACCTGTAACTGGGAAATAAGAAATACAGGAAATGGGGGTACAGAAGTGTATCCTGCTCTACAGGAAAATAGAAGGGGAAGGGGATAAGAGAAGGGAGGGGGGAGAGATAGAAGAGAAGGCAGACCAGGGGAAGGGGTATTCAGAATGCATGCCATGTTGGGGTGGGGAGAGGGGTGAGAAATTTGGAACTCAAAAACTTGTGGAAGTGAATATTGAAAACTAAAAATAAATAAATTTATATTTAAAAAAATAATAAAATAAAATATAGAGAGACCTGAGCCAAATTTATAAGAATACAAGTCATTCCCCAATTGATAAATGGTGAAAGGATATGCAGTTTTCAGATGAGGAAATTAAAGCTATCTATAGTCATATAAAAATACTCTAAATGATTATTGATTAGAGAAATGTAAATCAAAACAACTCTGAGGTACCACATCACACCTATCAGATTGGCTAACATGAAAAAATGGGAAAATTATAAATGCTGGAGAAGATATGGAAAAATTGGAACAGTAATGCATTGTTGGTGGAGTTATGAACTGATTCAACCATTCTGGAGAGCAATTTGGAACTACGCCCAAAGGGCAATCAAACTGTGCATACCCTTTGATCCAGCAATACCACTCCTAGGTCTATATCCTAAAAAGATCTTACAAATCCAAAAAGAACCCACACATACAAAAATATTTATAGCAGCTCTTTTTGTGGTGGCAAAGAACTGGAAATTGAAGGGATGCCATCAGTTGGGGAATGGCTGAACAAGTTGTGGTATGTGAATGTAATGGAATACTATTGTGCTGTAAGAAATGATGAGCAGGTGGATTTCAGAAAAATCTGGAAAGACTTATATGAACTGATGCTGAGTGAAGTGAGGAGAACCAGGAGAACATTGTACACAGTAACAGCAACACTGTGCTATGCCTTACATTGATAGACTTATCTCTGAGCAATGCAAGCCTCTAAGATAACTCCAAAAGACTCACAATGGAAAATGCTGTCCACATCCAGAAAAAGAATTATGGAGTCTGAATGCAGATCAAAGCACATTATTTGCTCTCTCTCTTTTTTTCTTTTTTTTTTTTTTTGGTTTGTTTTTTCTTTCACATGATTTCTCCTATTGGTTCTAATTCTTCTTTATGACACGACTAATGTGAAAATAGGTTTAATATGAATATCAACTATCTATCTATCTATCTGTCTATCTATCTATCTATCTATCTATCTATCTATCTATCTATCTATCTATGTCTCCTATATCAAATTTCACACCATCTTGGGGTGGGGGAGGAGAGATGGAGAGAAAATGTGGAACTCAAAATCTTATGGAAGTAAATGCTGAAAACTAAAAATAAATAAATAAATTTTAAAAAGAAGCCTTTTGTGATGTCCTCAGTTGTTAATGCCTTTTTCCTTGCCCCTACCTGAAAATCACTGTCTATAGGAAATCTTTTTTAAAATTTATTTTTCAGTTTCATTTTTATTTTCAGTTCCAAATTCTCTCTTTTTCTCCATCCCCCCCCCCCACCCATTGAGAAGGCAATAAATATTATACGTATTATTCACATGAAGTCACACAAAACATATTTCTGTATTAGTGGAAATTTTGACCTGCATTTTTCGATCGCCACCTCAAATCCAACATGTCCAAAACTGAGTTCAGTATATTTTCCCCTAAACTTGCTCCTGCTTCATACCTCACTATTTCTGTCAATGGTGCCACCATTCATGCTGTCTTCTATCTTAAAAATTGTGGAGTTATCTCTGACTCCTTCATATTAACTACCCTCTTTCTATTCCTATGTTATAACCTTAATACACTGTGTATTTATTTTGTATATGTCATTTCCCGGTTATCTCCACACCGTGCCGCTTGAACTCTGGCTAGCCTTTCTTCATTGTTCAAAAATCTTTGACCTTGCCTCTGGGACGCTAGACTTTGACAAGTGAGATTTTTGTTTTTTCTTGCCCAGAACCAGATCTCCATGTCACTTCTAGGTCATTATAGCACCATGCTGACCTGGGTCCTCTCCCTCTTTCAGGTCCTCTTCGTTTATTATTTCCCTCCATTAGAATGTAAGTTCCTCAAGGGAAAGGATTATCTTGCTTTCCTGTATTTGTACCCCTTGGTGCTTAGCATAGTACTTAGTAGGGCAAGAAATGTTGTATGTATGTATGAATCTTTATCTTTGGAATTCACTGGTGAGCATGTTGCATTTCCCCATCAGAATGCTTGTCTCACTTTTGTATTTTTATCCCCTATGCCTAAAAAGTACCTGTTATGAAGTAACTGATTAATAAGCACTTATCTACTGGTTGATCTATCTCCATTTTATAGATTTGGAAACAGACTCAGAATGCTCAATGATGTCTATGCTTATCAAGCCAAGTCAGGGTTCATCCTATGTCTTTTGATTTTAAGACTAATGTCCTTTCTGTTATATATTATGCTGCTTTTCCAAGTGAGCACTTTGCATGTATTCATAATTTGAATGATGGTCAATGATGCTTTCTTTATGAGGGAAATAAGGGGATGGGTTCCAGAGACAGCTAAGTGGTGAAGTGGATAGAACAACAGGCCTGGAGTCAGGAAGACTTGAGTTCAAATGTGGCCTCAGATACTTACTAGCTGTGTGACCCAGAGTCACTTAATTACTATCTGCCTCAGTTTCCCTCAACTGTAAAATAGGGATAGCACTTACTTTAGTTGTGAGTATCAAATGAAATAATATTTGTAAAGCAACTAGCATATAGTAGGTACTTACTATTTGTTTTGTTTCCTTCCTTCCAATGTTAGGATAATTTCTTGTGTTCACTACCCTCTCATACTTTCCTATCATGAAAAAACTTAGTGAAATCTAGAAAACATGTTTTCCAAAGTACTTTGTCACTTAAGGATAATTGAACTACTCCTTCAATTCAAAAACAATCATTGGCTTTACCTCATTGTCTCACATCTCCTGGGTCTATTTGCCAATGAACTTTTTTTTTTCTTCTCATGGCTTTGGGCCTTTATTCATTATTCTGCACCATCCAGCTCTATTTCCATGAACAAATAAAGCTGATTGAAGGAGTTTGGATGCCTAAGACCTTTCCTGGAAGCAGTTCACACGAGGCAGTGTTTGAAGGTGCGATTCAGCTGGCAGGGATGGTAAACCTTGCATAAGGAAGGGAAAAGGAAGACTGGATCACACCTGCCCGGCTGCCAGTGGCACCAATTGTCTTGTTTACAAAGCTGCTCCAAGCCACGCTGTTCATTTATTTCCCTGCCCATATCTCCTTCCTAGCAATGCTGCAGGTGCTCATGAAATGCCTTGGATTCGATTGATGGTTATGGCTGTTTTTGCCAGCATTTCAAGTTGACTCTGAGCCAATCTGACTTATGGAGACATTGGCTTGATTGGCCAATGAGCCTTCTTTTGGTGGAGAAGGGAAAGTAGGAATTGTAGAAATTACAATGGTGTAACAAAAAAAGAACTGGACCTGGGAATCATTTTTAACTCTCAATCTTTTTCCTCTCTGTGTTCAAATCACTTTTTCTTTTTTTTTTGCTTAGGCCATCAGGGTCATACAGCTAGTAAGTGTCAGAGACTGGATTTGAGCCTAGGTCCTCCTGACTCCAAGGCCAGAGCTCTATCCACTGCACCACCTAGCTGCCCCCAAATCACTTCTGCTTTCTGGATCTCAGTGTCCTCCTTTGTAAAATTGCGGGGGTGGGGAGTAGGACTAGATCAAGAATTCTTAAATCTTTTTTGTATCATAGACTCCTTTAGCACTATATAAATGTTAGTTATTATTGTTATTTAGAAGAAATAAATAGCTGTCCTATATCAGTCAATCAATAAACATTTGTTAAGTGCCTGCTATATGCCAGGCACTGGTGCCAAGTTCTTTTCTTATCTACTCCACTACATATGGTTTCCATTAGACTGTAAGCTCCTTGAGGGAAGTACATTAAGTATCTTTCTACTCCCCACTTTGGGGAGATTCTAGACATGAGCTAAACCTAAGATTTAAGTAATTTTCTATGGAGTGGTAGAGTGAGGATGTAATAAGCCAATGAGTATGAAAAAAAGAGCTTGACTTTCTTTTTAGGTGTTCAGGCTCCTCCAGGACTGAATTGATCTGCATGTATAGTAGCAGAGCTGAGAGAGAAAGAGAGAACATAGTATTCCAGGCTCTGGGCCTAGCAGCAGTTTTTAGTTAGAACAGGCCTGTATAACATATGGCCCACGGGCTGCTTATGGGTCACCAATGGATTTTGAGTGGCCTGAGAAAAATGGAGGGTTGCCAATATATACTCTCCCATTTGTCACATGACCCATGGCCACCAACCATTGTCAGTCTGTCTCTGGTCTAACCTATCTGCAGCCCAAAGAAATTTAGCCTATTTTAATGTTGGCCCTTATCTACTGCCAAGTTGTGCAGGTCTGTGTTAGAGATATTTTGTGGATTCATGTTCAAAACACTTTTAAAGACAAGGGAACACAACCAAAAATGTTTGGAGAGCACTGCTCTACAGTATGAATGCCATTATCATCATGGACATAACTCAGTGCAAGGAAAAAAAAAGTAATTAAAGGTGTGCAAAAAATGAAATGAACTGCTTTGAGAGCAAGTGAACCTCCTGTTACTTCAAGTCTTCGATCAGTGTTGGGATGACCACTTCTTAGGGATGCTCTAGAGAGAATTCCTGCTCTGGCAAGAATTTGATTGGATTACCTGTGATGTCCTATGATTCTATCATATGATTTCATTGTTCTGATCAAAATGATTAGTAAATAGTGAAGAAGCCAGTTATTTTCTGATAGCTGTAATTCAGTTTTATAAATTGGTTTGACCAAATCTTCTGTAAAGAAAGTAGCTCAAACTTGGCCTACTGCTTTCTTTTGAATGGATTTGAAGAATATATTTTAAAGGTGGGAATATTCTAAAAATAGAAAATGAAAATTCTAAATTATTATTCAAGTAATTAACTTGGTGTTACATTTTGTTGAAATATGGTTAACTTTAAACTGCTTATTTTGCTTTTTTGGGAAGGACTTTTCACGCCTCTTTGTATTCAGAACCCAGTGCCTGGCACATAGTAGATGTTTAACAAATGCATGTTGTCAGATTCATACCAGAGCAGGAATTCCCTCTACAGCATCTTCAAGAGGTAGTCATGCAGACATTGTTCAAAGACTTCAAGTAACAGGGAGGTTACTTTGTCTCAGAGCAGTTCATTTTATTTTTGGATAGCTATGATTGCTATTTTCCCTTGTGGTGAGTGAGTCATGTGCGTGTTTAATACATGCTTGCCTGACTGACTAATGTAGGGAGCCACTGACGTATGTTACGAATGAACGAATCGTTGACTCGATGAATGAAAAAGCATTTTTTCTGTGACATGCTCTGTGTTAAGTGCTAGGTATGAAAATACAAATAAAGTCATTTCCCTCAAGAGACTTGCATTCTAATAAGGAAAAATAGTACATATGATGGAATGGTGACCAATTAGGAGTATTTTGGTCAGGAAATCAAAGGTATGGTTAGTAGAGTCCAGGACAACAGACACACCTTTTCACAAAATGCCACTCTTGATTGGGCTCACTATTCAGAAGTCCTGGGGGAGGCACAGTGCTAGGCTGGAGTAGGGGCTGAAGCAGGTGGAAGTATGGATGGCAGTGACTGGAAAGCAGTGGCATGGTAGGACCGAGTCAGGCTAGAAACAATAAGGGCTGTTTCTGACACGCAGCTGTCCATCTCCTGAACGAGACGTGGCACCATCTGTCCCTTATACCTAGAATACTTTCTCTTCACCACCTCCTTCCTGATTTCCTTCAAGCCTCAGTGTCCCCTCCTCTAGTCTCTTCCCTCTGAGATTACCTCCCATCTATGTTGTACATATCTTTAATGATCAGAGGGGTTTTTTTGCATGTTGTTTCCTCCATTAGAATATTAGCTTCTTGAGGGCAGGGTAGACATTTTTGCCTTTCTTTGTATTCTTAGTCTTTAGAACATGGAAAGCACTGAATAAATGAGTGTTGAATTTTAGGAACATCAACCTTAAGACAAAGAAATTTATGATGTGTCATTAGCTGCTCACCTACATGCTGAGAGATATATTTCTCATCACAAACAACAAATTGAATATATCATCATATCATCATTTTAATCTATGTGATGGTTTAATTTTTTTGAAAAATAAATGCTCATTCACTCTCAGAGGAAAAAAGGGCATTAGAATAAAGAAACCAATAGTGAGAACCATATAAAAACTAATGAACAGTTTTCACGTATAATTCTTTACTTGCTTTTGAGCTACCAGAGTGATAAAGTTCTTTGCAATCCTTAAAGTGATGACTAATGATAACCATTATCCTAATTTGCATCTGCTTTTGTACACATTTGACTGAGTTTTTTTCTATTTCTAATTTTCTTTGTAGGAACATCTCTTTTCCTTCCCCTCCCCCTAAATGTTGGCAGTAATACAAACAATATAAAATGTGTAGTTGACATATCAAAGTTTTACACTTGATTCTAGTGCTTCATGCACATTGAATTATATAGTCATATACTTCCTGAAACATGTTGGCTTTACTCCATAATCAGACTATTTGCAAAAGAAAAAAAAAATAAGTCTCCAAGTAACAATACACACAGCCATAATACTTCCAAATAACAGATGGTGTGCTGTGGGTCAACCTGAAAAGCTTCAGAGAGATAATGGGGGTAGGTAGAAAGCTCTCAAAGTCTGTAAAGTAATATGAAGAGCAACAAACTTTTTTGCACCTGCAACGTGGGCAGAATTAAATGAAAGATGGCTTTGTTGCATCATTTGGCAAAAAGGATGTTATATGAAACCCTTACTGTAAAATCATTCTATTAAAAATTTTTTAAAATTGTAACACCCAACAATTAGAAGAACCTGCCTTTCCTCCCTTGCTCTGTTTTGCTTAAAACACCTGCTTTGGGGCTCCTGAATAAGAGTTAAAGTAAAAAAAGAAATTGCTTGGATTTTTGCCCACTATATCCTGCTTTTGTGCTAAAAGAACAAACTTTTCAATATGTGAAAGGAAACCAGATCTGTCTCATTCATCATTGCTCTAACTAGTTTTGACATCACTGTTGGCTTACTTCCTTTGCCTCCATAGATAGTCATTCAGTAAATCAAACCATTATTAGTGACTTTTTAAAAGTGTTGGCTCTCATGCAAAAGACTTTCTTTGTAAATACATTTGCATATCTCATATTTTAATATTTTTACCCCAATATGACCATGCTGAATATAAAGAAATAATGAATATGAAGAGTTCAGAAATGTATGAAGGTTGTTATGAACTTATACAGAATGCATTTAAGCAGAACCAAGAGAGGGATGTACATATACATTAAAATGAAGATGGACTTAACATATTTGTAATGAGCAATATTGGCCCCTGAGAACAAGGGAGAGAACCCATCTCCCTTCGTTTGGTAGAAAGTACAGGACTATAGGTGTTGAGTTTTTCATGTACTGTTAGACCGGGTCACTGTGAAAGCTAATTTTGGTTAACTTTGTTGTAGTCTTGTTAACATGGAGTGCTCAGTTATATTTGGACCCTTCTAGCATCATTCCACAGTGAATTGAATATTCTGACATCTCCAAAGAATCAAAAGGAGTTTTGCTTGATGAGTCTTCATAATCAGAGCAAACCTGTATAGTGATAATGATGGTAGATTTAATTGGAATTACCAAGATGCAAAATGAAAAAAAAGCATCAATAAAACTTAATAATTTTAAAAATGTAAAAAGGTTATTTCATAGTCAGTGATACATAGTCAAAGCTCAATAACTGGCATACAATCTAAACTCCCTTATAAATGCCCTATAGAATATTTCAAGTCAATTATTGAGATTGGTAGGCATATTTTTGACATTCGAACTAACTTCATATAGATTTAAAAATAATGTTTTAATGATTTATCTTAGCTTTTACATCATTGGCATTCCCAGATATGCCTACCACCACCACCACTATTCCCACCCATTGAGGGCTTCCTTTTAACAAAGCTAAACCATTGAATAAAATGAACTAATTCAGTGATGAGATTGGATAGTGTATGAAGTTTTCCATTTCAGTAGCCCCCCACCTATTTATCAAAAGGAGGGAGGCAGGCTTCATCCTACAATTTCCAGGGCCAAGATTGGTTATTATAATTACTCAGCTTCACATTAGTGTTCTTTTCATTTATATTATTAGAAATAATTTCATTCATATTATAGTCAATCAATTGATCGGTAAACATTTATTAAGTGCTTATCATCTGCCTAATCATTGTTTGCATAAGCTTTCCAGAGAAGTGGTATGGTATAGTATAGTGGTTTCCATTTAGTGAGTGATGGTTCAAGGGGGTTGAGTTGAAGGGAATTGCAGAATATCAGGAGTAGAATGTTGCATAATCCTAGAGGTTCGCAACACTTTTTTTTGGGTTGTTGTTGAAAGGAGTTTGAAGAACAAAACATTGGGAACAACTGGTATAGGGGATAGCAAGTCAGCCTCAGAGGCAGGAAGACCTGAGTTCAAGTCCCATTTCTGAAGTATACTGACTGTGTGACTCTGAGACAATTACTTAACTTCTCAGTGTCCAGGCAACTCACTAAACTGATAAGTTGCAGTGAAGGTGATGAACTGAAATGGTATAGGAATCCCCCACACTGAGGAAATCACAGGTGTAGTTAAAAAAGATATGCAGGGTGTCCCAAAAAATCTTAGTGCAGTTGTAAGTTTTTAAAGCTTAAATATTAAAATAGGCACTAATATTATGTGGATGAATAAATAACACCATATAAACACTAATCATTTATGTAAATAGAATATATATGTATAATACGTATGTATACATTTATATATTGCCCCTTCTAAAATTATACCATGACTAAATAAATGTCTTATATCTCAAAAGCATCAAAAAAACCCAATCCCTTTTGTTTAAAGAATTGTGCTTAATAATCAGAGCAAACCTGTATAATTATCCAGTACTTTGTTTTAAGTTGCTATGGAATCTTTCTCCATGAATTTGTATTTCACTTATGTACCCTCCAAAAGTCTTAGTGAACTGAGATCTTTTGACCTTGACGAATAGTACTGCTTAGCAGATTATACTAATAATACACATTTCACCTTGAAAAGGGAGGAGGTGTATATTTACTAAGTGCTTCCATCTGTATTACTTCCAAGGTACTAACATACCTCTTCTTAATAGACTGTGAGTTCATAGAGGGCATAGACTGTTTTTTTTGGTCTCTGCACACAGTAGGCACTTCATGTGTATATGCATATGCATCTGTATATACACATATACATATGTATGAAGACATGTATTAACCTGTGTGTACACATATATGCACACACGTACATATACGTATGTGTATACTCATATGTTGTCATTGTAGTTGTTCTATAATTACCTCAGGGTGTATGGGTATGATTATGCCACTCTTTCCCTTCCCCCATGCCCAATCTTTATGTATTTTGTATACATCTTATACTGTATTTATTTATTGGTAAATATGTTGTGTCTTCCAAATAGTATGTAAGCTCTTTGAGGGCAGGGATTGCCTTATTTTTCTCCCTATATTTATATTCCCAGTATCTAGAATAATGCCTGGTATCCATTAGGCACTTGATAAATGCCTTATCTTAAACTACTTATTTACTTAAAACTTTTTTAATTTAAAATTTTTGTTTTTTAAAAATATTTAATATGTTTTACTTTCCCCCGATTACATGTTGCTTAGCTTATCTTGAAAGAATTTTATCCCAAAGATAAACATACAAAATCTTTGTCTATCAAAATAAGGAAATTAGTTTTAACAGAAAATTAATTTGTACAGGGTATTTAACTAAATAAATATAGACTGTTCACATGTCCACTTAAGGGAGGCATGCATACAAAAGGGAACAAGGCAAGGCTACAAGAATTTAGAAGAGAGAGAGAAAACATGCCTATATTCACACACACATAAATAAGCATATGCAAAAAAGAGGAGAGAAGTGGAAGTTGTATTTTATAGAGAAAACACTTTCAGGGTAGCTAGGTAGCACAATGGTTAGAGCTGGGCCTGAAGTCAAGAAGACTTGAGCTCAAATCCAGCCTCAGATACTTACTAGCTATGTGACCATGGGCAAGTCCCTTAACCTCTTTGTCTCAGTTTCCCTTAACTGTAAATGGAGATAATAACAGTTCCTATCTCCCAGAGTTGTTATGAGGCTCAAATGAGATAATATTTATAAAGCTCCTGACACCTAGTAGGTACTTAATAAATGTTTGTTCCGCTCCCTTCAAAAGGATAGGATTGGTATAGGAAAGATGACCTTTTAAGATATTTTAAAGCCTTATCCTTGAGAAACAATGATTTGAAATACCTTGAAATTCCTCAATCTTCGAAGGAACTAAAGGGAAAGATGAACCAAGGAACAAAAAGAAAAGGGACAAGAAGGCAGAGGGGCTTAGCTTGTCCTTTACTATATATTTTAGGATATCTTTCCCCTTTTGACCACTGACCACACTCCTGCCAATGTCCTTTCAAGAGAGGGCCAAGGAAGGGAAGAGGAAGAGCCTGTAGGTCTGACTGTCACCATACAGATAAGAAAGGGAGCTAAGATAAAAGAGCAGGAAGGTGGCCCTAATGAGAACATAAGCCTACTCCATTAGATTGTAAGCTCCTTGAGGGCAGGGATTGTCTTCTACCTTTTTTGGGGGTATCCCCAGCACTCAACACAGTGCCTGACACATAGTAGGCACTTAATAAATGTTTATGGATTGATTGATTACTCTGAGGCTGTCTATAGACATCTTATAAAAGTGAAGTTTCTCTATGCTTTCTATCAGCAGCTTTGTTCAATTTTATCTACATGGAACATCTGGTCTCTTGCAATATTATAAACTGGTCACCTGGAATCTCATTTCATGATAATTAACTCAGCTTTGAATACTTAGCATCTTCTCAACTCCCCCAGTTACCTCTGATTGGAGGACTGAAGGGTGGAGCACTAAACTTCTCCCAAGCTTTCCTAGAGGACCGAGAGCTGAACTTTTCAGATAACTTTCAAATTTCCATCAGCAGCTCTGCTTGATTTGACTCCAGGGAACCTCCTGGACTTCCTCCCCCCTTTCAGCTTCCTTTGTGTGTTGTCTTCTCCCATTAGATTGCGAACCCCTTGAGGGCAGAGACTGTTTTTTCTTATTTTATATCCCTAGTGCTTAGTGCCTGGCACACAGTAGGTGATTAATAAATGTTTATCGAATTGAAGATAGTGCAGGTTTTTGGGTTGCTGTTCCGAAATTGATGACCTTTATCATAAAGTGACTATAGAATCGAGTATTTTAATGGGCAGTAGAATCAGATGAAAGATTAATACAGTGGTTTGGGAAACATCACAGGGAGTTGTAGGGAGTCTGTTTATCTGATACCTGGTACAGTAAAAGTCCTTTTTCCTTAAACATCTGTAGTATCACCAGATTTGCATGCCACACAACAACTGCACAACACTACCTGGTGACTTTTCCTGTGTATTTGTATCCTTCTGTGTATTAACTTGGAAGGTGGCTGATAGCGTAGCATCCCAAAGAAGCCTTGGTACCATGTCCAGTGATTGTGGTGAAGCTTAGAGAAGAAGGCTTGTTCAGCACTGGGATAGTGGACAGCACCAGGCCACTAGTTTGAAACACACTATTCTATTGTGTAGCTTGTAGAACTAGCATTCCTGGGGGTATTCAGTGAGGAGGAAAGGCTGTTAGTAGGCTAGTAAATTTAATTAGGCTGATATGATTTTGTCCTTTTTTTGGCCTGGAGTGTTTTCAGAGTGAGTGTGCTATCCCACAGGGAAGTAGCCAGGGGAAAATGTCTGTTTATATGTTCTTTTCCTAGGTGTCTGGTGCCTTGTGACAACATTTGTTATCACCCATTTGTTATGAGGATGTTAGGCTTTCTCCTTACAAACTCATTCTAGGGAGATACTTCCAGTATATAAGATCAACCAGATGGAGGACTGGACATTTTCTTTGATCCTCACAACTTCTCAAACTTCCCCAAAAGAGAAATTATGCACCTGAAGTAAAGCAAGTTCAGCTCTTTCTATGATCTATGGCACTTGGAACCCAAAAGAAGGTAAAAAGCAAAACCAAAGAAAACCCATGAACTGAGCTCTCCTTGAACCTACCCTGCCTTCACAGCACCTCCTTCCCTACTGCCTCCCACATTACAAGGAATGAAGCTGGACTACCTGACCCAAGGATCCAACCTATGGGCTTACAACAAAGCATAACCCTACATCCTGTCTTCTTTATTTCCAGTGTCATGAAGATCTAGGCTCCTAGCTGTGGAATTTCACTATGGCAGCAGTGGCTAGCACCATGCAGCATTCTGTGTGGCAAAAGATTCCTGCAAGTGAAGGAATTGAGAGAAAGAGGCAGGATGAGCATCTGAGCTTGAAATAGCTCAACACTACACCTCATACCACTCTACTCCCAGAGACTTAGAGATCCAAACTCCAAATGAGAACTACTACTCTTAGCTGCAGTGGCACTAGTATGGCAGTGCTCTGAACTGCCAAGCTAGGGAACTGAGGAATAGAGAGAAGTGGACAGGACACCATGTGTGGCAGGCTGTGTAACATTCTACCAAGCCCAAGGGGAAGAGTCCAGCAACCAACTGGGGCCAGCCATGTCTCCTCCAAAAGTCACATAGGGAAGAGACTTAGAGTGGTGATCTGAGAATTGTCCACTGTCAGAGGAGGCTGAGGCTTTGAGATCCAGCTCCCAGATGCTGGGGGCTCCCTCCATCAGAGGGGAAGGAGTCAGAAAGTGAGTAATAGGGAAAATAGGAAAGGAAAAGACTGAAATTATGAAATATCTCAAGAATCAGAAAACTTAATGACCTTGAACATAACCAGATAAATCAAAAGGAAAAACATTAATGGTAGAAGGAAATATGGCCTTCAGATCTAGTAAATGATTTCAGGCATCTGAATAAATATTGCAAGACAAAGGAAAGTGATTCAGTACTTGATGAGAAAGAGGACTCTGTGGAATTTGAGCAGGACATGGGATCATAACACACTGTTCCTAAGTGACTTAGAAGAGAAATAAGTATGAGAGCAGAATTACTGGTTTGCACAACAAAAATAATTGGCAGAATAAGAGAGCTTGAATTTACAATGGCAAGTCTCACCAAAGAAACAAAAGACAGCACAACTGATTGGGAATGTAAATACACAAAGGTGAAGAACAATCTGGAAGAAGAGCAACAGAGAAGTAAAAAAGCAACATTAAAAGAAAATATACTTTATTCAAACAAAACATTCTGATCTTTAAGATAACATGCATAGAGACAACATAAGGATTATAGATCTCTCAGAAGAACCTGACAAGAAAAAAACCCCATTAATATCATGATGCAAGAATTATACAGAAAATTGCCTAGAACTTCTGAGCACAGAAAATGAAATATCAATTGAAAGAATAAATATGTGACCTCCAGAAAAAGAAAAAAAAAACCTCATCTCTACAAACTCCAAGACACATAGTGGTATCTTGGAAATTTCATAATTCAATTCAGAAACACCAAATTCTACAAGTAATCAAAAGAAAGACCTTGAGATATAAAGGAAAGGCAATTCAAATAACACAAGACCATTCTACACACACAAGAAAATACAGAAGGGAATGGAATAACGTGTTCCAAAGAGCGCTGGACTTCAGGATGTAGCCCAGGGAGACCTACACTGAAAACCTGAGCTTAATCATAAATGGAAAAAAATAGATGTTCAATGATAATAATGTTTGAAACATTCTTAAAAAAAGGAGGCCTGTCTGAGATAGTTTTGGTTATATTTCTCATATGGACTTGTTGGGAGATTTCACCCCATCACTCAAAAGAAGTGTTTTGAAAACTCAGAGACAATAATGAATTAATATTACTTCAAGGCTTTGCCAATTACTTTTTTGCTTTAAAGCTAACAAGTTACGCATGCAGTATGGCTTTTATTGATTAGAGAGGCAGATGGTACAATGGAAAGTGTGTTGGATTTGTAGTCAGAGAACTTCAGTTCAAATTTATTCTCTTCCACTTACTGTCCAGGTCAAGGACTTCTCTGGATCTCAATTTCCTCATCTGTAAGGTGAGAGGTTGGACTAGATGATCTTTAAAGTACCTTATAACTCAAAACTTAAGCTCCTGCAATCTTTATCCTGATGCGGCTAGTGGTAGGGTTGACTATGAAGTATGGCTTAGTAGATCAACAGCTGTCCATCTACCACAACAACCAGCTAATGTGTTCACTCATTACTGGTTTTTATCTCTATATATTCAATTGCTTCAGCTGATTGGGACTATTTAGTGCATTGTGCTTGCAGTATATTTTTTAGGCATGATTGCAGGATCTGAAAGACTCTACTCTTGTGGCTAGGGGTTGCCTATCACCTCTTTCTGTGGGTAAAGGGAATGAGAAAGATTTAGACTCAAAGTTGGATCAAGAAGTTTGCCTAGATCAAAGGACCAGGGTATAAGCAAGAGAACCAGAGGCCACTTCAGTCCAGTCTCAGTCAGTCATATCCTAAAAGCAACCTCCTTGATTCTGACCAGAAGATAAAGGGTAATGAGGTGTTAATGTGTTTACAAGTGTTTTCCTGGTTATCTCTTTGTGAATTTTAGGCATCTTTCTTTGAAAGAATTAAAGAGAGCAAGCAGCCTTTTTAGATGAGCAAAAATTAGATGCCTCAGCAAGGCTTTAAATTACTAGACGTGGGATTCATTCAAGGGAGTTTAAGCCAGGAGGTAGAAAAAGAGGAAGAACTCCCCCTCCCTATACCCTGAGGTGGAACATCTTCTTGGAAGGAAGAGGGGGATATCTCTCCCTCATTAGCAATGTCACATTGAAGTGGAGTTACTCAGACAGTAGAAAACACTACATTCAGCAGGGAACAGAGATAGTATTCCTAATAGACATAGATAAAGAGAAGTAGTCAAGAGAGGGATAAAGGAATTAAGAGATAATCCTCTGGCAACAAAGAAGGGAGCCAGCTGTGGATTCAAGAGATTGTGGATTCAACTAGTTCTGGCAATCAAGAATCAATGGAGACAAACAGACTGTGAGAGCCCAAGAAATGCTGCTTGTGGGACCTTTCAATACTTCAGCAGTGAGAGCTTTGGCAGCATGTGAGCTTCACTATTATTGTATGTGCTAATTCTTGTGATTGATGTTGTATGTATTTGTGGGAGAGCGTACACACAAAGCTTAATAGGGAGAGGCATTCTTTTTTTTTTTGCTGCTGTTCTTATTATAGCATCGTAGTAAATACTCTTGCTATGAGCTAATTGTGTTTACTGTTGTCAATGAATACACTGGTGGCGATTTGTAAGCTACAGTTTTAGAAGAGAGTACTCCTAGAAGCTTCAGGTAACAGCTACCCTCTGAGGACTTAATCTGCAAGTGCAAATTGAGGAAGTAGCCCAGAAGAAGTGTTGTATATATCTATCTATCTGTGGAAGAGTAGTTCCTAAACTTTTTGTGTTATAGATTTCTTTGAAGGTCTGGTTAAACCTGTGTACTCCTCAGAATAACGTTTTTAATGCAAATACATATATATATATATATATACATATATATACATATATATATATAATTTCAAAGGAAACCAATTTCATTGAAATATAGTTATTAAAATATTTAAAAAAAGTTCATGGACTCTTGGTTAAAGATTCCTGCCATAGAAGACTCCTACTGCCTAGGAGGTTTGTAATCCATATTGATTAAATATGATCATTATATTTATCTATGGATGAAGGACAAAATTGCTATTTTAAAAGGTTTGTATACTGTGTAGATTATTTAAAGATACTAAAAGGAGAAACTTGGTAGGTAATGGGAGTTTGTAAGCAACATTGGATCTTTATTTTAATTGGCTTTTTTCTTTACCAAAGTTTTTGGTAAAGAAAAACAACACCAGCTCTTCAATAGTGTCCATGAAATATTAAAATAATTGGAGAAAAGCTTGCATTGTATTGGTTAGATCCTCTAAAAAGGATTTATGGGAAGACATGGACAAAGTTACAGAATGAGAAATAATGGAGAGATTATAATCTTTGCCATTAGAGGCAATGTCTACGTACATGGATTCACAGAATTATTTTCACATATGCACACATACATATCACACATGTACATATATATGCTTACATTTGGTTTTATGGATGACCATTTGTTACCTTAAGTAAAATACTATTTCTTAATTAAACTTACTTATATGTCAAATTATTTACTGAGGCTACATCCCTACTCCGAAATGTAAGATATGTGAAATTTTAACAAGTCTAAAGAGCCAAATAGCTGAAAATTTTGTGACAGACACTAATTACCATAACGAAGAAAGCTTTGATATTGGCATTTTCCAACCCAAACCATGTTGTTGCATAACACGCAAAATTCCCACTTCAATTCACTTAACTCTTCAGCCTCTGTGCCTCTGTCTCTGAGGCTTGGGAACTGAGGTCAGGAAGACAGAAGAAAGAAGGAAGCCAAGATAGGAGGAGCATGATGAAAGAAGAAGGAAGAGAATGACTCAGACTCAAGTTAGCTTGTTGAGTTTATAGATGTTGAGACAAGATTTTTGATAGTAAAAGTTGTAAAAATTTTGTTATGGACTATTTCTTGTCCACATCCATAAAGTTGAAAAACACAGGTTTATGTAAATAAGCAAATAATTAGAACTGAGAATCAAATTACAAATAAATGAGTTATAGTATTATAGAATTTAGAGCTGAAAAGGATTTTAGAGATCATCTATTCTCCTGTCTCCCTCATTTTACAGACAAGGAAATTGAGGCTTAGAGAAATTAAATAAATTACCCGTGGTAATTTATTTGATAAGCATGGTAAGCATGGTAGGTAGTAACAGCTCTTTTGTACTTTCTTCCTTTTCTCTCTTTTCCCATCCAACACACAAACATCCCCATCCCCACTACTAGCCACCACCATGGTCATTGACAATATTTAGCCTTGGGAACAAAAGAGTAAACCAAGTACAATCGATCATTCTGCCAGGTTCAACAAACCCTATTTCTTTGTGTCACTAATGAAGAATGAATTCAAAGAGCTATCTGTTAAATGAAGTCAACCATTTGAGTAAGAATGGAAGTAGAAATGAAAAATTGCTTTTTCTTTTGACTTCCTAAGATGTTACTCTGAAGCACCGAGTCAGACACACATCACAATAGCAGTCAAATTGTGACAAAATATTTGCACACAAAGTACAAAAGTAGAACCATACATAAAAAATGGTTTCTATTTATTATTATTATTATTTGAAGACTCCTCAGTCACTTTTATTGGAAATGACCTCTTGGATAGAGATAGAAAATATTTCACATAGTCAAGTAAATTTGGGAGTGAACTGGATGGCAAAGTCAAGAGCTGTTTATGTTTGACTTGACCAGAAAAGTTCCAATGGAAGTGAATGTCTCACTGCTCTACCAGTTGGCCTACACTTAAAGGGAAAAGAAACTTCTCCATCATAGGGTGAGTGCAAGGAAATAGGATGGTAAAATCCATGCCTAATATGTTTCTAGAGACTATATCTCTAGGAAAAATCATCTGTGAATTTCTCAATGCATTTCATTGCAACTAGGAAAGAGGAAAAACACAGATAATTGAAATCTACCAGCAAATACAAAACAATTCAAGTAATAGCATTAACTTCATCTATCATGAAAATGAATAGACAAGTTGTTAACAAGTAGCAGTCTCTCTTACTTTTCCTGCTCAGCTCACTCTCTGGGAGAGGCGCTAACAGGCAGTGAAATAGCCAAAAGTCAGGCAAGGAGCCAGAAGAGTGGCAGAAAAATCAGACACCTGGATAATGCAGGTCAGGATTCATCCCAAGGCTAATCAAGGGTTGGCTGTAGAATCTAGGCCTGTAAGATAACCCTTAATAATAACGTACTGATTCAACTGATTTTAGGAGCAGAGAGAGGTTGATTAAAATGTGGAGCTATCCAAAGAAAAATAAGAGAGACAATGCCAGAAAGCTGAAATTTGAGGATGCTTTCCTCTTAAAGAAATAAGTATAATGTAATTTGGTTCTGATCTTAGGGGGTTTCCACCTCCAATAGTGAATTTTGTGGTCAACTAGCAATTTAGACTACTCCTTAGATTGGGTCCTGGCTTTTTTGGGTTTATAAGGAAATCCTTTTTCAAAAGAGGTCAGTGCCTGAAATTCCTTTAATCAACAGTCAAAGGATTTAGATAACTGGTAGTACCAACCTCTCTTCTTGAAGACCACAGGGTATCACTTCCTTAATCTTCATCCCTCCAAAGGGTAAGAGTTTCAGATGGATTTTTTTTTTAAATGAAGATTTTTGGTGTATATAGTTCCTTTCATCTTCTGGCAAGTGATTACCAGTCTTAATCAAAATTCCTTTGTGTATCGTTAACTAATTTTTGCTGCCTACATTTTTTTTTTACAGTGAGTTTGTAATAGCTCAGTTCTAAGTTCTTTGTGGGATTTCATGTTTTACTAGTTAGCCTTAAGGGAAGCTAAATTTAAAAGTAGGGAAACAGTAATTAAAAGTGATTAGGACAAGAAGTCTCAGTGCTATGAAATGTGGGCTCAATTGTCCTTGACAAAACCGGAATGAGGCCGTAGGTTTTTGGTTTTGATTATGGCCTTACTTGCTATTTTAATAAACATGAACCAGTATTCAAACTTTTAATATCCTGCTGCTTAACTATTTCCAAAAAGCCATCCAGCTCTTTTAAACAGCCCTTGTTTTAAAATTTTAATTTGCTTGGCTCAGCCTCACCTTAGAAAGTTGTAGCCTCATCGTTAACTTTTTTTTTTATAAGTTCATTTCCAGAATCACAAGGAATCTGTTTTTTAAAAACCCTTATAAGTGTTTCCTCATGTGCCAAAAGCATCGGGTGCTGACAGCTTTCTTGCACCGTTTTATCTGGTTCCCACAGTAAGTATGAGAGACAAATACAGGAATGTGTCCAGTGTTGACTATGCCCATCAAGAATACAATGATACTTACAGCTCTTCCAGGAAGCGGAGATTGTGCAGGGGGTTTGGGGGCAGTTTAGTGATGTTGTTCATACTGAGATCACTGTAGGGAAAAACAGACAGAGTGTTAATACAACATATGCTGCAGCGGCGGGATCCAGCTGTTCATTCCACACATTTTCAAGGAATACATTTGAAAGAACCAGGGCCTTTGCCAAGACCAATGAATGACTCTTTTGCATCTTAAAAACAATCCTGATGTCTCCTACGCAACAATCAGCCTCCGGCACAAAGAGAGCCTTAATAGTGCGCACAACTAACATTTAAAATAATTTAGGATGGTTAGAGGCATGGTTGTCATTTGGTTTTCTCCTGGGTTCAAAGATGAACAAGTAAGATGGTGAGTGAAGCAGATAGAACTCAACTATTGGAGAAATAATTTTTTGGTGGTGACCACATTTGGGGGAGATGAAAAATGCCCTTGCTAAGCATCTGTAAAAAGCCTATTAACTTTAAGCACCTTGTAAAGACAAATATTTTGATTCAAAGAAACTCAATTATAAAAAACAACAACTTTCCTCCCTTCTAGCATGCTCCTTTTGCAGGTTCTCAGATTGCATTAAATAAGTGAAATGAACCATAAAACAAGGGTGTAATGTGATCCTGCTATGCAGCACACTTCCTGCTGGGGTTCCACAGTAGTTCCTGGCTCAGGAAACAACTAGCCACTCTGGGCAGAACTCAATCAATTTTTGTTTTAGGCTAAATTCCTCATAATTAGGTGTAATCTAATTTTTACTTTTATATTTCTTTAGTGTATTTCACATCCTTCTGCAAAATCACCCAAATTCACATCTCTTAGGCTGGAGACTAAAAGATACATGGCTGAATCCAGATTTAGCTACAAAGAGCCAGCCTTGTCTTGTTGTATTTTTTTTTTTTTGGTTAAAAAGTGAATTAAATGTTGGTGTTGTGCTACTCATAGGCCAGGTTTGTATAACTGAAATTATGTAGAAAATTGAGAAAGGCAATTAGTTTACTTTTATCTAAGTTGTTTGAATTTTAATATTTACTTGAATGAAGCATGTACATCATGTCTAATCGGCTTGTTTTAGGTTTGATTTCTTTGTATAATAATAATTCCTAGTGAGTCTAAAATCTTTATTATAAAACAAATGAACTGAGGAACAGAGTGAGCAGAACTAGGAGAACAATTTATACAATAACAACAACATTATAAAAAAAGGAACAGCTTTGAAAAATATGAGAACTCTGATCAATACAATGATCAATCATGATTCCAGAGTACTGATGATAAAGCTTGCTACCCACTACCCTTCAGAGACAGGTGATGGGCTCAAGGTGAAGAATGAGACATGTATTTTTAGCCATGGCCAATGTGTAAATTTGTTTTGCTTGACTAAATTTATTCATTGCTGTAGTGTTTTTCTTTTTCTTTTCTTTCAGTGGGTGAAAGAAAATATATGTTTATCAATTTAAAAGAATGGATTAAAAATGTCAAACAAAGCCAAACAAGCAATAATAAGTGTGGAAAAGAAAACATTGTATAGAATGCATTTGACTCTCTTAAAAATAATGGAATTGTAATTATTTTTTCATTCACTTTGCAGATGGAAAAAAAATCAAGAATCAGGGAGTCAAGTGATTTGTTTACGCTCAGGTAACTGGAAGCTCTGAGTCTAGAACCTGGATTTTCTTTGTCTCACACAAAAGATACTACTTATAAAGAGCCGTGTTTAATTAATTAAGGGCAGCTAAGTGGTGGAGTGGATAGGACCGCTAGGCCTGAAGTCAGGAAGACTCAACTTCATGAGTTCAAATCTAGCTTCAGACACTTATGAGCTGTGGGACCCTGACAAGTCATTTAACCCTGATTACCTCAGTTTCCCCATCTGTAAAATGAGCTGGAGAAGGAAATGGCAAACCACTCCAGCATTTTTGCCAAGAAAACCCAAAAATGGGGTCGTGAAGAGTTGGACTGAAATGACTGAACAATACCAGATGTTTCATTAAATGCTTTGGTAGGTTTTGGTAACAACTACTGATCCACTGTTTTCCTTTAGTGGGTTCTTTTCTCTTACCCACATGATTCAATATCCAAACACTAGTTACTTTCAGAACTATGGGCTATGAATACTATTTTAGTTATTGTTCGTTCTCAGCGGCTCTAGAAATTACTGCTGTTAATGATCAAACGTCAGTGGAAAGACAGAGTGACTATTACATCTCTCTCTCTCTTTTTGTTTTTTAGGCAATTGGGGTTAAGTGACTTGTCTAGGGTCACACAGCTAGTGAGTGTCAAGTGTTTGGTTTGAGCCTGGATTCGAGCTTAGATCCTCTTAACTTCAGGGCCGGTGCTCTATCCACTGACATCTCTCTTTATGTACTCTTCCTTCCTTTCCTCCAAGCAGTAAGAACAGAGACAGAATAGTTATTTAGGTATATCTTTACGTTAAAGTCTCTGTACCTCTTTTTTCCCCTATCAAAAGGGAGTGATTTTTCACTTTTGTCTTAGAAAAGACTACCTAGCTCTCCCCAAAAAGATCACCTACTGCTAGGAGCTGCTTGAAATTTGCATATGTAGCAAGGTGTAGCTGTTCTTAACACTGGTAAGATTCCAGGGAGTTGAGGGGTTAGTGTAATTGTCGTTTGTCCTTCATTCTTGAAGAGTGCCATGACATCAAGAAGGTGAGGCCATGACTTGCAGTGAGGGAGGGTTGTCCAATGTCACCAGCCTCATTTTCTCCTCCAGTTGCAAGATATAGATCAAGACAACTGGAGATGGCTCTGGATGCAGTGGGAGACCTTGGCCTTTTTAAGCTAAGGTCTTTCGGAGTTCTCACTTTGACTGAGGCAATATAGTGTATAGAGAAAGAACCATGCTATAGAAATTTCAAGTCAAAAGTTTAAAACTCATCTATCCCCTCTAATCCTTTCCTTTCTGTTTTATTTTCTTTGAGGAGAGACCAATTGTGAACTCTGCCCTAAACATAGATGTCAAGACTTTGCAGTTAGTGTAATAACTCTGGGCTAAAGAGCCAGATGGATTCTTGAGGAAACTGAGGATGGGAGATGGGAAATAGATGAGTAAGACTAGTGAGATAAGACTGGAAGTGGATGTGGGACAGTGAGGAAGAAGGAGGAAATTAAAGAGATGAAAGTTTGAGGGTTTAGGGAGGAATGGGCAGCAGGCTGAGATTTAACCTCCCTTCTATCCACCTGCTTCCCATCTTCCTTCTGTTTTTATTCCAACCCATTGTTGCTGTCATTTTGTTTCAAGGGTCTCAAGGAAATGGATCTTGGGTCAGGGGCTCTTGAAGTAATGTGTCTTGAAGTAGCTGAAGGAAGAAAATTAGTTCACCAAAGGGCTCTGTATCTGTGTTGCATTAACTCTTCTCACAAAAAAATTCTCATGTTGAGCCCTTTACCTTCTTACTTCTATGTTTTTTTATTTCTTAAATCCTTGAAAAGACTTGGAATTAATCAATCAGGTCCAGTAGAGACCCAGTAGCTGAAAAAGGTTTTGTAAATAAGAAATTTTGACAGTCCCTAGGCTTTATTCTCCCTGTTTCATAGAAACAACGGTTTTATGTTGAACCCTCCTTGATTATGACTGAACATTTTCTCTTAACCAGAACATTTTCCTGAGCCAATCTGATCTCCCAGTCAGCTATAGTAGTGCGTTTGGTTATGCATCCAAGAAAATGGTGTGATGGCAGCCAAAAACAGTATGGTGTAGTAGACAGAGGGCTTGACTTGGAAACAGGAAGTTATTATTTGGTTGTGTCTGACTCTTTGTGATCCCATTTGAGGTTTTCTTGGCAAAGATATCAAAGTAGTTTGCCATTTCCTTCTCTAATTCATTTTACAGATGAGGAAACTGAGGCCAACAAAGTTAAGTGACTTGCCCAGGGTCACACAGCTAGTAAGTATCTGAGATGGGAGTTGAACTCACAAAGAGGAGTCTTCCTGACTCCAGGCCTGGCACTCTCTCTACTGTGCCACCCACCTGCCTGATGGTTTCTTCTCCATCTATATTACTTTGTGACCCCAAATTCTAAGCATTCTACACAACCTCTTATCTGAAAGTCTTCTCTTGTAGTTCTGAGCAACCTGTCTATTCCTCTCCCTGTTAATGGTCCTAGATTAACTATGCTAAGGTTTTTTCCCTGTTGTGTTTGGGTGGAGAATGAGTTCTGGGAATCTTTTTTTGGGGGGGGGCATTAGCTAAAATGATTGTGAACCACTGCATCAAGGATTCCCTCTCCAAAAAGTGCTGATCTGTGTAGCATGGGTGTAAAGTCATAGAATGACCTTTTTCTTGGCGTATGGGAAGTGGTGTTATTGCCTTATAGCAAAGTCCTGTTTTAAACAGCTAGTAAACACCTATGTTCAAGGCACTGCGACAAATGTTATTTTTAACTGAAAATGAATTAAAATGAATTTTGTTTTGGCATAAGTTGGAGAATTTCTTAGCAGTCTTTGGGTTTTTCCATCTTTATCACCCATCCAAGCTTTTCCATCTTAGATTCCTTTTCTTCCCTTCAAGTCTCAGCTCAAGTGGTTCTCTGATGCCTTCTCTTTTGATGCCTTCTCTGTCTTTGCATATTCCTGGGGCGCTTTGCCTTTGCTTCCCCACCCCTTGACTCTATACTTTGCATTATACTTAACTGTATACACATCACATCCCCTCAGTAGGATGTAAGTCCCTTAAGGATCAGGACAGTTTTGCCTTTTTATTCGTAGTGTTCTACAATGCCTTGCACTTAATAAATGCTTGAATGGAATTAAAGGAGCCACAGCAAATGAGGAGTATTGTCCCTAAAATCTTCATGATTCAGGAAGAGAAAGATAGGTTTAGAGCTAAGCACACTAATGAATAATTCAAACTCTGAAGCATGGATTGTGAACAGGGAAGCCCTGAAAAACTAGAATTAGCTTTAAGACAAACAACGTAACATTTGAAAGTTGTACAGGCCAACCAACAGATTAGATCAGATCCCACAAGCAGCTGAAAGATCACAGGAATCTGAAGATTACTATGGTACAGTGCAAAGAAGTGTGACTTTGACATCAGAGGATTTGAATTCAAATCTCAGTTCTGCCCCTGTGTGACTCTGGGCACATCATTTAAGTTCTCTGGGCCTCTACTTTTTCATCTGTAAAATGAGGGGGTTGGATCAGGTGTTCTTAACATTGGAGTCCTTGATTCCCCCCCCCCAATATTTTGACAGCTGTATTTTGACAGCTGTATTTTGACAGAAATATTGTTAATATTCAATAATATTATCTATTACCTGCCACTCTTCTCTCTCTCTCTCTCTCTCTTTTTTTTACTTTTAGGAAATTGGGGTTAAGTGACTTGCCCAGGGTCACACAGCTAGTAGGTGTCAAGTGTTTGGTCTGAGGCCAGAATTGAACTCAGGTCCTCCTGACTTTAGGGCCGGTGCTCTATCCACTGCGCCACCTAGCTGCCCCTCCTGCCACTCTTCTTAATCCTAATAATGTGATGTCCTTGCACTCCTGCTCTTAAGATATTTACTTTTCTAGTAGGTTGGGTTGAACTACACCTTAAGTCCCCACCATGAAGTCTCACTTTGTAAAGGAACTAAGCTTGAGCTGGATCTCAGCTCCTAATGTTCCAGTCCTTTCCATTGAAATTTATGGCATGAAGGGTAAATTAATGGGTTTTCTTGCTTAAATTGCCAAAGGTGGCTGGCATCTCATGACCAGGCTTGCGAACTCATGTGACCCCCTCCTTCTTTTCTCCTAAAAGTATAAGACCCTTTTCCGGTGAGTCTGCTGGTGGGACATCCTCCAGGGTGGCAGGTTTGCTTCCCTTCTTGATTAAAGACGTCTTATTCCTCCACTTGTGAGTTTGATTTATTTCAGGACTTGACAATTTCAATATGATTGTATTTTGTTTGCAATCGTATGTATTTTACTCATTTAAAGACAATCTGGGGGTGGGGCATATACTTTACTGGATTGTCAGACCATGACACGCAAAAAGTTTTAGAACTCTGTATTAGATGGTCTTCTAAAGTTCTGTACAGTTCTAAGTTTTTGACCTTATGACTCAATAGAATGAATCAATGATCTGGCAATTGGGACAAAGATGGGAGTAACTAGCCTGAGACTGTCAACTGAATGGGTCCTGAGCTCTAACCATCACGAGCAATGACAGGCTTAAATATACATTAAAGTGAACTTCAAACGAAATCATCATATAGTTCCTCTTCCCCTGGCCCAACCCCTGCCTCGTTCTAAGCCTACTCCTTGCTGAGAAGCTCCATCCAAATAGTGACTTCAGCTGGCAAGGCACATCACCCTCCTCTCAGTGGAGAGAGGTAGGATTATTGGAATCTAATTAGGCGTACATTATTAGACAAATCCAGTGTGTGGATTTGCTTTGCTAAACTATGCTTCTTTGTTTCCACGGAGAGTTCTGTTGGGGGTGGGGTGTGTGAATCATTGGGAAATGACATCAAAGCAATAAAAAGAGCATCAATAAAAACATTTATTTAATCATAAAAAAGAGCCTTAGGCCAATTTCTAAATTATCTTAAAACAATCACTTCAAATGTGTCTCAAAGGGTTTAATAGCTTTTATCTTTCCGAAAATCATTCTTCCAAATACAGGCTCTGCAACAGGTTACATGGAGACACTTTCATTTTTGAAGTGCATTTCCAGAGAGGGGGAGTCAGAGGGAGCTCTGAGAAGTTGCCTCGGGCTGCCCTGGCATTCTCCCCATAATCTTATTTCCAGCTACTTTTCTTACTTGGTGTTTTCAACCTCAGGGCCATTTAATTTGAATTCCCATGTTATACTATGGAACCATTTCGCATTGCTGCAGAGGCTACTTTTGTCTGTACTGTCCAACCGTAACAGCACTGAGGAAGTATCTTTTCATTTATCAATTTTTATGCCCAACTTGAAAATCTGAAAAAAATTCCAAGAAATAATTATTTAATTTTTAAAAGTAGCATTTTTTCCTGCTACTAAATTACTTTCTCTTGAGTCATTACCAAATAAGATGCATTAATGTCTGATTCTGGTTGAAATTTTATTTTTGGAGGCAATTGGGGTTAAGTGAGTTACCCAGGATCATACAACTTGTAAGTGTCTGAGGTCAGACTTGAACTCAGGCCCTCCTGACTCCAGGCCACAGTGCTGCACCCACTGTACCACTTAGCTGCCCATTGAGGGGAACTTTTAGAAACAATAAGCCAAAATACTCAAAACAACAAATAGAAAACAATATGCTACTATTGCTTTGTTCTCATTAGCTGGGAATGTTTCCGTGATCCATGGCCTAGTGATATTTTACTGTTCCTATCTGATGTGCTGGATAGAGAGCTGGTGGCAAGGTGGCACAGTCAATAGGTCCCGAGGCTGGAGTCTAGGAAGTCCTGAATTCAAATCCTGCCTCAGATGCATGACCTGGGGCAAGGCACTCAAACTCTCTCAGTCTCAGTTTCCACATCCCCAAAATGGGGATGATAATAATAATACCTAAATCAGAAGCTTGTTGTGAAGATTAAATGAGATAATACATACAAAATGCTTTGCAAACCTTAAAGCTCTATAAAAATGTCTTGCCAGATATGAATTCAAGTCCCATCTTGGACATATACTGGCTTTGTGACTCTGAGACAGTTACTTAACCTTTCAGTTTTCTAGGCAATCTTTTCAAAAAAATTATAAATCTACTTTCTCTCCCTCCTATCTCCCTTTTCTAATTCATTGAGAAAGTAAGAAAAACTAAACCCATACATTGACCCTGTAAAAAAGTCTTTATCCTTCTGAGTTCATCACCTCTCCAATAGGAGATGGGGTAGCATATTTCATCATGCATCCTTGGGAATTATGATTGGTTATTGCATTGATCAGTGTTCCCAAGTTTTTCAAAGTTGTTTGTCTTTATAATATTGTTGTTATTATATAAATTGTTCTCCTTGCTGCATTCACTTTACTTTGTACCAGTTCATATAAGTCTTTTCAAGTTTCTCTGAAAACATCTCCTTCATTATTTCTTGTAGAATGATAGTGTTTCATCACCTTCAACCAAATAACTTTTTTAGTCATTCCTAAATTGAAGACCCCCTCTCACTTGGTTTCTTTTTCTTTTTTTTTTTTACCACCAATTATAAACATGTTTGTATGTATAGGTCCTTTTCTTCCCTTTTCAAATTTTTAGGGGTTATAGACCTAGTAATGTTGCTGGGTTAAAGGATACGTACAGATTTTGGGGCAAACTGTCCTTAAGAATTGTTGGGGACGCAGCTAAGTGGCGCAGTGGATAGAGCACTGGCCTTGGATTCAGGAAGACATGAATTCAAATCCGACCTCAGACACATAACACTTACTAGCTGTGTGACCCTGGGCAAGTCACTTAACCCCAATTGCCTAACCAAAAAAAAAAAGAGAGAGAGAGAATTGTTGGGCCAGTTCACAGCTCTATCAATATAACATTAATGTACCTCTTTTCCCACTGCCTTCTGCAGCATTTGTTATCTTCCTTTTTTTAAACTTTTCTAATTTGATGAGTGTGAGGTGAAAACTCAGAATTCTTTTAATTTGCATTTCTTTAGGCAATTCTAAATTCTAAGTCTCTTATAAGACAGTCAGTTGAAGAGAAGTTGCCAGCCTAAATTGGTAGAGGGAATTTCCTTAGAAGTTCTCTATGGCAATGAAATCACCAATTCTAGACCCTGGTATTACTGAATTCAAGACAAAGGATGAAAATAATACAGGACGCATGAAAATAATACAGGATCCACCTACTGCTTGAGGTTGTTGTAAAAATCAAATGAGATAACACCCATCAAGCACTTTGCAAACCTTAAAGTGATGTGATATATAAAGGCTAGCCATCAGCTATCATTATTTTTCCACGTAAGTATATTTGGAAATCACTTACTTAATTCCTCACAAAATCAGAATGCAATGGAGGATCAGAATTCAAGGAACAAGGAAAAAAATGGCCTCTCAGAAGTCAAAATAGATTTTACATAGTCCACACACTAAAATTCATTCATTATTTTCAAAGGACAGTATCCTTTGGCTTTTAATCATAGCTTAATGATGCTTATTTTTGGACATTCTTCTAACAAACTTGGTTATCTGGTTTCCTGATCTAGACCGAGCTTGAAACAGTAAATTAGAAGGAAAAGAGTGTGGTGAGCATACAGAGATTGGCAACCATGCCAAAATTTCTGCCTGATTCTTTTCTGCATTCTCTGATATATCCTCCACAGAGTAGCACAGTAGATAGACTGATAGATTTGGAATTAGAAGACCTGGGTTCAAAATCTACTTAACTTACTACCTGTGTGACCTTGGGCAAGTCATTTCAATTCTCTGGGCCTCAGTTTCCTCCTATGTGGAGTGATACACTTAGACTAGGTCACGTATAAGGTGTCTTCTAGGTTTAAATATATGATCCTTTGCTGTTGTTTGGTCCTTTCAGTCATGTCTGACTCCTCATGACCCTATTTGGGATTTTCTTGGCAAAGATACTGGAGTGATTTGCCATTTCCTGCTCCAGCTCATTTTACAGATGAGGAAACTGAGGCCAACAAGGTTAAGTAACTTGCCCAGGGTCACACAGCTAGTAAGTGCCTGAGGCTATTATGACCTCAGGAAGATGAGTCTTCCTGATTATAAGCTCAGTGCTCTATCTACTTTGCTACCCAGCTGCCCTATGATCCTACAGTCTACTTAATTTTGATGGCTCATTGTGATATGCCAAGGATCCTGAGTTCTTGAACAATATGCCAGAGAAATTTCACCAGAAAGCCCATGAAATCTTTGGCTCTGCTGTTTGAAGACCAATCTAGAGTGACTCACCACCATTAACCATAAAGTGATGAATTCTCTGGCCATACCAACCCATGAAATAAACAGACAAAATGGCATCTAAAGCATTTTGCAAATGAGTTATTGTTAGTCTTTGCAATTATTCACTTGCCAAGTGAATAATTACAACAAGAATACAATTACAATAACACCTCACTCATTTATAGGCACATTTCAAAAAGCAAGCAAAGAGAGTTCAGATCAGAAGAAATTATGAATAATTGATGTAAATCTTTGTATTCATATTATCAGGGCAGCTAGATGGCACAGTGCATAGAATGCCAGGCCTGGAGCCAGGAAGACTCACCTTTGTGAGTTCAAATCTGGCCTCAGATGCTTACTAGCTGGGTGACCCCTGGGCAAGTCACTTAACCCTGTTTGCCTCAGTTTCCTCAGCTGAAAAATGAGCTAGAGAGGAAATGGCCAACCACTCCAGTATCTTTGCCAAGAAAACTCCAAATAGGGTCATGAAGAGTTGGATGTGACTGAAATGATTTAAACAACAAAAAATCATTATCAAATTAAAAGATAAATGGAGTTTTTTCAATGGTCAATGAGACATTCTCAAGTATGATGTAGTTTTTAGGGAGGGAGTTCAACAGACAGCACTTTAAATAACTGATTTGATATTTATAACATGAAGTTTTAAATTTTTTCCTAAGAAGCATTAAGAGAAAACTATTGCATGTAGGACATATAAAAATGCAATGCAATGCAAATGTGTTTATATAATCTTGGCTCCTAAACAGGTTAGAGGAGAACAGAGGTGTTCCTGGAATTAATTGACTTATGCTTCCACAGCTGATAATTCACCTGTCAGCTCCTCAGTCATCCTCACTCATCTCAAATGCTCCATGAACATCCAGGAGATAAGTCTCCAATGTTACAATCATGGGCACTGCTGACTCTATTTACTTTCAGAATTCCTCTATTACACATGAATTATTTTGAATACCTGTATGGTCACATGCAGGTGAGGACGATTCAATCCAATTGAAACTAATAAACATTTATTAAGCACCTACTATGTGCAGGAGAGAGGCAGTGGGATGTACTGGGTAGAGAACCAGTTTCTGACTTAGGAACATCAAGGTTCAAGTCCTGGCTTTGACAAATACTGGCAGTGTGCCTATGGGCAAGTTACTTCACCCCTCAGTGCAACAGACTAAAACTATTGGTGATCATCTGCATTCATTAGGGACTTTCCAAACTGTGGGATCCCTATCCTGATGAAATCACTAGTCTAAGGCAAAAAACAACAACAGTACCTGTTCCTAAGGGGGCATATCTGAGGGAATATAATTTGTATAAAAACCTCATATAGGAGGAGGTGGTGACACCTATTAAGGGTCTATTGAGTTATGATTTCTCCGTGATGCACTGGAGGAGATACAAAGTTTTGATGAGACATGATCTCTGCCCTCATGGAGCTTATGGTCTAGTAGATAGTAAGAGAGGAAGTATATTTATAATAGTTGAAACTCAAATACATAAATAATATTTATTTTTTAATATAAGCACCTCCTTCTCCCTGCCTTCCCTTGTGGTGAAGTGAGTTGGCCTCAGAATCAGGAAGACCTGAGTTCAAATCCAGCTTCTGAAATACACTGTATATTCATGTATAGATGAAGATGACAAAATTCAGTGAAGATTTATTAAGGACCATGATGACAGTGTCCTATGGTAGATGGAGAATCAACTTTGGAGTAAGAAAAACCTCAATTTAAGTCCTGTCTCTGAAACATACTGGCTGGGTGACCTTGGCTAAATCATTTAATCCCTCAAAGCCCCAGGCAACTTGCTAAGGTAAAAAAGTACAGACATGTAATAGCTACATATATGGAGAATGTTTCTGCAAGAGAAGTTCCCCACACATGTGAAATCCTTTGTGTGTTAACATATAATACTATATATGTTACTGTAGGAGCTATTGTGTTATAGAATCATATCATGTCACAGCAAGAGGGAACTAGCTAGTCCAATATTCTCATCTTACAGATGAGGAAATTGAGGCTTATAGAGGTGAAGAGACTTATTTGAGATCACCCCAGCCAAGAAGTAGCATAATTAGGACTCAAACCCAGGTTTTCTGGCTCCAAATTCAGTTCTCCTTCTAGTACCCCACATTGCCTGTTTGCTACTATGTGACGTGGAATAAATTACATGAAACTATCCTTAGCTTGGCTATTTCACCCACAATCTCCAATGACATGTGTTCTCTACTTTCTTCCAGAGCGGTGGGTGGACTTAAGTGCCCCAATGATATGTAGAAGTTATTTTGTACTTCTCTGAGATATACAATATATAGGAATATATGCATAGCGATGGATATAAGTGGATTCCTGTTATTTTGGGGCACATCCAAGAGATTATATGCCACAAGTTGAAAGTGTGATTCTCTACAAACTAAAAATTTCATGAAGTGAGCACTAAATTGTTTAAAAAACATTTTGAATTACCTAAGATGTCAGCATTGATTAAATTCAACAGGCATTTATTAAAAACCTATTGTTTGAAATGCACTGTTCATCATTCATATTAAAAGCCTAATTTTAAACTAAAGCAATCTTATGAAAACAAGTCTGGATTAGAAATGGGGGGGATTGATTTAAATCATGTCAAAACTTTTTAAAAATAGCACTTTTTGCTTCTCTCATGTGAATTTCTTCCTAGCAATCAATATTCATCTTTGCTTAAGTCTGGAATGCATTTCTGACATAAGTATTTTACATATGAGTAATCTTTGAGGGAAACATTTCTCCTCTGACTCAGTTTAACCAAGACTCCAGTAGAGAGCAGAGCCACAGTTAGGGAGAAGGAAAAGGACCACAAGAGAAAAAAAAGACACAGAAAAGGCAATGAGCTGAATTAATCAACCAAGTGCCATTTAATTCTAGAGACTAATCATGGGGCTTATTGCTTTTCCAAATATCATTTATGACCGTAAAATCATTATATGACTTTCCTCCAAATCTGCTACAGGGCTGCTCATTCACATGCTATGAGTGCCTTGGAAGGCAATAAGTTACCAGCCTAGGTTACAAAAACAACTGAAGGTAGTAATCATTTATGATGGTTGGTTAATATGTTATAAGGCTTGAGAAAATGGAAAAATAAGCAGACACCAGGGCAAGACTTTTGAGTCTAATGACTGACACATAAAAATGTTATTCTCTATAAGCTTTTAAGAATTCAGATTGTCAACCCAACATCAACCACCCCAGCCCCAGCACACATGCATAAAGTCTGCAGAAAGGTTTGTGTGAGATCTTACTAAGCTAGGTCAAAATACACACAGATGAAATTGGAAGGATAACAAATAGGTGAAAAATGAGACTGATTTATCAGTGTTTCCATAGTGAGCTTCATCACCAGTGATGGTAGAAGCAACATGTTTGGATTCTAACAGGTTGGTACCCAATGTGGGGTAATGGAAAATTAAGTTAGGGGGAGTGGCTGGAGATGACCAAATAGACTCTGAAGGAGTACGTTTTGGAGCCAATATAATTTAAAGGTACTGAGATACTGACTTTTAATATATTTTAAAGAGGAAAAATTCTACAAGAATGGAAAACATCAGAGACTCTGTCTCCCTCAAGACAACAAAGAAGACATCAACACCTACTGAATCAATATGACTATTTCTTCATCCTTATAAAATCTTTTATGTTTTTGGCAATTGGGGTTAAGTGACTTGCCCAGGGTCACACAGCTAGTAAGTGACAAGTGTTTGGTCTGAGGCTGGATTTGAACTCAGGTCCTCCTGGCTTCAGGGCCGGTGCTCTATCCACTGTGCCACCTAGCTACCCCCCTTATAAAGTCTTTATGAAAAAAGTCCAATGCTAATAAAAAAAATACCTGATTTGGAGTAAGAATTGGATTTGAGTTTGGTATCTACTTACTGACTAAAATGTGATAATGTGTGTAATGAACTTCGCAAATATTAAAGTACTAAACAAATATTAGCTAATTTTATTACTAGAGAGATAGTATGGTGCGGATAGAGGGCTTGCCTTGGAGTCTGCATTTGGTAAAGGGAGCTTCTATACCGGGACTTACTCATGCCAATGAATTTATTAGCGTAGACTAGTAACAATTATAATAATAGCTATCATCGTCATCATCATCATTATCCCCTTGTGATCTCTAGTACGATATGTCCCATCTCTGATGATTTATTTCCTCATCTGTAAAATAAGGGAATTATACTAGATGTAGCTATAGTTGTTTCTAGCTTCCATGATCATATAAGGTTAAAACTTTCTGTAGCTGTGAATCCCTATGAATCAAAAATGTAAAGAACTACTCCTTTATGGTAAGATGGAATATTAGCAATTTTGTCATTCGTATAAGCATTTGATAAATATTTACCAGCCTCTTCTAAGTGTAAGGTACAGCGCAAGGTGAAGTCAGAGATACAAAGATAATTGATATAGAT
Organism: Phascolarctos cinereus; assembly: GCF_003287225.1. Taxonomy (NCBI): domain Eukaryota; kingdom Metazoa; phylum Chordata; class Mammalia; order Diprotodontia; family Phascolarctidae; genus Phascolarctos; species Phascolarctos cinereus. The sequence continues at coordinate 237,131,310 of NW_027555514.1, read as the reverse complement.
CATGTCCTAAAAGAACTTGAAGTTGATAAATTTGTGATAACCATTTTCTGTTAGGAAATTTTCTACACATTTTTATTTTTATTTCATACATATTTGTATTTATGTATGTTTCATTTTATACATAAAATCTTCTACCTTAAAAAAGAAATCTCCTCTTGGCACTAGGCCTCTAGTCAGGAAGTTCAGTCAGTCATGTCTGACTCTCTGTGACTCCATTTGTGGTTTTCTTGGCAAAGATACTGGAGTGGTTTGCCATTTCTTTCTTCAGCTCATTTTACAGATGAGGAACTAAGGCCAACAGGGTTAAGTGATTTGTCCAAGGTCACACAGCTAGTGAGTGTCTGAGGTTTGAACTCAGGTTTTCCTGACTACAGACCTGGCTCGTTAACTCCTGCACCACCCAGGTGTTCTACAGTCCCAAAAAAAGAGTTGAGAGGGAAGTTCATAGGGAGCTAGAGCAAGAATTACTAGAGACCTTAGAGATCATTCAGTCCAAACCTCTCTTTTTACAGATGAAGAAATCAAGGCACAGAAATGTTAAATGACTTGGCCAGGGTCACACTCTGTTAAGTGAGTTAGGATATGAACCAACATCTTTATAAGTTCAAGCCCAGTACTTTATCTGGCAGTTTGTAGATGAATGGATGAAGGTGAGTTTGAGGAAATTTCCCTGGCAAAGGCAAAGGAGATTGGATCACAACAGAAAATAGACTTGTTCTATTTATAAGAAAAGAACAAAAGCTCCCTGGCAAGTGATTAAAAGACCATCCCACCCCCCATTCCCATGTTTTCTTCGTCTTCAAGTTCAAGAATTATATAATTCTCTCTTTACCAGGTCTGTCTGGGCAGATGGTCAATGCCTATGTTGTTTTTTAATTCCAATCATAGTGATCAACTGGGAAACTGGACAAAATTAGAATGAATTACTCTGAAGCTGCTACAGATTCTGTTAGAATGTGGCCAGGAGTTGGTAGATTTATTTCTGAACCAAGATTCACCTTAAGTTGTCCTCCAAGTACCTACTTAGGAAGCATGAAGAAATACCATGAAAGTGAATGTTTAGCACAGTGTCTGGCCCATAGTGGGCGCTCACTAAATGCTTATTGATTGACTGATTAAAAGCATTAATGTAGGATTGCAAGGTTTATTAGTGAAAATGGGGTATAATGGAAAAAGAGCTTCACTTGGTGTTGGAACTGGTTTCCAAATCACTTAACTTCTCTGGGCCTCTGTTTCCTCATTTGTCAAATGAAGGGATTGGATTGGATAACATTTAAGGCAGGGATTCTTAGCCTTGGGTTCCCAAACATAAAAAAAAATTTTTGATAAGTGTATTTTAATAGAATTAGCTTCTTTTTACAATCATAGGCACTTTATGTATCTAAAAATATGATTCTGAGAAGTCCATAGGCTTCACCAGACTGCCAAAAAGTTCCATGCCACAAAAAAGCTTAAGAACCCTACTCTTATGATTTCTTCCAGCTCTAAATCCTATGATACTCTAATTTCTTCTTCTCTCTCTTGTTTGAAAGTGAACAGTGAAATTTTATCAATCCCTGTGTATATTTAGCATTATTTTTCAGCTGGACATACTAACTGGCTTAAACCAGAACAATTCTTCTCATGTTTTCTCTCTCTTGTGGTCAGGCAGTCTTACAATTTTTATATATTTGGAGACTCTAGTGTTTGCTGGGCTCAGGCTGGTTAGCAGGATCTTCTTGAACCCTGCTTACAATTCAGATTAGTCACAGATCAAAACATTAGTGTGGACAGATTAAGGCAAAAGCACTCATGCTTTATTTCCTAATATCATCTGTCTTTGCTTTGAAAAGCACACCAACGAAATCTTCTGCGTCTGTAAAACCCAAAGGCAATTGAATCTGTCTTGGCTAATGTTAAAGCTTTAAAGTAATTCTATGCTATGAAGTATGTTTTCCTCATCCTCCAAGTTCAAGCATTATATAATTCACTCTTTTCTGGCCTGTCTGTGCAGATGGCCAGTGGCTACACTGTTTTTGATTCCAAACATGGTGATCAAATGGGAAACCAAGCAAGATTAGAATGAATCGCTGCATATTGTCACATGAAATAGACTATAAGTGAGGTCATGCAAACCAAAGCGTGTCAATCCAAATGTTAAGTATCAGCAGGTTATTGACTGCTGTTGGTATTGGGGAAGACTCTTGGAGCCAATCACTCATATGCCTACTTTAGACATCCCGAAGCACTAACACATCATTTATGACCATGGTTGGGGAATGAAGTGTTTCATATTTAAGGTGTTTCTAGCAAGCGGAAGGTGCCCTCTTTAAATACCAAGTTTCCTATTTTTTAACCTATTAGATGACACTCTATCAAAGAGTATTCCGTATTTCTCTGTGTAACTAACCTGAGTGAACTGAAAATAATTTAACTTTTTGATGACCCATGATTTTCAATAGCACTTAGTGTACTACTCAATAATATAGTCATGCCCCTGGAGGCTTCTGAGGTAACTTTTCCTCTAGGCTAAATATAGCAGATTGCCACACTTTTAATGAGTTTTTCTGTCTTCTCCCTCTCAGTCAAGCTGCCAGACAATACTAGTTGTTGCTGTCAGTGGGGATTAGCAGACATCACAGGAGAAGCAATTTAGAGATGGAAGAGACTTAGATTTATAGAGTTTTATTGATTTATTGATTTTTAATGAGTCCTATCGCTTTATTTTACAGATGAGGGGCAGGTCTGAAGAGGTAACGTGACTTGTGCCAGGTCACTCAGGAAGCAGAGGGAAGATATGAACCCAGGTCCTATGATGTCAAATCCAGAGCAACATATTCCCTCTCTGCTTCCTATAGAGTTCATGGTTGACTTTTGACTTCAAAGCCATGAGGTTTTCCCATGGAAATGGTACCAGAACTCTATTATCAACATAATATACATTCTACATTGTTCTTTCTTGGAAATAACAAACTCTCCTAGCAACCAGATCATACTACTGTGGTAAAGAATATGCCATATTTAATAGGTTTGTGCAGCCTATTCCTATAGAGGACAGATGCCAAATGTCCTCAAGTTTGCCAGTATTTCTAATACAGTGAAACTGTAGCATTATTGAGGGGGAGGAATATGCTACTTAATGTGTTGCTACATAATGAGAAAGATATTATCATGTTTGTGGAGGTTGTGGTTTAATCTAAAATACAGATCCAATGTAGCATTTTATAATACGGTATGATGAAGTGATGTGTATATGAGAAGCAAGTTTGCTACTTGTATAAAGATTTCAGATTTTGACCCATTATACCACAAACTTTCCTCCCAACGTTTTCCTCACTGATCCTTTCTCCATTCCTAGCACTCTACTTTGCACATAATATGTGCTTAATAAATGACTATAGTATAAATGAATGAATGAAATTGGTACAGTACGATTGCTAGTCCAATTTGTACAGGGATTTATCCACCAGCAATATTTTTTTACATTTCCTAACATAGCGATTACATGGGAAACCATACAATATCAGAATAATTTATGTCTCCTAGCAACAAGCAATTTTGATCAAATTGGATCTGATCTATTTAAGAGTTTTCTTCTAGAGCAGGCCTTCTTAACATGGGGTCTCTGAATTTGTTTTTAAAAAAATATTTTGATAACTGTGTTTCAATATAGTTTCCTTTATAATCCCATGTATTTATTTTATGCGTTTAAAAACATTTTTCTGAGAAGGGGTCCATGGCCTCACCAAGCTTCCAAAGGAGTCTATGATATAAAAAAGATGGAGAACTCTTGATCTAGAGTTATAAAAGTAGGCAGGGTGAGAGGATCTCCAAAGCCAAAGTATCCACGTGGATGAAAATGGAAACACCAAATCAATGATATGACTGTTTTGCTTACATGATGACCAGGATTTTAGATATCTGGACTCATCTCTATAATGCCAAACTACTTTGGAATTGCAAAACACATTGAACACCATTGTAGAGATGCAAAGAACTGACTATGAAGTAAATGCAGGTTGCGTGCACCCCATTTTTTGTGTGCCCTTGCCACCTTTCTGGAGATGTGGCATGGTATAGCCTAGAGCTAGCCTTGGAATCTGGAAGATCTGAGTATAAATCCAGCCTCTGACACATACTGGTTGTGTGACCCAGGGCAAGTCACTTGGTATTCCAGAAAACTAAGACTAAAGCTTTCACAGCAGTTGTTAATATGCATTAGCAGAGTGAATGTTCTCATAAGGGGGCAACTTAAACAAATGAAATGACAAATCCAGAACAAAAACCCATCCTTCTGACTACACCCTCTTCTCAGAAACTTATTTTCAGCCATCTGGTATAGAATCAGCCTTTCTGGCCTAGTGCTTTCTTCCTCCCTCCTTGTGCTGCCAGTGGCCTTGCCTTGCCATTGATGCAGCCCTTATAGTGGGTAGCCTGCCTTCCTAGTGACTACTTAAGGCTGTGCCATGGCTACCCATGGCTTGTTGCTGTCATTCACCCTTTCTCTATATCTTGCATTAAACTTTACCTGTCTTACACCTATATCTTTGAGGTCTAATTTTCTTATTGAGCAGACAATTAAAGGATCTGGTCAAATAACCTACTAATGAAGGAAAGGTAGAAAAGGTCCTCAATGGCTCTTCCTCCTCTCCCAGGTAACATACATGTATCTGACTTTGCTTTTGAATCCCAAAGAATAACTTTTGTGGTAGGGTTCCATGTTCAGCTAGGAGGTTAGGCAAGTGATGGAACACTTTTGAGACATCTACCAAAACACAACTCTGGATTTTCTACCTATGCTTTGCTGACTGAATGTAGGGGTATGTCATTGATTGAGTCATTCATGCATTAAAGAAATCATTGTCAGAGTGCCTATTATTTGTAAGACATTTTGGTACATTATTTATATTTTTATGTAAACTATTTATTCATAATGACTGATTAGCTGAAAGTTATCACATATACCTCAATAATAATAGCTTATAATTACATAGTGCTTGAAGGCTTATGAAGAGTATTGCATACTTTATCACACTTGATTTTCACAATAACTCAGATAAGTAGGTAGAGTAAATATTATTACTCACATTTTACAAGTGTGGGAACTGAAGAGCAGAGAGTTAAATGATTGCTCACAGTCAATAAATGTCAGAGTCAAGATTTAATCACATGTAGATTACCAATTTTGAAGGAATTAAAACATAACACCAAGAGTAATGCATACACAAATTTTTTCCTTGATGACTCAGAATCAAAGACTCATAGAATCTCAAGAGTTTAAAGGGAGCCAGGTGTGGTAGCACATGCTAATAATCATAGCATACTGGGAAGGCTTAGCCTGGCAGATCTCTGGAGCTTAGCATTTTTAGTTATAACGAGCTATGCCAATTGGGTGTCCACAGTAGGTTCAGTGTGGTGAGCCTCCAAGAGCAGAGGGGATACCAAGTTGCCTAAGGAGGGGCAAACCATTTTAAGTTGAAAATGGAGCAGGTCAAAGCTTCCATGCCAATCAGTAATGGGAGTAGATCCATGAATAGCCCTGGTACTTCCATCCTAGGTGAAATAGGGAGACCCAGGCTTTTTCTTAAAAAGAGTTTAAAGGGATCTTTAAAGGTAATAACAATAATATCTAGCACTTACATAGGGCATTAAGGTTTGCAAAATGCCTTATAAATATTTCATTTTATCCTCACAACAATCCTGGGAGGTAGGTGCTATTATTATTTCATCTTACAGATAAAGGAATAGGCAGAGAGAGATTAAGTGACTTTCCCAGAATCATACAGCTAGTCAGTGTCCAAGGCTGGATTTGAGCTCAGGTCTTTCTGATTCCAGGTCCAGTGCTCTTTGTCTACTGTGCCTCCTAGCTGCCTCAGTCTGGTCTACACTGTGTCTGAAAAGGAATCCCCTTATAATAAATCCAACAAGAGTCCATAAAGATTCTACCTTAAGATACCCAGAGATGAGGAAGCTACTGCCTCTCTGGGAAGCATTATACCTCCTAGGGTGGCACATTTCACTTTTGAGTAGCTCTGATAAGATACTGAACTAGGGTGGTTGACTGAAGTTTTGTCTCATTCCAAGTCCAAATTTGCTGCTGTAACTTCTATCCATTGTTGCTACTTCTACCCTCTGGGACCAAGCAGAACATGTCTAAACCCTCTTCCATATGAAATCCTTCATATGTTTTGAAGTGATCACGTTCCCATTACCCCTGTTTCTCCACTTCTTAGCCCTCAGTCTTCTCTTCACCATGCCAAACTCAGTACCTTCGACTAACCCTCATATTATAATGCTTTCAATTCCCTCATCCTAGTCACTTTCCAATGCAACACCTCTCATTTCACTCTCCTTTTCTCCTTGTCTCATTTCTCCACTCTCCAATCTGTCTTCCATATAGCTGCCAAAGTGATTTACCTAAAGCATAGTACTGATGATGTCATTCCCCTGCCCAATAAACTATGTTGGCCTCTTACCTCTAGTATCAAATACAAATTCATATCATTTAAAGTCCTTCAAGATTTGCTCCAATTTACTTTTCCAGCCGTATTATAAATGGCTCCCCTCCATGCATTCTGTGGTTTAGCCAGATTGACCTTTTTGTGGTTCCTCACATGTGACTTTCCATCTTAAATCTTAATTCCTTTGCACTGGCTGTTGACTATGCCTGTAATTCACTCTTTTCTTATCTCTATCTTTTAGAATTCCTTGTTTCCTTCAAAATTCAACTCAAAGGGGGCAGCTAGGTGGTGCAGTGGATAGAGCAGTGGCACTGAAGTCAGGAGGACCTGAGTTCAAATCTGGCCTCAGGCACATAATACTTCCTACCTGTGTGACTCTGGACAAGTCACTTAACCCCAATTGCCTCACTAAAATAAGAAAAAAAACCCCAAAAGAAATTCAACTTAAAGATCACTTCTTAAATTACAACTTTCCTAATCCACCCTGTGTCTACTGCTCCACACCAAAATGACGTTGTAAGCATTTTATGTATATTTATATAAACTCATACTTTGCATCTGCTGCCTTGCCTAGTTTCAATTCCATGGAACAAGATGCACCCCACCACTCGAGATTAAGCTCATCACTTCTAAATTCACCACCATGCTGCTAATTCAAGCCTTGATTGGCTCTGCCTCCTTCAGGCTCCTTTTCCCTCTGTTTGGAGGGCCAGAAGGCTGAAGGGTGGAGTACCAAACTCTTCCCAATGCCTTCCTTTAAAAAATGAGAAACTGGACTCTCAGATTGCATCCTCTCTTTCTTGCCTGGTTTTAACACTACAGAAAAAGATGCCTCCACACCAGGTCCTCCCCTGTTTTCCTCCCCTTTCCCCACTTTTCCTGTTTCCTTCTGTGTGTTATTTTCCCCTAATAGAATGCAATTTCATTGTTAGTAGGAACTTTCATTTTTTTTTTTGTCTCCACAGTGCTTGGTACATAGTAGGCTCTTAATAAGTGATTACTGATGGATTAATTGTTCTCTAGCTCAGTGGTCTCTGAAGTGGAGGGTGTGGCTTGACCCCAACTAGTCTGTGATCAACTAATTAGAAGGTGGGAATATGGGTTGAATTCCACCCTCCCTGAGAGCCAATCAAAGGGGTTGTCTCTAACATAAACAGTTCTCCACTCTGGTCTCTCCTATAGTGCAAGTTTTCGGTTTTCCTCTTTCTGATCCCTTGATACCTAATCTGGCCATCCACAGCAGCAGCAGTTCAGCAGGGCCCATTGGGACACCCCACCAGCATACCCCACAAATTACCTCATAGCTCAGAAAGAGGGCTCGGAGCTTCAGGACAGTGACCAGTGAGTAAAAACTTGCCTCCCCTCTTTTTATTTTGGGTGGGTCGGAGTAAGTCACCCAAGATGAGCAGGTTGTGATTTGCACCTTCAACTTATTACATTATCTTTTCCCTCCAAACCTACCCCTCATCCAGACTTTCTTATTATTACCGTTGAAGAGACTGCCATACTAGTCACACTTTACTCCTCACCTTTCTTTACCCCACATATACAATCTGTTGCCAAAAATTGTTGTTTCTACCTCCATAGTCTCTCTTTCATCTATTTCTTTTTCTCTACTCACTCAGTCACCACCCTAGTTCAGTATCTCACCACCTTTGGCCCAGACTATTGTAGTAGTTTTCCAGTTAGACTTCCTGCCTTAAGTCTTTCTTCATTCTAATCCACCCTTCAAATAGCTGCCAAAGTAACTTTCCTAGAGGGCAGGTGTGACCATGTCACTCCATTACTTTAGGATCAAATATTATCTCATCTTTATTTTTGATAAAGTTCTACATTATAAATAATTATTTGTACAGTAACATGAATATGATTTATAAATAAGTAAATATATGCATATTTTGAGTATATGTTCAAAAATTCTTTACTAATCAGAAAGGTCTGCAGAACACTGCTCTGGTTTCTTAATAAACTTCCTCAAATGTGATGCTTAGAACCACAAAATAAAGTGAGAAAGGTTTAGATATGCAAATAGGGGATAGGACTGGGCCAATGATTTCTCTGTTATAAGGAACTCCCATCAGAGGAAACTTTTTCTGTCAATGCAGGTTAGTGTATTCTATGCAATGTATGGTCTTTGAGATTTGCCTAGAACACTGATTTGCTTAGGGTCATGCAGTGAATATAGGTCCCAGATGAAATTTAAACCCATATCTTCCTGGCTTTGAGGCTGACTTTCTGTCCACTAGGGCACATTTCCTCAATAAAATATAAAAATGTGGCATTAGAAGTGATGTCCATGGCCATTAAAACCCCGTTTGCATGGTACTTTTGAAAATAGTATACATTTTGGAAGTTCGAGATACATTTTTTACTTTCATGAAAACACATAAACAATTAGCCGATTGTCAGTGACTATGACAAAGATGGAAGATGTGCTTTTGCTGAGTATAGTTTCAGATATCACATTTTAAGAAGGAAACTGACAAACTGGAATATGCCTGGAGGTCAACCAAGATGGTGGCAGAATTGGAAACTAGGTCATATAAAAATGGTTGAAAGAACTTGTAATATTAGAAGTGTCTGTGTTGCTCCAGAAGGAAAGAATTAGGACCAACGAGAAAAAAGTTAGAATAATAATGATTGGTATTTATATAGTGCTTGAAAGTTTGCAAAATGGTTTCCAAATAATATCTCACTTTGTCCTTAACAATAATCCTGGGAAGTAGGTGCTATCATTATTCCCAATTTATAGATGATGGCACTGAAACAGACAGAAGTTGTGACTTTCCCAGGGTCACATAGCTAGTGAGAATCTGAGGATGTATTTGAACTCAGGTCCTCCTGAGGCCAGGCACAGCGCTCTGTCCATGGTACCAACTAGCTGCCTCACAAGGAAGTTACAGGGAAGCGAGTTTCAGTATAATCTGAACAAGATCTTTATAATGACTAAAAGGGGCTATGAATTCCTTTTTTTAAAGGAAAGATTAAAAGGGTGAATGGCTTTCTATTAGGGATACTGTAGAGGCATTTCTTGCTTTGGATAGGAAGTTGAACTATACAACTTCCTTAAGGTGGCTTCTAACTGTTAAGATTCTAGGATGAGCTATTTCTTTTGAAATAACAAGCAATTTATCAGTTGAAGAGGGTTTACATCAAAACATCAAGTTCTATTAAAATCTGCAAAGGAATAATTGCATTTGGAAGCTATTTTTAGCTTCTATATTAAAATGAATAAGTTGAAAGTACATTGAGAGGTTAACACAATTCAGAGACTTATGGGAAAAGTTCAGTTTTCACAGTCAATCTAAAAGAGTAGACCAGTACACCCTGTAATATACATATAGGTCTCAAAAAAGCTTCGCTTTCCAAACATGAGGCTACCATAAGTTGTCCTCATAGTAGGAGATTTCCCTTAAAATTCTTTCCAAGGTCATATTAAATGACTTTGAAAGCTTAAGTGGTATAGTCAACAAACAGTAAATCTTTAAAATAATTTCTTCTGCACATAACCCAACTATGGATTTCGGCTTTTCCCAGCAATCTATACATATAAATCCATTTAAGACTTTTTCCATAGACTAAATCATGCATTTATTAAAATTCATTCAAACGTGAAAGCCTTAGCATTCACCTTGTAGATAGAACAATCTTTTCAGTTATATTTCCAGGTCGTTACTTAAACTCTGCACTGGTATTGCAAAACAAGATATTAAGCTTCCAAATCTGGGCATAGGCAATCTTAAGTGAATTAGACCCTCTATTTGTCCTGGCTTATTTTTATCAAGAGTAATTAGTTCAGATCATAACCCTAGACGGACAAGTTTACAATGACGTTACTATTTTACAAGGAACAAGGCTTGGTTCTTCTATATCACTTGGAGTTTTTTTTTAACTGTGTCTTACTACCTGTCTGGAATATTATCTCTCCTACCTGCTTATCATTTAGCCGACAATATGATTTTAAAAAAAGGAACAAAGAAAAGTAAGAGGGTTATTTTGTGTATTTTTTGTTTCCTTCTCTTCTTCCTATCTCCCCCTTTCCCTTCCCCTGCCTATTTCTTGCAAGTGTTTTACTGGACCATTAAAAAAAAATTCACTTGTTTTTTTTAAAAAAGAGTTCTTATGTTTTATTGAGACAAAATGTCATGCCCTGGAATTCCTTTTTCTTACATGTGAGTTTTTCAGTACATTAGAATATTTTTTTTGAGAGTACATGGCTTTATAGGAAGGACTTTTCATGTTTCTTCATCTTTCTGAGCCTCAGCAATTTCATCCGTAGAACAGGGATACTAATATTTGCCTTATTAATCTCACAGCATTTTGGTGGGCATAAAATTTGATGCATATGTAGCAGATGTTATTACATTGATATTTTGTCTCTTTGGTGATTCAAGGCAGGGGGTACAGTATTTGTGAGACATCAGCAAGTTGTGTGTTCCACCAGTGGGTGACAAGCAGTGTGCAAGACAGGGCAGTGGCCAAACCTACATCCCAGCATAGAAGGCTGGAGTCCCCATTTTTGCTTCTTAGACATATTGCAATATCCCATGGAAAATGATATGATTTTGAAAAGTTAAAAAGATTTATTTTTCAGAAAATAGCTTGTCACTGAAAATATTGCTCAGTTCCACAGTCTGTTCTCAGCTCCTTCTCATCATTTTCTAGCTCTTTGCCTGTCATTCATATACACACATATGTGTATATAGATATGTGGATATATGCACATACATGTATGCAAATTACAGAAATAATATACAGCCATTTGGCATATATTTTAAAAGGTCTATAAATTAGTATTGAGGCAGTGAGGTGGTAGAGTGGATAGAATGCCAGGTCTGGAGTCAGAAAGACTCTTCTTCCTGAGTTCAAATCTATCCTCGTGCTTCCTAGCTGTGTGACCCTGGGTAAGTCACTTGACCCTGTTTGCCTCAGTTTGCCTCATCTATAACATGAGCTGAAGAAGGAAATGGCAAACCACTCCATGTTTTTGCAAAACAACAACAACCAAACAAACCCAAATGGGTTATGAAGAGTTAGACATGGGAACAGCTAGGTGGCACAGTGGATAGAGCACCGGCCCTGAATTCAGGAGGATCTGAGTTCAAATCCAGCCTCAGACACATAACACTTACTAGCTGTGTGACTCTGGGCAAGTCACTTAACCCCATTGCCTAGTTAAAAAAAAAACAAAAAACAAACAAACAAAAAAGAGTTCGACATGACTGAAACTACTGAGCAACAATAACAACAAATTGCTATTATTTAATATTAATATCTAATTATTAATAATAATAATAATACATTTTGGGCCTTTTACTGTTATGAAGCTGATGACATATGTAACGCTAGAGACGCTACAGTGTAAGCAGCTCAAATAGGCTCATGAGATACCTTCCTGAAACCTATAGAAAAGATATATTACATTTGGGCACCAAAAAAAAATCAATGTCACAAAAACAAGATGGCAAGGCCATTAGTGTATGCACACACACATGTAGTTTTAGATAGATAGATAGATAAATAGATAAATAGATGGATAGATTAATTGGCTATCTGGGCTCTCTACGGTGCTTTCCATATATGTATATGGGCACTGATGAACTAAGCTATGTCATTATCTAGACACTATGCACCCTTCAACCACTTAGCTTTTTTCTTGTGTGGATTGCCTTTTTGCTTCTGCTTGCCCATTCTGGATTTAGTTTCTTCCTCATCATTGGCTCCATTCTAGACTGACTGCCAAAATGACAAACTGGCTTTTTAGGGTAAACCGAGGAGTGACCAATCTTCAACTGGTCAATGTCAATTACACCTTGCAATTAAATTAAAGGACTTTTTCACATTTTGTTAAAGAATGCAGGATGTGTATACCTCTTTACACTTAATTTAACACTTGTTACTTTATGTGATTACATCCTGGGATGTGGGAATTGTCAGGCCCAACTGTCTCTCCTACACTGGGAATGGAAAGCAGAGAGACACTGCAATTGGGCTGAGCTTCTTTGTCGTATGGGGACTGTTGGGTAGCAGTGTTGGTGGTAGGATGCTGCAGCCTAAGAATCCGTCAGTGGTTATTTGTACTTGGTTACAAATATCTCTACCAGCATTGTAGCACTGACCTAGATCTGGGAACAGAGGTAAGGACAGGAGCTCCAGGAGAAGAGAATGTCTCCCCAAACCTGACACTATTGGCTATTGAGAATCCTGGTAGATTGTTGAGCCAGGGGTAGGGAGCGTGACTTTCCTTCCTTCCTTGGTCCTGGCTTGCCTTGTTTATATTCTATGGTCCAGAGCTAAGATCCCAGACACATAATACTTCCCCATTATACAACTTTTCTATGATCTGTATGTGAGTGTGGTTAGAAGAATTCAACCATCCTTAGCATTCACCTTGTGAATATAGCAATCTCCTCAGTCGTATTCCCATGCTGTTACTTCAACTCTGTACTGATATTGCAAAACTCCAAAGCCAGGCACAGGTAATCTTTAGTGAATTAACTCCTCTGTTTGTCCTGGCTTATCTTTGTCAAGTGTAACTAGTTCAGATCATAACTACACATATCTGAAAAAACTGGGAGGGTAAGAAGGAAGAGGCTGGGGAGGAGGTTAGACACTGAAGGATCTATATGAAAATACTTAGCAATTTTAAAAAATTCACTCTGTTAAATAAACTATGTACCTAGAGTATGTTGAATGCCTGTGCATTGTAAATGTGGGAATTGTTGAGTGAGAGGAGATTTCAGATGTGGATAGGAATTTAGAATAAAAAATCCCCAACTTCTTAGTTTTTTCCTTTCCTTTTCTTTTTTTGACTAGGCAATAGGGTTAAGTGACTTGCCCAAGGTCACACAGCTAGTAAGTGTTAAGAGTCTGAGGCCAGATTTGACTCAGGTCCTCCTGACTCCAGTGCCAGTGCTCTATCCACTGCGCCACCTAACTGCCCCACTTTTTAGCCTTTTTTTAAAGTAATATTCCATGACATTCTCTGGTTAAATTAAAATTCAGTCAACTCACTGCAGTGGTTTGTAGGCTCATACTTTTGTGGTGTGGGGCCAATTTAGGCATTGCAGGCTGAGTGCTTTGTAATGGCCCCAGGAAATACTGTAGACATTTGAATGGTTAACCCACAGATGTGCCAGACAACCTCTGGGGAGACCACTTGATTGGTGACTTGAGTAGATCTCCACCTGGTGCGCAAATCAGATATTGCATTTAGAAGATGGATAATTGAGATGCAATTTTGATATGGCTAATGTGCTGATTTGTTTTGCTGGACTATACATATTTACTTCAAGGGAGAACTTCTATTTTGGGGAATGAGTTAGTGGGTAAAGCTAGATATGCAAAAATGGGCATTAATAAAACATTTAAAGTGCACATAAGAAAATTGAAAAAAAAAGTGCAGAAGGGAACAGAGAAATTTTGCCACTATCTTGTTAAATTATATATATGTATATGTATATATACATATATATGTATATATATACACCCACATATAATCTCAAATTTCTTTATACAATTCTCTCTATGTTTTCACAGGATATTGAATTGTTTGTGATTTTTTTCATTTCTTCTAAAAATAATGGTTATAGTGACACATTGCACAATCACAGAAACACAGAGTTTAAGAGTTAGAAGGGACTTTAGTGATCATCTGGTTCCACCCATACCTAAAAGGCATCCTCACCATATCATGCTTGACTAGTGATTATCCAATCTCTGCTTGAAGACCTCCAAGGAAGGTGCTCCACCGTCTCTTCAGGAGGATTATTCCACTTTTGGACAACTCTAATGTGAGGAAGTATTTTTCTGCATCAAGCTTACTTAATTCTAATGTCCATGCTCTTGGGTCTTCCCTCTCATACAAATAGAAACGCAGTCATTCTTCCACATGACAGCCCTTCAATACATAAACACAGACTTAATTTCTCTTCCCTTCTTCCCTCAGTCTTCCCTTCTCCAGGTTAACCATCTCCAGTTCCTGTAAATGATCCTCATATGACATGGACTCAATCCCAGTCGTTCTTCTCTGGACTCCAGCTAATCCTTTTTAAACAAAGGTGCCTCAGATGGAACACAATACCCAAGATAAGGGCAAAATACATAAAAATTATTGCCTCATTTGCCCTGGAAGCTATTTTTCTCTGAATGAAGCCCACTGTTGAATAGCATTTTTTTTTACTGCAACATCACATGACTGACTCATAGAGAGCTTGCAGACCACAAAATAACCAAACGAAACCAAACCAAAACAAAACCTTAGATATGTTTCAGACAAGCTTGTATTTCCATTTTGTTCTTGTTAAGTTGGTTTTTTTGGGACCCAAATGTAAGACTGCCTTTCTGAACATTTAAGGAAGGTGTCACATAGCTGACTTAGACTGCTTGCATGGTATGAGTGTTAGATGTGTAAATGGCTTTGGAAAATAATTGCTTATGAATAGAGTATAATTTTTAATAATATGATAGTAATATTTAAAATATGCAGATGATACCAGTCTGATGTCAGAAAATGAAGAATTAAGAAGCCTTTTGATAAGAGTGAAAGAGGAGAATGTAAAAGCTGACTTGAAGCTTAACATAAAAAAAACCCCTAGTTTCTTAAGCACCTGGTCCCATTACTTCCTGGCAAATAGAGGGATAAGAAATGGAAGCAGTGTCAGATTTCATATTCTTGGGCTCAAAGATCATTGCGTATGGTGACTACAGCTATGAAATTAAAAGACATTTTCTCCTTGGAAGGAAAGCTATGGCAAATTTGGACAGCATACTAAGAAGCAGAGATATTGCTTTGCCAACAAATGCCCATAGGGTTAAAGCTATCATTTTTTCAGTAGCAGTGCATGGTTGTGAGAATTGGACTATAGGGAAAGTTGAGCACCACAGAATTGACACTTTCGAATTGTGGGGCTGGAAAAAGCTTTTGAGACGCCCCTAGACAACAAGGAAATCAAATCTGTAAATACTTAAAGAAATTAATTCAGACTATTCAGTAAAAGGTTAAATACCAAAATTGAAGTTTAAAAACTTTGGCCACATAATGAGAAGATGGGACTCATTGGAAAAGACCTTGATGTTGGGAAAGATTTAAGGCAAAAGGAAAAGGGCATGGTAGAAGATAAGATGGATAGATAGTGTTATGGAGGCAATCAACATGAGCTTGGACAGACTTTGGGAGATAGTGAAGGATAGAAAGGCTTAGTGTGCCGTGGCCCATGGGGTTATAAAGCATTGGACATGACAGAGTGACTGAACAACAACAACTATATTAAAGAATGCTTCCAAATTTATAGGCTCTATTAAATACTATATGTAATTATATAATATTGTCTATTCCTTCCTTTCCCTCCTGGACCTGTTCCTGATTTTCTTCACTTCAAAACCATGTGTTCTCATTTTGGAACTTACCTCAGGGCCTGGGGCTGCCTCCACCTGGAACAGCCTACCTATTTCTTACTTTCTGTTCTTCAAAACCATGACACCATGCCAGGAACCTTCATTTTCCCCTACTCTTCCCTTTCAGTTCCATTTTGTGTGTTGTCTTTCCCCATTAGAATGTAAGCTCCTTGATGGCAGGGCTATCTCTTTTTTTTGCTTCTATTTGTATCCCTGCCACTTAGCTCAATGCCTAACACATAGAAAATGCTTAATAAATTATTGGTTTCCTTCAGTTAAGGCTCTCGGAAACCTTCAGAAAGAAGTTTTGTATAAAAAAACCAAGTTATTAATTTCTTTTCGGTCATCATCTGAACAAGACATACCCATTCAGGGACTTCAGTTTAAGTCTATTATTCCAGGTTGCCGCTCTCACTCATATCACAGAATCACAGATACTCAGAGCTGGAAGAGAACTCTATGGCTATATAGTCCAGCCAATATTTGAACAAGAATTTTCTCTACAAGTGTTCCAGATAAATGGTTTCTGATCTTTGCTTGAAGACCTAACTTGAGTGGCAATCCATTACCTCTCGGGGCAGCCCATTTCACTTTTGAATGGCTATGCCAGGAAGGTTTTCCACCCAGCAAGCCTATATTGGCTTCTCTGCAGCTAACCTGTTGCTCTGGGTCTGATTCCAAGAAATCAAACAGTGGAATCATAGAGCTCCTTGTGATTGAATGTGGAGCTTTTTACTTTAAAAGGTGGTTCCCTCCCTCTTGGCAACAGATGGCTTGGAAGGCCCTTTTGCAGAAAGCAGTGTCAGAGAATCAACTGTAGTTATTGCGGGGGGAAAACTGTTTGGTCTTCACTTCTGTTACATAACGTTTTCCTGTCTGCTGCCCAAAAGGCTATCGATTGCTTTAGCCCTCCTAGTCAACTGCAAACATCAGCTTTGATGTCCACAATCAAAATGCTTAGATTTTTTTTTTTGAAGTTTCCGATGATCAAACAACCCCTCCCCCCACCCAGACCCAGATAACAATCAGGCCAACAGCAAATATCATTAGCTATACAAACATTGAAATCAGAAGAGATGGAATCTGACCCCCCAGATCCTCTCATCCAAATGCCTTTATTTTCATTCGCAAGTAAACATAAATTGTTATCAATCTTAGCTCCCTCTAGTAGTCTGATGTAGAAAGAAGAATGCTGGGACTTAGGAGTCTGGAGGCCTTGTCAAAATCTACTTCAGATATTTATTAACTATACAGCCTCAATTTCCTCATCTGCAAAACAGAGACAATAATACTTGTACTAGAGACCCCATAGAGTTGTTGTAAGAAAAGCATCATACAAAAAAAGAGGTTTTGTTTGGGATTTTTTTGAACATTGCCAAAATTGGAATTTCACTCATGATTGTAAAACATCTTCTAATGGTGTAGGTTAGCATCTAATCTGCAACTTTTAATCTTAGAGAGTTGAGTTGTTAATGTGAATATTAAGCTTTTATAGAGCAGCAGTGGTCTGTGTTGAATTGATCTCCAGTATTTTGCACATAGCTGGAGCTTAATAAAAGTCTGTTGCATTTTCAGAGGAAACTGAGGCCCAGAGAGGAGAACTTTCTACTTTGGAATTATAGATCTAGAGCTAGAAGGGCCCTCAGAGGCCAACCAGTCCACACCACCCACACCAGTCCCTCATTTTACAGATGGAGAAATCGACTTGCTTAAGGTCACAGTGGTAGTAAGAGTAAGAAGCAGAATTTGTACCCAGGCCTTCTGACTCAAGAACTGTTGCTCTTTCTGCCTAATCATGCTGCCTTCTTCACAGGAAGTAGATTTAGGGCTGATAAATCATCTAGTTCAGCTCCTTCATTTTAAAGAGGAGTAAATGGAGGCCCAAAGAGGGTAATTAAATTGCATGAAATCACATCATGTTAGTGAATGGATGGACTCTGGACCTGTAGACCCATTTATATGAGGAGCTCCCAGAAGAAAAAAAAAACCCTCTACCAAAGCAATCTGTCACTGTTTATGTGACTTATAATCTTAAAAAGCTGCCTATGCAAGATGGTAAAGGCAGGACTTGCCTGAGCTCTCCCCCAAATCCTTCCAAATACCTGTAAAAATGACTCTACACAAATTCTAGAGTGGCAGAGCCCACAAAAATATGGAATGAAACAACTTTCCAGCTTAAGACAACCTAGAAGATCAGCAGTAAAGGTCTGTTGCACCAGGATGAGAGAGGAGGCTACACAGCCCCAGCCCCAGAAAACCAGGAGCAGACCTTGGGGCAACTGAATCACTGGCAACAGACCTCTCTGACCACAGACTCCAAAGATAACTTACAAGGTCATCAGAAAAGTCTGCTGCCCCCCGGGTGAGAGTGGAGCTCAGCCCAGCACAGGCCATGCCAGTATAGTCCTAGCCCCAGAAAACTAGGAGCAGGCCTTGGGAGCCACTGAATCAGCAGTGGTAGCAACTGTTTCCAGAACTCACAGCCCCCAGATGGTAAGAGGGTCAAACAACTGGCCAGAAGGAGATTACAGGGGTCTCTTTGCTATCACGAAGACAGGACTGTGTTGTTTTACCCATACTCCAATCTGGGTCGTAGTCCAGAGTGGCAGTTCCAGGGCCAGGAGGAGCACTAGCACATGAGAGCTTGTGGACACAGTAGAACAAGGACCCTTGTTACAGTTCCAGGGCAGAAAGGAGTGCTTGTGGTCACTCACAGACCAGAACACAGACCAGGAGAGTAGTAAACACACTTCTCCTTAGATCATACCACCTTGGAGGAACTGAAAACTTACAGATCCCTAGAAGTATCTGAAAACAGCTGCACAAAATCCCTGAAGCTTGGGACAGGGTGCCCTCCACCCTGGAAGCGAGCTCTACTTTAATAAAGAGTTAAAAATCAGGTAATAGTCTGGGAAGATGAGTAAGCAACAGAAAAAATTCTGACCATAGAAAGTTACTATGGTGACAAGGAAGATCAAAACACTCAGAAGAAGATGGCAAAGTCAAAGCTCCTACATCCAAAACCTCCAAGAAAAATATGAGTTGGTCTCAGGCCAATGGAAGAGCTCAAAAAGGATTTTGAGAAGCAAGTAAGAGAAGTAGAAGACCAATTGTAAAGAGAAATGAGAGTGATGCAAGAAAATCGTGAAAAACGAGTCGACAGCTCGGTAAAGGAGACACAAAAAATATTGAGGAAAATAATACCTTAAAAAGCAAAATAGGACAAATAGTAAAAGAGGCATGAAAAGTTGGATTGAGAAGCCCATGACTTAACCAGTTCCTTTCTACCATTAGGAAGAGGCCTTAACCCAGGCCTCCTTTACCTTGAGGCTATACAGTAGATGGACTATGGAACTTGAGGTCAAAAAGACCTGGCTTCAAATCTAGCCTCAGCCGTTTAAAAGCAAAGTGACCCTAAACAAGTCACTTAACCTCTATCGGCCTCAGTTTCTTCATTTGTAAAATGGGGATAATAATAGTACCTACCTCCCAGCGTTGTTGTGAAGCTCAAATGAGATAATTTATGTACAGTGCTTTGCAGACCTTAAAGTATTATATAAATGATGATAACAAGAGTTGTAGAAGCACAATCTGAACCCAAGTAATTTGATTCTATATTCTTCTTTTCCCTATACAAAGTCATGCAAGTGAAGTAATGACATTAATCCAGTAAAGGGTATGATTATGAAAGCAAGAGAGAGTTAAAATGACAATGAATCTTTCCTGGTTGGGAAGTAGGTCAGCTGAGGATAAGCATGCGTCTCTGCTTCTTTTCTGTTAAGCATTAGCACATAATAAATAACAGGAATAAAACATGCTTACACTAGAATGTACAAACAGATAAAAAGCAATAGAAACACCCTAAAAGAAAACCAATGAGTTGCACATTGCCACCTTAAATGGCCACAAACAGATCCTCTCTGTTACCTCCTGTAAAGATGCTCGCGGCATTGACCTGAACCCTACAGCATCAAGTCAGATCTACTCCAGGCACTTCCAGAGGAGTGAAATCTAAAAGCATTCCTCATTCAAGTTAAATTTTAAAACTAGTTTGCTACCATCTAGAATCAAGGAAAAAAAGTTTCTCCTCAACTGACCTTGATGCAAAATCTCCCTCCCTCCCTCCAGACTTACAGGGAATAACTGAAATTTTATTGCAATATTTTATGCATTAAAATTAATTAATATTAGTAGATAGTACAGTATAATAGGAAGAGAGCTGGTCTTAGAGTCAGAAGACCTGGGTTTGAGTTCTACTTCAAATACATTCTGGCTGTGTGATCTTGGGCCAGTCTCTCTTAAATACCCTGTGCCCTAAGGAAACTCACTAAAATTAAAAGCTAAACAATAGCTGCACATCTGTACTGATAAATGTCATTTCCTATACCAATGAAATCCAAATCCCGTCAAGAAAAATGAAAATAATTACCAAACCATTTTAGTTGTCTGTATTAATGGGTGATGCTAATCTTCTAATAAAACATTTTAACATCCTTCATCCCTAAAGTATTCAACTTGTACCTGAAAGTAGTTTCAAATGTCACACAAGAAGAATCTTCATGACTTTAATGTACCTTTCCCAAGGAAACTATGTTTCCTATTTTACTACATAAATAGTTGGAAGACCAAGAGAATACACACACACACAAACATACACACACACACACACATATGTGTATATATATATATATATATATGCAGATAGCATCTTTCTTCATGTGTCCTTTATTTTTAATTTGTGTATTTAAAATAGTCAAAATGACTTAGTTGTTCAAAGTTGTTCTTAAAACAATACTGCTTTTACTGTATACAATGCTCTCTTGGTTCTGCTCACCTCTCTCTTCACCATTTCGTGTAAGTTTCGCATTCCTTTCTAAAATCATTGAGCTCATAACTTCTTATAGCACAGTAATATTTCAACACAATATATTTGTACTTTTATTTAGCAAGTTTCTATGAATTAAATAAAACAAATCAAAACAGAAGCCATTAAACCTGGGATACTTTTAGCTTTCCACATCCCACCATATTGCTGGCTATAGGGTGGTTAGTGCTCCTGAAAGATCTTGGTGAACAGAGAACAAATATTACGACCCATGTGCATATATTCTTATCACCCCTCCTTTCCCTTCTCTAACCCCTCAAGGAGCTCAAAAGGGTCAGATATTGATAGGAGTAATGTCCCTCATTTACCCATTATCAGAGACCTAGATGTCTTGAATTTGTTCACCCTTCAGGGAAAATGCAAGGCTTCAGTCAATAAAATCAGACCTGTAATAGACATGTGAACCCTCAGTCACCCCTCTTGTCACTGTTTGAATTCCTGGTGCCCATTTTGCCCTACTTCTTTACTAATTACCTCCAAAGGCAGATTGCTGTTGTTTATCCTTCACTCTCAAAGAGAACAATGACATCAGGAGGGTGATGTCTTGACTTGCAAGTGAATTGGATTTAAGTGAGGCAAAGCTGTGCAAAATCGTCAGCCTCACTCTCTCCTCCACAGTCATAGGAGTCCAGTGGCAAGACACAGGTCAGGATGACTGGTGATGTCTCCACCAAAAGACAAGTGACTACTTTACTATTTATTCCCTGATAATATAGAATACAAGAGCTAGGCTGTAGGAGTCCTCTTGAGTCAGGAAGGCCACAGAGAATTGCGCAAAAGGAGAAGATAAGGACTCCTAAGAACACCAGCATTGTGTTGGCTTGTTTGCATCAGGAATCCCTTTACATCATGACTACACAACACTCAACTTCATCTCTTCAGAATGACAGTGGCCAGTTTAGGAAGACCAATAACACTAGGAATGTTAATTACTAGCACTGTAGTATCCAATTGCCAGGCACTGCTTCCAAAAGTCACTGCTTGTGCTGTTACCTTGACCCTTGGGGTATAACGATTCTCATCCTTGATTGTGGTAAAAACTATTTTATATGAATGATTTTAGACTTAATCTGTCAATATTAAGATCATAGACATAGACCCGGAAGGCCTTACAGGTCATCTAGTCAACCCCTTCATGTTACAGATGTGGAAACTGAGGCTCATGGAGGTTGAATGCTTAAGGTCACATGGATAGTAAATGGTAGAAACAAGATTTGAGCCTAGGTCCTGAAACTTCTAAGGTCAATGCCTCTTCTTACTGAGTCATTCAATTTACCACCAGTTTGGAGATCTTTTTCCCCCTTTCAGCATAATATAATATTATTCTCCCCTTTCCTTCCCCCTGCAGACTGTCAGTGGCAGAAATTCAATGATATCACAATGGAGGAATGATACAGAAGTATCACTGCATTCTCCTTTTACCTCCCGCCCCTCCCTCCCCTCTATATGATCATCTACCTGCCATCATAAAAGATTACTCTGCAACTAAATGTAGTAGATTTTGCTTCCACAAAAAAAAAAGTGATCTCCATGCAAAGCCAAACCCTAGTCTATCCAATAGTTAATCCAGGATTACTTCCTAGTGCTGTGAAAATGCAGAAGACTGACTCACCTATGCTAGTAGCCTGGTTTTTGATTTTGGGTCAATTTTTTCAGGTGCATTTTTGGTGAAGAAATTGTTTTACATTATTAATTTTTTAACAGCTTGACATTTTACAATTGAAAGGGAATTTCTTACTTTTTGAGGATTTATATTTGAAGATCAACAAAGCACCTTTGCTACAGTTGTTCAAATTTAATTTGTCATTTCAGTTTTTGGGGGAGCATGTCAGGAAGTGATCATTTTATCATTTATGCAAGGAATTAATAGAAAATATAGGAAAAATAGAAAAACATTTCTCACTTTCACTTGACCAGGTTATAGCATTTGAAAAATCAGGTTCTGAGTTACCTAATTGGGGGAGAGGAGAGAGCTCATTTGTCAAGTGTGGTGTGGCAGGTGGATTGGGTGACTAAAAGCGGTGGAAGGGAGAAGGCTGATGAACCTGAATTGAGGCATAAAGGAGAAGTAACGGATGACATTTCTGAGCCCTCAGGAAAATCAGAAGAAAAGTAGTTTACAGGGTCTTATTCTAAGAAAGGGCAAAAGAATAAGGATGCATGACCCTAGACATTAAGCTTCTCTGATACTGTGGAAATTATGAAGCATGTAAATATTAGACAGAATCAGAATAACTGGCTAGAAGGAGATCTCCCTACCACCCATTGAAAAAAAAGGGGCAAAACAAAAGAAAAAAATTGAAAATTCAATTGATTGCAAAGATTTTTGGTTGATAGTGTAGAGAATAAAAGTGCAGGACTTGGCACTAAAAAGACCTGAGTTCAAATCCTACCTGGACACTTTCTAGCTATGTGATCTTGGACCAGTCATTTAACCTCTATGAACCTCAGTTTCCTCATCTGCAATATGAGGATACTAGCAATTACCTTACAGGGTGGTTGTGAGGCTCAAGTGAAATAATATAAGTACTTTGCAAACTTTAAAGTGCTATAAAAGTTGGTTATTAAATTATCATTGCCATCATCACCTCCACCTTCATTATAGTTAGTCCAGTTAGTAGAGAAACATTTATTAAGTGCCTGCTATGTTCTAGGAACTATGTTGTGTTAGAAACAAAGAAAAGCAAAAGACAGTTTCTGTCCTTGAGAAGCTCACATTCTTATGAGATTGATATTCTCCCGAGAAGCAGGGTGCTAGGTCAGTTCCCTCCTTCCTGACAAATGGACTCTTATTCCTATCATATTTTTTGATTTCTGTGTGGTCTTTGACACTGTTGACTCCCTCCCTCCCCTCAAATCTTGGTACTATATGTTACAAGCTTCTGTGACAGCAAGAATGGTTCTCAGCTCTCTGAGTGCTCTTTTTCTGTCTTTGCTAATTCTTTCTTCACTAACTCTGGGCCTCCTCTAAGATTCAGTAGTAACCTTCAGCTTTTCTTGCTTTATATTAGTTGCCTTGAGGAACTCATCTGTATTCTGTTCTAAGTATTACTTTGGTGTTAGAAAGTTTCATCCTGGACCTGATGTCCTGGTGTCTGAAAATCCTTCCTGATATGAAGGCTTATGGTAAAACTTGGGAGGCCTCTTACAAAATCTGTCTAGTTTACAGCCAAGGGAGACCGTGACAACTTTATGTCTGGCTTATTTTTCTCCCTTCAAAGGGCCCTCAGCCCTTCTGTAAGTACTTGGACTAGGAAGGGTATTAAACATAAAACAGATTTTTACTTAAAGCAGTAATGGATTCAGACAACACCAGGGCAAAGCAATTGAGTCTCTTCTGGTGGGTGCTCTTCCCCAACCTGTCTAGATACTCGACACAGTCGCTAGAACTCACAGAATTTCCCAGACTCAGGTCCCAGAAGCATGGAAGATTGTGGATTTTGTTGTAAGCTCACCATTTTGACCACCCTCTGCTCCTTCGCACTGAAACCTGCTTAGGTTCGACAACCTATAATACCTCTCTCTCCAGGCCCAGACACATCATTGCACATTCTCTCAATCTCCTGTTAATTAGTCATCATTCAGCACTTTCATCTCCTTTCCAAAGACCACCCAGCTTCACCAACAGTAAGGTTCTCTCTTCTAAGCTGCCTGTTACTGGGCTCATGGGGGTCCATGATCTATCCTCTCCCAGTTTGGCCTGTTGGTTCCTGTTTCTCTTACCTAATGATCACTTGACTCAAAAGCAGATTCCCTTCTTGCATAGGCAGCTCTTCATGAGGTGAGAAGAATCGGACTAACCTTATTCTTATTGGGAATAATTACATAAGGCATATACTAGCAAGCACTTAATAGTTACTTATTGACTGACCATTATTTAATCCAAGTGACTAATTCTCATTTACCATGTCACCAATGGCCTTGTATTATAGACACTCATGAGCATGCTTTATCTCTTTTATTAAAATGTATGTTTATTCAGGTCAAGAGCTGTATCTGAGCTCATTTTATCTCCCATGATGTCTTGAATATAGTAGATGACCGATATTTGTTGAATAATCAATGGATGGATATATATATATATATATATATATATATATATATGTGTGTGTGTGTGTGTGTATGTGTGTGTGTGTGTGCATGTATACATATCTATACATACATACATACATATATATGATAGCATTGAAAAGACATGGTTCCTGGCATCTAGGAATTTGCTGTCAAAGACAGATACATTCACACAAACTCACATTTATAAAATTGAGGAAATTTAAAGTAAAATATTGTATGGTTTCAAAATACTTTATTTCAGAAGGGATAGAGATTGCACTTGTATTTTCTTTTAATGTAAGGAACTCCTAGGTGATAAAATTCCTTCCAACAATGAAAGTTGGCACCTTCTCTGCAACTTAAAGTCTTAGAGAGTTTCTGAAATTACTGAGATGTTTGTCCAGAATCCAATATAGACTTATCCAGAGTCTCATATCCAGAAGGTATCAGAAGTGAGACTTGACCCCAAATCTTCCTGGCTCCAAAGGTCATCTCTTTATCAACTATACCATTCTACCTCTACTTTATTTCAGAAACATGAACAAAAAGGTTATCATCTTTATTTTATCCAAACTCTAGCTATATGGTAATGACTATGTTTTAGGTAAATTATATTTATATGTCAAAGACTCATAACTTCATTACACAGGTAATCCTCCTTTTTGTCAATGTAAATCAAAAATCCTCTGCGGTCCAGGAGGTGGTTTTTATAAGTAACAAAAGCTTAAAAAATAATCACCTGGTAGCTTATGGTAATAAGTCCCTTTCAAATCAGGTGATTGGTCTTTGGATAAAAGACATAGAGACTACAAATTGTCAGTGGACTCAAAGACTTCCTGTCCTGGTATGACAATAGTTACCAAGCATATATTAAGCACCTAAATTAACTATAGAGGACATATGAAGGAAGATGCTATCTGTATACAGAGAAAGAACTGATAAATGGAAATATGTATAGAATGGTTTTACATATATATAATATATACACGTGTACATACATATATGCACATACACATATTTGTGTCTAATGGTAGGCACCTCTAGGGCAGGGGGTGGGGAGAGAAAAAAAGGGAAAAAAGGAAGTTACATGATGATAGTTTTATTATGTATTTAGCAAGTTGTATACCATAGATTTGTAGTTTCGTGCACAACTTTTTTTTCTATTCTACTATATTATGGAAATGCTTGTTTTATTTCTTAAATTCAGAGCAAAATAAATAATTTTTTTAAAAAAAGCACAGCATTCTATTTAATGTGCTAAAAAGAAAAGCTAAAAAACAAAACGCATTCCTGTCCTGCAGGAGTTTTCATTCTAGTGGAGTTCATCATTCTTTGTTATAGCCTTTAGGAATGTACCTTCATAAGGTACTATATTAAGACACAAGAGAATAGGTAAACAGTAGGGATAGGTATTGAACCTGTGTGATTTCAGTTATACATGAGACTCAAGCGAGGAAACCCCCTCGACCAAAGCAGTCCAACACTTTCTCTGCAATTTGTATTGCAGAATTGCCTAGAGGAGGCAGGGGTAGGATGGGGATAGGGGTGCTCAGTATGTATGGCAGAGGCAGGCAGCCTGGAGTGGTAGATAGAAAGCTGGCCTCAGATCTAGGAAGAACTGAATTCATGTCTAACTGATGGGTAAATAATACCTACAAAAAGTGGAAATTTATCTTAGCTGTTAGCTCTCCTTCACATATTTATAGAACATACAGGCAAAAACATTAGAGCAGTTAAAAAACAGACAGTGTTTTTGTGTTTTCATTATTTACAGGGTAAGGTGAAGGAAACAAAAGCATACATCTCAGGGGTGTGAAACATGGGTGAGTATAAAACTGAAATGAAAATGAAGAAGAGAAGTGGAGTTTCTCTGCCTGTACCAGAGAGGATTGAGAGAAAGTGTTGGTTAAGGTTAACATCTTACTCTATAATCATCTGCTGATATTGTCTTCATGACCCCACTGGGGGTTTTCTTGGCAAAGATGCTGGAGTGGTTTGTCATTTCCTTCTCTAGCTCATTTTATAGATGAAGAAAGTGAGAGAAACAGGATTTATGTGACTTGCCCAAAGTCACACTGATAGTAAGTGTCCGCACCCAGATTTGGCTCAGGGAGATGAGTCTTCCTGTCTTTAGGGCAGGTACTTTATCCATTGCCTCACCTAGCTGCCCTATTGATAGCTGCCCTATCTTGTGTCTTCTAGCTATTTGGAAGGGAAGAGTGAAAATACATTGTTACCTTGTCTCAAAGATCTTTCCAGAATCATACGTAATAGAAAAGGAGGCAATGATCAGAGCGGGCACTGAATTGAGAAGGTAGAATTCTGTTATTAATAGAGCTGGACCTTCTTGGTTTAAAACAAGCCTAAAGGAAGTGTTCTTAACTCTGTGTGTGTGTGTGTGTGTGTGTGTGTGTGTTAGAACTCTTGGCAATCTAACAAAGCTTATAATCCCCTTCTCAGAATAAAGTTTTTAAATGCATAGGATTACAAAAGAAACCAATCACACTGAAATACAATTTTAAAAATACATGTGTATATTTTATATTCATATATACACATGAATATAAAAATACATGTGTATATTTTATATTCATATATACACATGAATATACATACAAGTATCCATATTTACACACACATGTATATACACATATATACCATATATACACACATATTTTGTAAATATATAGTTGACAGGCCTCAGGTTAAGAACCTTACCTTAAGGAAAGTAGGCATTCCCTCAATGACCATCAAACGTATCAATGCAAGTTTGAAAAGCAAAAGGTGAAGTGTTACAATTTTATTGCCGGCTCTCAAGGGCAACAATACAGAAAGCATCCGAAGTAGTGGATGGTTATTATGAAGGCCACATGCAGGGTTGTCTGGTTGGTTTTGTTTTTCTGTGCTTGGGTCAGGGGTTGCAATGTTCTGTCTGAGTCTGGCTTCTAGCCAATCCTGGCAACAGTGTCTTCTTTCTGGCTTTCTCTTTTCTTGTAATCAGGTCAGAGGCCATATTTCCCTTTTCTCTGCTTAGTGTTAGAGAACATCATTCTCTCTCTCTCTCTCTCTCTCTCTCTCTCTCTCTCTCTCTCTCTCTCTCTCTCTTTCTCCCCCCCTTGTCTCCAGTGTCCCTCTTCTTGCCACTTATATGACCCCATGTCAAGTAAGTCCAATGAAGATCTTGAAAAGTAACAATATATAATCTAATTCTATTAAACTCACATGAAAACTTGTTTTGTCTGTACTCTTTAGAGTAGCATTACATTAGAATTATCTTCTTAACTTAGAGAAGTAATTTTTAGGTATTTATAGGGATAAAAGAGAAGAAAAATAACTTGAGAATGCAGAAGTGAATGAGTCCCATTTGGATCATTTTGTCTTGTGGGCAGTGGAGGATCAAGGAATACTGCAAAATGACACTAAAATAGATAATGGATTTGAAGTTGTCAAAGTTTGCAGTTTTTACATTTCTTGAAAGGTATTTCAATGATCAGAAAGCTAGATCTGGAGTCAGGAAGACCTGAGTTCAAACCCAGACTGAGACACTTATTAGCTGTTTTATTCTAGCAGTTTCCTTAATTGCAAAAATGGGGATCGTAATAGCACCTACCTCCCAGGTTACTGTGAGGATGAACTAAGTTAATTTTTGTAAAGTGCTTAGCACACTGACTGGCACATAGCAGGCACTTAATAAAAGCTTGTTCCTTACCTTCCCTCAATAATTTGTCAATAATGGAGTCCAGTTAGTTGCTAGGGGAGAGTAGTAGTGAGTTTATTAATTTGCTAAAATAGGTCACTCATTCAGCAAATGTTTCCTGAACACCTACAACTTACAAAGTATTGTCCTAGCTACCAGGCAATATACAAAGATGAGTTAGACATGATCTCTGCCCTGAAGGAGTTGATAATCTAGTAGGGAAAATAAGACATGCACGCAAACAACTATAATGCAAAATTAGAAGGGTTTTTTGATGGTCAAGACCAGAAGTAGGAGAAGCTAGCTTTCACAGTGGATAGAGCATCAGTTCTGGAGTTAGGAGGACTAGAGTTCAAATTTGACCTCAAACACATAACGCTTACTAGCTGTGTGACTCTGGGTGAGTCGCTTAACCCCATTGCTTAGACAAAAAAAAAAATCCAAAAAACAAAAAATAAAACGGTATCAGTGGAAATGCAAAAATCATGATATTTTAGAGGTAAGATTGATTGTTCTTGGCAATTGATTGGAAGTAAAGAGAAAGGAAGGAGGAATAAAGGATAATTCATTCTGGGTGACTGAAAATGATATAGCCAATTAAGAGAAACTGGAAAGTGAAAGATGAAGAGCTGGTCTTTTGGGAGAGAAGAGTTTGATTTTGGTCATCTTACCTTTGAAATGCCAGCAGGACATATAGGTGGGGATATTCAGTAAGAACTGAGACATTCTAGACTGGAGACAACTAGGAAGTATAGTGGGTGTGAGTTCTGGAGGTGGAAGTCAGGAAGACCTGAATTCAAATCCTGCCTCAGACACTTATTAGCTGCGTGACTCTGGGCAAGTCTCAGTGTCTTTATATGGAAAATGGGCATAATAATAGTATTTACTTCACAAGATCATTATGAAGACCAAAAGAGATAGATAAATAGATCAACAGATCGATCAATAGATACAGACAGATATAGATATACTGATATACATAGATATAAATACATATATCTATATCTGTGTATCTCTATCTCTATCTATCTATCTATTAACTATCTATCATCTATCTAGCTATCTATGCCTCTGTTTGATCTCCCCTATACACCTAATGTGGGCAACTAAAATGCTGGGCCTGCAGTCAGGAAGACTCCTCTTCCTGAGTTCAAATCTGCCTCAGACACTTACTAGCTGTAGGACCCTGGGCAAGTCACTTAACCTTGTTTGCTTCAGTTTCTTCATCTGTAAAATGAGTTGGAGAAGGAAATGGCAAACCACTCCAGTATCTTTGCCAAGAAAACCTCAGAGTTATAAAAATGACTGAACAATATACACTTAATGGTAACTTGTTATTGTAGTTATCTGTATGTATGTCTCCTGTGCTCTCTAAAATCTGTGCCTTCTCCTAAGAAGGATAATGCCTTTTGCCTCATTGGGCTTATGTCAGTTCTTTTTTGGAGGCGTAACTTAAACGCCCCCTTATTCATGAAGTTTTCCCTGACTTTCCCAACTGAAAGCCATCTCTTCCTCCTCAAAATTTCCTGGAGAAGAGATGTCACACTCATTAGCAAACCTCTCCCAAACAGATTAGAAAGTAATTGGGAAATGTTTAATAAAGTAAATAAACATACAACATGACAGAAATCATGCTAATTTGTACTTTTATAAGTCAATATGGCCCTCAAGGATCTGATGCTGAGCTCTCAAGGACTTCGCCAGCATTTGGTGAACTTTGGAGGATCTTACCAAGCTAGAAAAGCATGGGCCAGGCTTAAATTCAGAAATTTATCACCAGAAAGTTGGCTACCTGTCCAAGTTCATAGACTCCCTTAAATCTACCCATAGACCCAGCTAAAGAATCCCTGGGACAGAGGAACTCCTCAAGACAGTATACTAAGGCACCAAAGAGTCACTCTATAAATCTGTAGAGGGAGTGCCCACTTATGAAATGATCAATCCTCAAAGTGTTGAAGCCATCATATCTACATAATGTTGAAATTCAGTGCAATCTAATTTCACAAGAAACTTTTGAAAGAGCCACTTATGTTGTAGGTACATAGCATTTGACAAGAAATACAGATTAGCCAAGTGCCCCAAAACATTGCAGAAGGAAGAATAGAAGCCAAAAAGGCAATTAAGCCTGTAATAGAGTTACAAATGTGGCATTGGAGTCAATACCAAGAAGTAGTACCAGGATGCAAAGGTTGTTACATCAACAGAAAAAAAAAAGTCACACCAAAGATTGGCTTCCTTGACCATTGAAAATATCCATTTCTACCTCGCTGTCCACAAACCCCTTCTCATCTCCCAACTATATACTTTTGTGTATTTCAGGGGGAAAAAAGAAAAAGGAAAAAAAAAACCCCAGTGATTCTTGCTGCAAAGGTCTTGGATCTGTCCCCTTTGTAGAACTCTAGCAGATCAGCGTTAGATAGCTGACTAGACTTTTCCTCTCCATCTTTAGTATCACAAATGTGATAGAAAATGCCCAGTTCTGTGTATCTCATTGGAGCGGTAGCTTGGAGTTCAAATGAGCACATGATACGCTGAGACAAAAACTTAAAAGTAAAAAAGCTTGAACTTTGAGAAAATGTAACAATATTTTTGGTAAGATTATAGCTGTACCTTTTCACAGTAAGGTAAAAGAATCCCCACAAAAGAACAGGCCTAGAGAACACTGAAGCCAATTATAAATCACCCTCCGTAATTTTGTTTAAGTTACGAGGTATTGTAGATCACGGGTTGACAATGGCAGTTGAGCCCATGAAACTATCTTTATCCAGAGCACTCTTCTATGTCAGCATCCTATTTTGAACTCACAATGCTCTCAGATGAGCCGCAAAGATGTACTTAGCTCCCACCATTACAATTTCTGCTATCCCTTTCTTTGGTCCCTTTCAAATCACATGAAAGCATTGGATTGCTAATTACTTTTATCCAGCCTATAGGAAAATTAGTTTATCTTCCTGATCAAAGCAAATTAGGCAGATCATGGCTGATTAGAATGCAACAGTAAAATCTCCATACTTTCTATTCCACCCCCTTTTCTCTCAGAAACAGGGTCTGTGTCAAATATGTAGGTATTTCCCACGGCCAGGCTGGACTCTGTTTCCAACAGGCACTGCTGCTGGGACAATGGTCCTTATACAGACACTAAAGTTCTTCAGTTCAGTCATTGTGTGAGCAAAGAACTACTAACCCTTTAGCTAGCATTTGATGAAACATCTAGATTTACATATTTCTTTAATTGCATTTTTTGAATGTGAGTGAGATTTATCTGACCAGAGTTAAATGCCTCTTTTATTCTTCTAACCAAGGCAAAATACAACTCTATACCCTGAAGGAAAAAAAAAAGGTGTGTGTGGGAGGGAAGAAAAAGTGTATGAATTCTTACACAACATCCATCTGGGCAAATTTTAGGGTTTCGATAAAATGGCAAAAGGGTGTACATGTAGTGATGATCACATTAACCAAGTGAACCTTTTATATGTAGTGTAATCATAGAGCTTTTGCCTTTTAGAAGCGTAAATGTTAATTTTTTAAGAATGTACTTACTTGGATGTTGCAGAGTTACTATTTTGATTTAAAAAAAATAATGCATGAATGCTTCCCCTTGTTGCTAACTTCTCCAGGGAGCATTTTAGTCACTGGCCCATGTTAAAAAAAATTGTTTCTTTGTCCCTAATGTTCTTCTATCAAACTTCTTTTCTGAGACTACTTCAAAAAAGAGAAAGAGAGAGCTCCCATAAACAAACTTGAAGGTGCACTGTATTTTCTTTATTTATAATCAATTACTATAAATTAACAGTAAATCTTGCAGTTAGCTCCATTTAAACATCACCATTCAGCTGCCCATTTGAAAATAAAATGGTTGCCTTCTTTCACTCCAGTAGGCACAATACAAAACATCCATTGAGTTGGTCCTTTATTGCAGCTGCCAGTGCCCAAGCCGACTTTTAGCGAACCAACGAAGCGGAAGAACAATGCAGCGGCAACATTTTATGGTATTTCTGTTCCTTCTCTTTGGAGACTGAAGGTGTTAATTAGGAATCAAAGAACACAGCCCTGCCACCTTTCTTTCACAAACGCTGCACTGGCCGCTGCAGTTTTCAGAAGAAAAATAAATCTAATAAAAGGATAAAAATGATGTTTGTCACACCAGTAAAGTGTACTTAAGACCCTTTGATCAGGGGCTTTTTATGTAGTCTTGTCAGATGGGCTGGAAATATTGTATTTTCCCCTTTTCTCCCCCTCTCTTTGTGTGCCCTTCTTCGAATTCTGAATTTAATTTAAGACTGTCTAGGGAGAAAAAAGAGATATAAACATAGTCATGTGTGGAATTCTTTACAGGTGATGAAAGCCCTTTCTCAGACAATCAATTTTGTTAAGTGGGAAATCATACTCAGCTTTTGGGGGGGCGGGGTTAAACTCAAAATTCTCTATGACACTAAGCCTTCACATATAACCAGACTTCACAGGAGCACTTTTGATACTCTAACCATGCTCTTTCATGTTTACATTTTACAAACACATGTGTAGATACTACAATTGGAATATGATTCCGTCTCTTTGTTCTTTTCCAAATTTATTTTGTGATTTCGTTGACTGGATCAAATGATATTATTTATGCACACACATATGAAATGCTTTGAAAACCATTAAGTTCTATATAAATACTAGTGATTGTTGTTATTATTATCATTCTTACTGTTTATTTGTTATCATTGTATGTTATTGAATTTGTCCATGGGGGTAAGTG
The DNA here is from genome assembly GCF_003287225.1 of Phascolarctos cinereus. NCBI lineage: Eukaryota > Metazoa > Chordata > Mammalia > Diprotodontia > Phascolarctidae > Phascolarctos > Phascolarctos cinereus. Next base: position 237,098,095 of record NW_027555514.1, on the reverse strand, counting down.
CCAAATAGAGTATCAAAGATGCATGCATGCACACATACCCATGCACCTAGACTAATAAGATATGTTCATTAAACAAATTTTGTTTATTCTCTCTGTATTTTAAAAAATATATGTATATATACACATATACACACATACACAGCTATTAAACAGAACAGTTCTTGGAGTATCCCGCATTCAAATGGTAACAGCATGAAGTCATTACCTTTAATCTTCAGTCAAAGTTAAAAGCCTAAAGTAAGTTTATGAAGTTAGCACTGTGAGAAATTAGTCAAGCTTGGGAGCTTTCTCAGTAAGAGGCTTGCTATGAGCTGCCCAAACCCAGCCCACATCCATTAATCCTGCCACAGAGAGACAGGAAGAAGGACTGCTTGTTGGTTTAATGTTAATGAATTGAATAGGCTCCTGAGGTTACCTGTGGAGTCTTCTAAACTGTAAAACAAATAGCCATTTTAAATAATGCTCAATTTAGAGAAGTAAGCAAGCCCTGCTAGGTCTGTAATCTCAAGAAAGGGTAGAGGAGCAGGCCTTCTTTCCTCTAAATCTGCAACACCATTCAGTGACTTTGAGTATTAGATACTAACCAAATGTCAAGTTGGCAATTATTTATGGTTAAGTAAGGGTTAGTTGCATTGTCAATATGTGGCTTCTTTTATCAGACTATACACATGTTATTTTGTGGAGTAGACACATTCTATGGAGTAAACACATTTTACCCAACTTGGTTCTAAAGTCAGTTTTGTTTTTTCCATTCACTTTGCTTACAAACTGAAACCTATGTTAAATGGGTGGTCAGAATCCCTCAACAGATTGAACCAAACACTTTTGGTGAGCCAGCCCAATAGAAGAGATGGTAGTCCGTGCTATGGCGTGCTGGGAACTGTGATGCACCAGCAGTTATATTCTTCTTGAAACATTGTTTTTTCCCCCTATTAGATCATTTTTTGTTCCTTTTTTCCCTCCACAATCTCTGTCACTTTTGTTTACAATCTTTTCCACCTTCGAAATTGCTTCCGTGCCTGAGAATCTCTTGATTGTACACTTAGAATTCCTATCACTTTGCTCCTTTGCTTTTCTACTTGTTGAATGATTATTTATCTTGTGAGATAGAGATGTGGACTGGTCTGCTTCTCTTCTCTGCCTTAGCAAATGGTCGTCATGCATTATTCTGGCTCCAGATAAAGATGGGCTACAATAGCACACTTTACCAGTAAGTGCTACTCTGTGTTCTAAACTCAGATCCTCTGAACAGTGGAATTGAGTATGTTACATTTGTCAATTCTATCTTTGTTTTAATTGTTGAAATACTGGTTTATCCAATTGAGTTTCGAGCTCGTGGGTAATTTGTTTATGATACCGTGGAATCCAGTCTGTCAGTCAGGTGGTCTATCTGTGGTCCATCATCCTTGGTACATTTTCTATCTAGCATCATTTCACATTTGCAGACTGCTTTATTTGTCCTACAGTTCTACAGAAAAGTTTCCATCCTTTCATTGTGGACTGGGTAATTATAGCTATGTGCTCTTCACACTATGGAACAACTTTCTCATATGAAATAATAATATTAGATCATCTTAAAATAAAATTTAATTTAATGAAGATTTACCACCATGATATCGGAAAGATACGAGAATGATTACCCTCATTTTGCAGGTAAGGAAACGTAAGTCTCAGGGGAGTAAAATGATGCCCAGAGTCACCTAATTATTAAGTGTCAGAATTGGGGCTCAAACTCAAGTCTACTGACTCTAAGATTAATAGTCTTGTCACTAAGACTTATTGCCTTTGACCATCATTGTGGGCAGTATTGTGGATCTAACATCACAGTTGATCAACATGAATCAGCCAAATTTGGCAAAAAAAAAAATCCAAATGCAAGTTGCCACAATGGACATAATATATAACAGCCAGAAGAATCCCTTAAGTTGGGGCTCCAGGGGTGTCAAATAAATTATTTTGTCAAGGCTTTAGGAACTTAGTGATCTCACTGTTCTTTCATATGTAGGATGCCCCAAGAAACCCTAACACTGTTCTTTCCCAGAATTGCTGGTTGACCTAAAAAAAAATCATCTGCACAAATACAGGATGGTGTAGGCATATTCATACAACAGTTTTTTTCTTTTGGTGAGGCAATTGGGGTTAAGTGATTTGTCCATGGCCACAAAGCTAGTAAGTGTCAAGTGTCTGAAGCCATATTTGCACTCAGGTTCTCCTGACTCCGGGACTGATGCTATATCCACTGCACTGCCTAGCCACCCCCATATAACACTTCTAATGAGCTACTTATATCCCTAGTCCTTGGCACAATAGTAAGCACTTAATAAATACTTTTTCATTCATTAATTCATGAAAAAAATCTGGGGGTCTTAGTGAACTGGAAGCTCAAAATGACATGGCAGCCAAATTAAGCACAATGTTCAGAATTGGCAGCTAGGTGGCACAGTGGATAGAGCATTGGGCTTGGAATTAGGAAGACTCGTGTTCATGACTTCAAATCTGACCTCAGTTATCTACTAGCTATGGGACGCTGCACAGCTCACTTAACCTTGTTTGCCTCAGTTTCTTCATCTGTAAAATGAGCAGGAGAAGGAAATGCAAACCACTCCAGTATCTTTGCCAAGAAAATTCCAAATGGAGTCATGGAGAGTTGCACATGACTGAACAACAAAATATTTTAAGGCTTTTTGATATATTGATCAGTGTTGCTGATTTTTTATCTTTTTTTCCTCCTTTAAAAATGTTATTTGCTATATGAGATTAGTGTCTGGGAAGAAGCAGGAATTTGAGAGGCAATTTTAGTGATGTTAAAAACAAGAGATAAAAATAAAATATATATTTTTTAAAGAGTTGGACACAACTGAAATGACCTGAACAACAATATTCAGAATGTGTGAGGAGATGATCACGATGTACAGTGAGAGACTATTGCCCTCATTATACCTCATCTGGAGTATTGGGTTCATTTTGTTAATTACAAAGGACATTGACAAAGTGGCAATAACCAGAAAGTGGCTGGCGTTTACAAAGACAAAAGCAATAATCCCCAGTTATTGTATTCAAGAAGCTTATATTCTCTGTGGTGGTGGGTGAGTGTAGTGGTTTATTACCTGTACACAGATTACTAAATATGAAGTATATATGCACAAAGTAAAAAGCAAAGTAAAGTTAAAACATTAATCACTACAGGATATAGAAGGGAGGTAGAGTGAAAGGATCACCAAAAGCTTTGAGTAAGAGGTGGCAGCTGATCTGAACCTTGAAGGGAATGAGGAATTCCGAGGCAGAGGGAAGGAGGAAGAACGCTGTTGGGGTGGGGGTAACCAGTACAAGGTAGTTTGGGAGGCTGGGCATTTTAGAGATGAGACTAAAGTTCAGGAAGATCCAGCAACTTGTCCTAGGTCAAAAGGGCATTAGCCATCAGAGGTGGGATTTGCACCCAACTCCTCCAACTCTAGAGCTCTTTCCATAGTACCTGAGAAGGGGCTTTGAGTGACTTTTTGAGAGCCATGCTAAATGCCACAGAATCCAGAAAAGAGAAAATTTGAGAGTGGTACAGCATCCATGACAGACTGTTTACTCAGTCTCAAGTCCTGGCATTTTAAATTTCTTTCTAGATGTTACTCAGCTTTTTTCTGGACATTTCTCAGGTCATACACAAATGCTACCTCCCTACCTTCATTTAACCTGCAATCTGCCATTCCTCACAGAGTCAAACAAACTGGTTCATTTTCCCCCTGGAGAGAAAATTTTGATCTCCATGTTATCTGTTAGTGTAGAGGGTTTTTTTTTTTTTGGCTGTGATTAAGAAAGCCAAATCAACTGCTTTTATGGTTAAAGACAGTTGCTGAGATTCATCATGAGATATTCTGCTACTCTGAGGAGGTATAATGCCCCTGTTGGTTTTTAAAATGTTTTGTTGAGGGTCTTTTTTAAGCATTGCTATTCCTTTCCAAGCATTGCTATTCCAAAGGAGAATCTGGTATGTACTCTACTTATGAAATCACAGGCCTTATCTGAAGAAAACCTTGTGTTTGCATCATATCCCCCATTGTTGTTATTCAGTCATTTTCAGGTGTGTCCAACTCTTTGTGATCCCATTTGGGGTTTTCTTGGCAAAGATATTGGAGTGGCTTGCTATTTCCTTCTCTAACTCATTTCACAGATGAGGAAACTGAGGCAAATTGGGTTAAGTGACTTGCCCAGGGTCACACAGCTAGTAAGTGTCTGAGGCCAGATTTGAATTCGGGAAGATGAGTCTTCCTGACTCCAGTCCTGGCACTCTATTCACTGTTCCACCTAGCTTCCCATCCCCCTATTAGGCTTGTTGTTTGTCCTTCAAATTCAAAGAAGACCAAGGTCATCAAGGGGTGATGTCTTGACTTGTGAGTGAATTGGATTTAAGTGAGGCCAAGTTTCACAAAGTCATCAGCCTCACTCTCTCTTCCAGACTCATCAAAGTTCAGTGATAAGACAAAAGTCAGGACAAGTTACAATGACTTGGGATGGCCTTGGTGTCTTTGATATCTGACCATCCTCTAAATACTCCACAGCACTTGCTTTAGCCACTTTCATGGCCATTTTGGTGATACAATTACTTTATGAACTATAAAATGCTACATAAATGTGATTTATTATCATCATAGTAACAGACACAAAATTACACACTGGATTCATTCTTTTCTGCCCTTTGGATCTGGTGGGTCACACATAATGCACTTGCCCTGGTGTGGAAGGAAGAACAGCACTGCCATCTCTACCTCTGTATTTATATCTGCTGAGCCAATCCCTTACCACCTGAAGTTTGGTCGGTAGCATGACATCTTGGATTGAAGGTCAGTTTTGGACGCAGGGAAACTTTGGTTTAAGTCTTGTCTCTTATACTTGCTAGCTATGTGACCATGGGGAAGTCTCTTACCTTCTCTGAGCCTGCTTCTTCATTTTTTAAATGACGGAGTTGGAGTTAATGACCTTAAAGATTCCTTAAAGCTCCAAATCTCTTACATCCTATGGTGACCAGAAGAAATGGCCCCCATGTACTCTATTTGTGTGTATAGACACCCTCATGAAGGGAAAGCAGCCCTTAGAGAACATAATGTGGGTAGGACACAGTATGACTCACCTTTGGGTATATCCTTGCATGCTAAGTAAGGTTTAGGATTGTCATGTAGTGTAATAGGAGTTGGTTAGGGAAGCCCCTTATCAACTTGGTGAGATGAGGATGTGGATGTTGGCAAGAAGGACAATTTTAATGGATGATGATAGCTAGTATTTATGCAGAGCCCACTATGTCCCAGTCACTCTGGTAAGTGCTTTCTAAATATTATATCATTTGATTTTCATAATAACCTTGGGAAGTAGATGCTATTATTATCATCTTCCATTTTATAATGGAAGAAACCGAGGCAAATAGTAGTTAAGTGATTTGCCCAAGGTCACACAGCTAATAAGTGTTGGAAGCCCAATTTGGACTCAGATCTTTCAGATGCATTAATAAATGCATTTACACTTATTCACTCTCCAAAAGTCTTGTCAGCTTTCTCTTCCAATTCTTGTTGACAATCTGTCTTTTGCTGTCATCAACCTGCTGGTCTGGTTCAAGGTCAGAAGGTATAGGACTAGGAGCAGCTCTCAGCAGGAGCAGATCTTCTCAGAGTTTGGGCTGCTTGGGAATACAAACAGTGGCAAAAGATTGATGATGGTCAACAGGTATTGTACCCAGACATTCCCAAGACTTGATTGGCCCAGAAAGCTACTGCTCAAGTCATTAAACATGGCTTGCTGTTCTCCTCAGGAAATAAAAGAGGCCATCCCATGAAGATTTAATGCCCCTCATAGTTGGTAGATTTCCACTGCTCCAGGAAACCTGACATACTTCCATGTGATAAATGATGGAACCTGCAGCTATTTGAATGAATACTGTATCCTTATTTAATATCCTTTCCTTGCTATGGCTAAGTAAATATCCTTTCATTAAAAAATAAACAAGCAGGGACAGCTAGGTGGTACAGTGGATAGAGCACTGGCCCTGGATTCAGGAGGACCTGAGTTCAAATCTGACCTCAGACACATAACACTCACTAGCTGTGTGACTCTGGGCAAGTCACTTAACCCCAATTGCCTCACCAAAAAAAAAAAATAATAAAATAAATAAGCAAAAATCAGATACTGTACTACTATAAGGGAAAGTTGAAAAAGACCTTTGAAGAATTCCCTGAGTTATCCCAGTAAGGGGCTAAATCTTTATATTTATCTCTATGGGAGGCAACCTTTCTGATAAAGTTCCAGGCCCTGGGATCTTATCAGCTTGATTTGAAGATTCATCAAGTTGGCCAGGAGCTCTCCTGATTAACTCCTAATACAGTAGCACTTGCTTTAAAAAGGCAGGAAAGATTGAGCATGGTAAAGATGAATTGGGAGGGAAGAGACAGTCTTACTTTTTGTCCTATGTAAGAACTGCAGAGGAATACTCCTCTCCTTGACAAAATAGTACATGGAAGATGGGAGAAGCAATCAGGGGCGTAGGGACGTAATCAAGGGGGAATGAACTTGGAGTTAGGAAGACCAGTCTCCAAACTCCACCTCAAACATTTATTAAATGTGACTAATAAATGTCATTTGGCATCTCTGGGCCTCTTAACTCTATGGGAGTTGGATTTCACATCTAGCTCTAAAATTTATGATACTTCACGTATTAGGATTTCAAGTAAAGATGGTTGCAGCAAGATTAGCAAGGATGAATGCATGTCAGAGATATTCTGAAAGCTGAATCAATAGGATATGGTAATTAATTTGTGCATGGGTTGGGGGTAAAGGAGAAGAAACATGATTGTTGCAGCCTGGGATCTGAAAGGATAGTGCTTAAAAAAAAGAGAGAGATGACAGGAGAGACAAGTTTTTTTGTTTTTTGGTTTTGTTTTGGAAGATGATGAATTTTGCTTGAGAAACGGTTAAGTTTGAGATGTCACTGGGAAATCCAAGTAGATATATCTAGCAAGTAATTGGAAATTGGGTATGAGAGCTCTGGAGAGAGATTGGGCATAGAGGTATAAATTTTGTGATCATCCACATTTGTTGCTGTGCAATCATTTCAGTTGTGTCCAAGTTTTGTGAACCCATTTGGGATTTTCTTGGCAAAGACATTGGAGTGGTTTGCTATTTCTTTCTCCAGTTCATTTTGTAGATGAGGAAACTGAGGCAAATAGAGTTAAGTGACTTTTGCAGGTTCCCCATACCTAATAAGTATCTGAGGCCAGATTTGAACTCAGTCTTTCTGACTCCAGGCCTGGCACTTTATCCATTGTGCCACCTAATTGCCCCATCAACAGCAGAGAGGTGATGATTGGAGTCAGGGAAGGGATCACCAAAGTAGAGTGTATTAAGTAGAAAAGAGGATCAAGGACAGAAACTTGTTGGACACGCATGCTTAAGAATTGAGGGGATGTTGAGGTGGTAGCAAAGGATATGGAGGAGTGGTCAGAGAGGTACTCTAAATAAATAAATAAGCAGAGATACTCTAAAGTTCAGTATCACAGAAGCCAATAGAGGAGGTAGGGAACAGTAAGACTCAACAGTGACAAAGCTTGCAGAGAGTTCAGGGATTAAGAGGACAGGGTTAGGGAAAAGGCATTGATTGGCCAACAAAGAGGTCATTCTTGAGTAGTGGGGACAGGAAGTCTCCTCCTTATGAGGGTGAATCAGCAAGAAAGTCACCTCTGAATATTTCACCTACATGCTAACAAACACTTGGATTTAAAACATTCAATTTGGCAACATTTAGAAATCTGGCCATGATTTTCATTTTCTGTTTGAATGTTTTAGCATCTTTTAGACCTAGCTTTGATTCATCCAAAGCCCTTGCACAGCACCTAACTGAAAGATGTTTAATCGGTTTATTGGGGTAATTAGGCCAATCCCCTATCAATAGAGATTACATTTCACAGGCTTTTGCTACCTAATTGTGAGGCTTTCTGCATTATATGCAAGGGTCACTACTGCTTAGTTTGATCCTATAGTTTGTTTATAAAGGCTTATCCCTTGAGGTCCCCACAGTAGAATTTGCTCCAAAAGTTGTCAGCTAGTAGTTCTGACCTCTGAACTCGCTTTACTATAACATACTTTCTCCAAATTAGATTTCCCAATCATAATACATGGTAATCCAATAAACTGTTTTGGGATTTTAGGAGAGTAGACCCAGAGCTGGAAAGGACCTCAGAGACCACCTACTTACGGATGAGAAAACTGAGGCTCAGGAGGCTAAGGGACTTAATAGTATTGTGGGATCAGAGACCTAGAGCTGGAGGTGATGTCAGTGGGCCTGTAGTCCAACCTCCTGATTATACAGATAAAGAAACCGAGGCCCAGGGAGCTTAAGTGACTTCATTGGATCATGGATAAAGGGCTGAAAGGGGCCTCAGAGGCTACCAAATCCCTCACGTTACAGGTAAGGAAGCTGAGACCTAGAAGGCAAAAGTAACTTTATAGAATCATAGATCAAAGAGGTGGAAGGGAACTCAGAGGTCAAGTTCACTTTAAAGATGAGGAAACTGATGCCTAGAATGGTTTCATTATTTTCCTAGGTAAAAAGACTCAGAGATGGTATTGGAATTCAGGTCCTTTGAGTTTGGAGTCTCTACTGTTTCCAATTATGGTGGAGGATTGGTTCTATTTTCTGCTGTGGTAGAGAGGAGCTCAATGACTTTTTACATCCAGGCATTCATCATCTTTTTGTAGCACTCGCTCTCCCTTCTACACTTCATCAAGTGAACTCATCTATACCTATGGCTTCACATACCTGCTGATGACTCTTAAGTCTGTTTCCACTCCCAACTTTTAAAGCTCCTCTCCATGTTTCTACACGGGAGATGGAAGTCATATTGAAGGAGACAGTGAGGCAAGATGAAGATTACTTGCTATCAGTTAATTATGGCGTCACAGTACTTTGAGATCATCAAATGAGATATGCTTTCAGCTCCAGAGAAGTTAGTTTAATAGAGTCTTATTTCCTTCTGCAAAAAGCTCTGAAGATTCACTGGGGGAGAAAAGACCTTGAACTACTTCGTTTGCATGAAGCCTGGGAGGTTAAGGCTGTGGAGGGGGGTGGGTGGATCTGTGGGCTCCAGGTCCCTCACTCCTGGTGCTGCTGCTGCTTTCTGAGCCAAGATCACAGAACTGGATATTTAGATTTGGAAGAGACCTTTGAGGTCAGCTAGTCCAATTCCCCCATCTTGCAGATGAGTAAACTAAGGCCCAGAGAAATTAACTGCCTTGCCAATACAGGTAGTGGCAGAGCTGGGATTCGAACTCTGAACTCTGGTGTCTAAATCCACATCTGGTATTCATTCTACTGCCCTTCATCCCTCAAGTGGGCAAACATGGCTATGATCTCACCCCTTCTCCATCTCCCCTTTCCTGAATTTACAAGTAAAAAAATGGGCTGGAAATATCTGGGAGAAGGTTAAAAAGCAATTCAAATACCCCTCTAAAACCCTCTGGAAGTGATGTTGCTATTGTTACTCAGTCATGTACTACTCTTCATGACCCCACTGGGGGTTTTCTTGGCAGAGATACTAGAGTGGTTTGCCATTTCCTTCTCCCACTCATTTTACAGATGAGGAAACTAAGGCAACAGGGTAAAGTGACTTTTCCAAGGTCATACAGCTAGTACAAGTGAGGGACAGGGAGCCTCAACGAATATAGTAATATGGTTTGGCAAGTGGGAATAAGTGAATTGTAAAGAATTCCAAGCCTTTCTTTGGATCTATGCTATAGGGCATCCCGAAAGTCTCAAGTTTTAAGAGCTTAAAACTACTCTAAGACTTTTGGGACACCCTGAATAACACCAGTAAATTCCGTGTGAACATTTTGGATAGGAAATCAGGAAATGTAAAGTAATCCCATTTATTGATTCCATCTCATTTCTAAGAGACCATTCCAAATATTTTCACCTCTCCTTAAGACTTTAACATCACTTGCAGTCTCATCACTTCACCCTTTAATTCATATGCCCTTTCTTAGGTTTTCTTGTTCCTCTAGGAAACACAAGAAGACAAGTCTCACTATTGCTTTCCTCCATCTTTCTTGCTTATTTATCTCTCAGGGCTCCTCTCCTAACCTTTAACTACTGAATGAGTGTTGCCTCAGGCAAACTGAGACCTGAGAAAGACCTTAGCTTAAAAGGGCCGAGGTCTCCCACTGCATCCCGAGTCATTGCCAGTCAGTTGTCTTGACTTATGTTCTGAGGACTGATGACAGAGGAGGAGACAGTGAGGCTGATGATTTTGCACAGCTCTTCCTCACTTAAATCCTTCTCTTGCAAGTCAAGATACCACCCTGCTGATGTCATTGGTTCTCTTCCAGGATGAAGGACAAACCACTACAACAATGATTAAGTAGGAAGGACAATTAAAATCCCACTACTGATACTGGTGTGTGTGGCCTTGGACTTGTCCCTTCTCTGTCATTCTGAGCCTTAATTTTCTTCTCTGTAAAATGGGGATAACAATAGTGTAAAACTGAGTTACTGTATGTAGAGTTTTATAACTTTTAGAGCACTATATGAATGTAAGTTATCATTATTAATTATTATTGTTATTGAGTAGGCTATGGATAGGTATCTAAACAGTGACTGTAGCTAGCAGCTAGCACACCTGTAATGACTCCCTTTTTTGAGGTAATTCAATATGTCTAGAAAGGTAAAATGGTTTAATACTTGAATCTCCATCTTTCTCCATCTGGATTGATACTCATTACAGGGTGTCCCAAAAATCTTAGGGCAATTTTAATCTTCAATAGGATTTTTGGAACACTTCGTATAATAACAGTAAATCTGATGTGCAACAAATTGTGTAGGAATTAAAAAATATAAACTACTCCTAATTATTCCACAGCTCATTTTTTAAGAGACTTCCAAACATTTTTACCTCTTTTTAAGAGTCTAACCTCACTCGAAGCCTCAACTCAGTGCCTGGCACCCAGTGGGTGCTAAATAAATGTTTGTTAATTTGGACACCTAAAGCAGTGACTGAATTTCACTGACAAAGAGAATGAGGTCACCTGATGTGAATAGTGGGTTATGGAAGGAACACACAATTTGGCACTAGAGGAAGGAAGGAAACATTTATTTAGCACCTACTATGCACCATGGGGTATACAGTGTGTTCAGGGAAGACTAGCACCTCTGGTGTGAGGGCTTCTGAGCCCTTTTCATGGCTGCTTTCTACCCTTGGTGTTCACCTGTTCCACCTAATTCTCACCTGTGGCTCCAAGAAGCTGTAGCATGTACAGTGGCCACACCCCAGTAAACTATTTCAGCAGACAGGCTAAACCAGGTTGAGGGTAACCAAGGGGTAATCCACTGAGGTGTCTACCCCAAGCATGTGAAGACTTTCCCTGGTGGAACGGGTGGACGAGAGTAATTTGTTCCAATAGCCATGAAGATAGCTGGAGCAGGAACTGTGGAGCAATTAGAGCTTGGTGAGACATCAAAGATGCCAAGCTCATCCACTGCATCTTGAGCCATCACCAGTCATCTTGATTCTGTCCTACTATTGGATTGTGATGACTTTGGAGGAGAGAGCGAGGCCAATGATTTCATGCAACTCTGTCTCACTTAAATCCAATTTATGCATCAAAAGACATCACCCACAACATTTTACCATTTTTACCTATCTCAAAGTCCTATGGCAACAGACAAATGACAAAGCACCAGGTGCAGATGCACTGCGAGCTGTAGTCACAACCTTGCACACAGGTGGCCCAAGCCATAGGATTGTCTTCTCACTGGAAGCGGTAGGGGGATTTGGCAGCCCTCTGGGTATCTGAGCAGCCTTTTAAGGACTATACTGCTCATCTCCTGGTAGTGAGGAAGGGTCTAGAAAAGGTGCCTTAAAAATTGTCTGCTTACCCAACCCTGGCCTGATTACTACAGTAAGCAGGGATCCCACCCTGCAGCCAAAACACACACAAAAAATGTACAAAAACTTATGCAAACATGATTCTACTCACCATCAGTACATGGAATGTGTGTAAACTTATAGACAACACAAAATCGAGTAGACCTGAAAAGATGAATAGCTCTTGTTTCAAAAGAACTCAGCATGTATTGCTTACTGAAGTTGGAGCTGGATACATATTTTTTTCTGGAGTGGCCATGGTGAAGGAGAGTACTATGAAGCTGGTGTAGGCTTTGCGATCAAAACTAACCTAGTCAACAAGCTTGTATGCCTACCAAAGGAGTGAATGACAGGTTCATGACAATGTGATTGCCACTTGTAAGAAAACACCACCCCACCATCATCAGTGCCTATGCTCCCACCATGATGAACTCTGATGAAGTCAAAGAAAAATTTTATGAAGACATGGAGACCCTTATCATCAATGTGCCAAAAGAGGAAAGCTTATAATTCTGGGTGACTTAATACTAGAGTAGGCTCAGACTACCAGACGTGACAAGGAGTCCTTGGGAGGAATGGAGTTGGAAACAGCAACAGCAATAGTCAGTTACTACTGATGCACATACTTGGGCATCTCATGACCTTTTCATCACCAACACTGTCTTCTATTTATCTAAACACAATAAAACTTTATGGATGCATCCTCACAGCAAACATTGGCTTTTAATAGACAATGTGATAGTAAGGAGAAGACACAGACAGGATGTGAGAGTGATGAAGGCAATGTGTGACACAGAGTGCTGGACTGATCATAGACTTATTCATTCCAAGCTAAATATTTGCATTCAACAAAAGCAGTGGCCCTAAGGCAAAAAATGACAACCAGAAGAATTAATGTCAACAGATTAGAGTGCTTCTCTGAGCCTGAACAGTCTGTTGCTAACTTAGAGGGAAAGTTGAGTCAACACACAGTTGGCAACAGTGGAGCAGGAAAGGAGTGGGCAACTTTAAGAGATTTGCTATGCAGTTTTTCATCTGGGTCAGAACACTTGCAAGCGTAAAGCCTAGTTTGACAAAAATGATGGGGAAATTCAGAAGCCACTAAATGAAAAACAAGAACTCTACAGTTTCCCAGCACGATAGTTCATCTGTCTCTAAGAAGGCAGCATTTAATTCCACCAAAAATAAAGTACAAGTGAATCTTAGAGAAATGCAGGATTCTTGGCTCAGTAAGAAGACAGATGAAATTCAGTTTTACACTCATAGTAACAATCCAGAGTGCTTTTATGATTCCCTGAACGCTATATATGGGCTAAAGACCTATGGTGCATCTCAACTATTCAGTGCTGCTGGGGCCATATTGATTAGCGATAAGGACATGATCCTAGAGAGATGGGCTGAACACTTCCATAGTGCTCGCATAAGACCATCATCAGTCAACACGGAAGCCACAGACTATTTATCTCAGGTTGAAGTCAATCGCTCCCCAGGTGAAATTCCAACTGAAGAAGTGATTTTGGATGCCACTGGTTTCCCTTCATGTGGCAAAGCACCTCATGCTGATTCTACAGTTGGGATTTACAAGGTAGGGGATCCATTGCTCATACAAAAGCTGAAATTTTCTGGGTTATGTGGCAAAAGGAGGATATTCCCTCAGGAGTTCAAGGATGCCTCTATTGTCCATATCTATAAAGGGAATAGATTGTCTTGTGACAATCATGGGGGGTGGGAGGGAGGGCCTCTCTCTTAGTCATTGCCAGCAAGATTCTTGCCAGAGTCCTGGCTAGTCCTTCACCTGGAAGATGGTCATCTACCTGAGAGCCAATGCAGCTTCTGAAAAGGCCAAGGAATGGTTGATATGGTGTTTGCTGCCCAACAATTCCAGGAGAAATGTCAGGAGCAGAACAGAGTTCTATACACAATGTTTGTAGATTTGACCAAGGCCCCTGATACTGTTGGTTGTGAGGGCTTATGGAAACGTATTTCAAAATTGTTGCCAGAAGGGGGTCATCAATATTGTACATTGATTTCACGACAACATGCTTGCCTGGGTTCTGGATAATTGATGATGTTCTCATGCTTTTCTAGTCACCAATGAGGTGAAACAAGGCTGTGTGCTTGCTTCCATGCTTCAGCCATGTTATCAAACTTCTTCAATGAAGATGAACACAATATCAAGGTCAGCTATTGCGTTGATGGTAAATTCTTCAACTTGAAAAGGCTACAAGCCAAGACCAAAGTGGAGAGAGTGTTGGTGCATGATTTTTTGTTTGCAGATGATTGTGCACTTAATACAGACTCTTAAGCTGAGATGCAACAAAATATAGATTGATTCTCTGTTGCTTGTGCTAATTTTGACCTAATAGTTAATACTGAGAAAATAAGGGTGCTCCATCAGTTAGTACCAATCCAGCCTTTCAATTCATTTAAATCCAATTCATTTGCAAGTCATGACATCACCTTCCTGATGTCATGATCCTCTTCGAGAATGAAGGACAAACAACAACCACAATCCATATGTGTAGAGCCATCAGTTACAGCAAATGGAAAAGTTTTAAATACCGTGGATAAGTTCACTTACCTTGACAGTATACTTTCCAGGGATGTACACACCGATAATGAGATTGACACACCCATTGCCAGAGCTAGCTCAGTGTTTGGGAGCCCCAAAAGAAAGTGTGGGAGAGAAGAGGTATTAGACTGACTACCAAACTGAAGGTCCATGGAACCATTGTGCTGTCCTCATTGTCGTGTGCCTATGAAACCTGGACAATATATAAGCTGAATTGCTTCCCCTTGAATTGTCTTAGGAAGATTCTGAAGATCACCTGGCGGGATAGGATACCAGATGCCAAGGTCCTTTCTTGAACTAAAATGCCAAGCATTCAAATTCTACTGCAGAGAGTGCAACTCCCTGGGCTGGCCACATTGTTCGAATGCCAAACGTATGCTTGCCAAAAAAACTATTTTATGGAGAACTCACACAGGGCAAGGGCTCACATGATGGTCAGTAAAAAGCAATACAAGGACACTTTCAAGGTTTCTCTTCAGAACTTTGGAATTAATTGCGTAACATAGGAGACACTGGCATAGGACCGTCTAACATGGCGTGCCCTCGTCAGAGAAGGTGCTGTGCTCTACAAGCAAAGCAGGAGTGAAGCAGCTCAAAAGAAATGAGATGCTCAAATTTAGAGAATCCACCCCAAACATTCACACTGACCGTTTGTGCCCAACTTGTGGTAGAGCATTCCACGCTTGCATTGGACGTGCTATGACTTGACTCTAACATAGTGATGTCATTTGGGTCCTCTTTGAGAATGAAGGACAGCAATCAACCACCTATCTATGCACCAGGCACTGCACTGAGTGCTTTACAAATACTATCTCATTTGAGTCTCACAACAGTTTTATTATCTCCATTTTGTCGTTGAGGAAACTGAGGTCAATATAAGTTAAGTGACTTGCTCAGGGTCAGACAGCTAACAAGTATCTGAGTCAGGTTTGGAACTCAGGTCTTCCCGACTCGAAGTGCAGTGCTCTTTCCACCAAGCCATCTAGCTGACTCTAGAGGGCACCAAGCCCAAACGACTTATTAGATAGGTAAGAAAACTTGGGTCTAGAGACAGGAAGTGGTTCACCAAAGGCTACATAGGTGGTAAGTGGAAGACCTTGGTTATTTGAACCCAGAACCTTTGGCTTTATATCCAGAGCTCTTTCCACTGCATCA
Organism: Phascolarctos cinereus; assembly: GCF_003287225.1. Taxonomy (NCBI): domain Eukaryota; kingdom Metazoa; phylum Chordata; class Mammalia; order Diprotodontia; family Phascolarctidae; genus Phascolarctos; species Phascolarctos cinereus. Next base: position 237,082,477 of record NW_027555514.1, on the reverse strand, counting down.
TGTTGCTTTGCTGTATGACCTTGGATTTTTTTTCTTTCTAGGCCTCTTCTATAAATAAGGGGGTTTAGTGAGATGACTTCTAAAGTTCCTTCCAGCTCGAAATCCTACAAATGCTGAGGTATAGACTTAGGCAACATTTAAGGATAACCTTATATGATTCTGGTATGAATGAAGAAATAGAAATGTGCCTTAGTCATGAGAATGAGGGGTAGTCAGAAGACTTGGATTTGAATTCTGGCTGTGACATATAACGTTGGGTAAGTCACTTAACTTCCCTTTTATTGAACATAACCACACCCTATGTAGTTACAAATGACTCTTAAATCTGTCTCCGTTCTCATTCACCCTCAAGAACTCCTGTTCATATTTCTACTTGAGTGATAGAAGTTGCATTGAAGGTAAGAACCATTATATGGTAGAAATTGCAGATATTTGCTATCAGCAGACACTACTCTGCAGAACGAGAGAGTTGAACTAAATGACCCATCTAAAGTTATGGGATCCTGTAACATTGTGGGTTAATTGACATTTGATAACTTGAATTACATCTTAAACACACCAAGGAGTCTCAATGCCTAAGTGCTTTTGAAATTCCTCTGTCACCCACACATACGAAAATATTTCTAGCAGCTCTTTTTGTGGTGGCAAAGAATTGGAAACTGAGAGGATGCCCATCAACTGGGGAATGGCTGAACAAGTTGTGGTATATGAATGTAATGGAATACTATTGTACTGTAAGAAATTATGGGCAAGTAGACTTCAGAAAAACCTGGAAAGAATTGTATGGACTGATGCTGAGTGAAGTGAGCAGAACCAGGAGAATGTTATACACAGTAACAGCCATGATATGTGATGACTAATTTCGATAGACTTAGCCCTTCTCAGCAATGCAAGGATCTAAAACATCTCCAAAAGTCTCACGATGGAAAATGCCATCCACATCCAGAGAAAGAACTATGGAGTTTGAGTGCACATCAAAGCATACTATTTGCTCTTTTTTTTTTTTACTTCTGTTTTGTTTTGTGTCCCCTTTCTTGTGGCTCCTTCTATTGGTTCTAATTCTTCCTTACAACATGACTAATGTTAAAATATATTTAATAAGAATGTATATGTATAGCCTATATCAGACTGTGCACTGTCTTGGGTAAGGAGGTAGGGAGGGAGGGGGAGAAAAATTTAAAACTAAAAAGTTTATGGAAGTGATTGTTGATAAGTCAAAATAAATTAATAAAAAAAGAAAAAAAAAGAGAAAATCCTCTGTCAAGCAAATAACCACCCCCTAATTTTTGACGCATATGTGCATAAATCTGGATTTTCATTTACCATTGATTTCTTGAAGTGGGGTCATTCTGTATTGCTGTCATAGACTTTTCTCTCAAGCTTCTGGGGATTAATTGTATTCCCTGTATATACAGTAAGACACAGAAAGGTTACTTTTATACCAAGCTCATTAAACTCTAGTTTATCATATAACCAGCTTCTCTTAAATATTACAGAACTACATTGCTAACCTGAAAACTTGTTCACATCTAGTGTCTGATGTGTTGAAGCCATAAATATATTAAAATAAAATTGGTTGAAGCAAAACACAGTCCATTAAATGATACATCAAAGGCCATATGATATGAACCAACTGCCTTTAAAATAATATCTCAGCTATGTGCTAAGGTTATGAATGCAATAAACTCTTCCCATTTTTTCCATCTGAGATCATGTGTTTTTTTTTTTTTAAGTTGTCCTGAAGAGAAATTCACTTTTGTGGCTTGTAGATCACAGGACTGTGAATTCTGTGAACAGAAACAAGCATCTTTTGTGAAGGCTCCTGCCCGATTTCTTCTAGGGTCAAAAAAAGAAAAGAAAAAGAAAAAAAAAGAATGTGAAAAGAGCATTTATCAGTTACCTAAGAGTAAAATGTAAAGCATTCCTTTTTATTGCAGAATTTGGAGAGGAATATGTGCATTGAAGATTTTATTTTTAAAGAAAAAGTGAGGAATGGGAAGGGGGAGGGAAGGAATTTGGCAGCAAAATTGAGTAAGGATTTGAATCACTTGGCTTCCAGTTGTGAAAGATGAGCAACATGGAAGAAAGGCCTGGCTTAACAAGGGAGCACTTGAGGAAAACTTAATTTCAGCTGGCATGCTGAGTAGGAAGGTCAGCTCAGTCCACAAGTTCCCAGCTGGAGCCGGGCTTCCTCTGCCTGGACAATTTTCTTCCGCACTTCAACTACCGAACCGAAAGGAAGGTGCCTTCCATTCAGCCAACTCTTCAGAGTTTCTCCACTTAAAAGATTGGGCCCTCCTCTGTCATTCCCTTGTCAATGTGGGTATCATTTCTACAGAGGAAATGGTACAAAGAAGGTTTGGGGGTGGATTTTTTTTTCTATTTAGGCGTGTGTGACTGAATTTCTTTTTTTTTTTTTCCTGACTAATGCTTTTTAGAAGTTTAAACACACACTTTTTTTTTTGGCACAGTCTTAGGAGACAGGAAAGATTAAAATGATAGACAAACATAATCTGTATTTAGGCAAGAAAATCGGTCCTTTTAAAACAGAGAGTCTTGAACTGGGGTCCATAGACTTGTATTTTTGAGAAGTGTATTTTAATAACTGTATTTTACCATAATTGTTTTCCTTTGTAATCTTATGTATTTTATGCATTTAAGAATATTACTCTGAGAAGGAATTTAAAGGCTTCTTTGTTGTTGTTCAATCATGTCTGACTCTTCATGACCCCATTTGGGGTTTTCTTGGCAGAGATACTGGAGTGGTTTGCTATGCCCTTCTCCAGATTGTTGTTCAGTCATGTCCAACTCTTCATGAACCCATTTGGGATTTTCTTGCCACTTACTGGAATGGTTTGCCATTCCCTTCTCCAGTTCATTTTACAGATTAGGAACTGAGGTGAACAGGGTTGAGTGATTTGCCCAGCGTCACATGGCTAGTAAGTATCTAAGGCCAGATTTGAACTCAGGTCTTCTTTACTCCAGGCCTGATGCTCTATCCATTGTACCACCTAGCTGCCCTTAGGACTTAAAAGAAGCCAAAGAAGCCAGTAGGCAGACATGAGGAAGGTGAGCATTCTAGGCAAGGGGGGCAGCCAGAGAAAATGTACTGAGCCAAAAGATAGGATGTCTTGTTTGTGGAGTAGCAAGGAGGCCATCTTTTTGGTTGATCGATTACGCGAGAAGGCTCTCCCTTTCAGGAGCACATTTTGTAAAATCAGTCTGCCAAAAAATGTTCATTTAATAAATTATGGGATAAAGGTAGACATAAAATGCCAAAAAATTATCCACGATATTTCAGATGTGTTCACATAAATTTCAAAGCTTAGGAGTAAGATTTTAGTCACTATGTGAATTTTTAAAAGATTGCTTTCTATTGCAAATGCTATCTTCTTTTACTGTCTCCAAGTCAGAGATAAATGGTAATAGCTGTCAGAATACTATAAAAAGTGATCCCTAGACAAGAACAAAGCTCTCCCCACCACTACCACCATCACCACCTTTCTTCTCCTATTTCCAGATACATGAGTAACCAGATGTCTGGCAAAATAACTGCCTTCCTTTGAATTATTCTGAGACATGTGAGGGATTTTCTGAATGACTCAATCTCATTTGAGTTTTTAACTTTACCTGACTGGGGGGAAGGGAAAAGAAGGGAGTTGGACTAGTAAGATAATATCCATAAAGTATCATGATTTCTGTTTAATTATTAGATAAGACCATTCATTCAGAATGAAAAATAATTTTTATACCTTTTCCCATTAACTATTTCTCAATATTTTATTCTGAAACATCAGTGACAATGTATAGTAGAAATTGGTATTATCTAGGTAATTCATGCCCCAAAGAGACCCTCTTAGAACAAGCAAAAAAAAAAACCTGAAGGAGACCTCAGCAGCCATCTATTCCAAGCCCCTCATATTCTGGATACGAAACTGAGGTCCAAGGAATTTACATGACTTGCCCAAGGTCAGCCAGGTATTAAGCAACAGAAGTTAGATTTGAACTCAGAACCAGTGCTCCTCTCATTGTTACTTGAACATATGGATCAGAGAGAGTGGATGCTTGTCCCCAGGACTGTTGACTAGGCTTCTGAGAAAGCTGAAATGGATATTAATATAGATCATGCATTGAGAGATGGCATCACAAGATGATTTGGGACTGTTCCTCTTCAAGAGCTCAGGGCAAATTTTAGTATCACCACAATTCTAGGCTTAAAATCTCAGAGCAAGAGGGACTTTGGAGATCACATAGTCCAGTGGTTCTCAAAGTTTTTGGTCTCAGAACCCTTTTATATTCTTAAAAATTACTGAGAAACCCCTCCAAAAGATTTTATTTATGTGGGCTAAAGTTATCGACATTTACCATATTAAAAATTAAAACATCTTAATGTTATTGTGAAATAGTTTTGATCTTATGGACCCTCTCAAAGGGTCTCAGGGACCCCTAGGGGTCCCCATGCCATACTTTGAGAAACACTAATAGTCTAACTTATTTTACAAATGAGCAAAGTGAGCTGTTAAAGTTTGTTTTATCCATCATACAATGGACAGTGTTCACATGTGTACAGCATGGGGAATGAACAATGGGGCATACAATTTTTTTTTAGCTGCGCTCACATTCTATAATACCGATTTCAGCAGCGTTGTTTTGGGGTTTGGGCTATAGTGTACAGAGTTAACATGGAATAGTTCGATATATTTTACAGCATTCCATGAAATTGCTAATATCACTTCATAATCACCTAAAGTGAGGGGCTTCTTTTGGTCTCAATGTGACCAAAATATTAACTGGAAGAGTTGAGGGGAGAATCCACTGCTTTTAGAATGGGCTAGATTCATATTGTGTGAAACAGTTTAAATTTCTATATTAGAAAATTTCTGTTACAAAATTCTCACCACAGAACACTGTCAATACCCTCTGACACATCTGTTGTGTCTTCTTCCCACTGATGATAAGAAATATACCCTGTGAAGTCTACTGTGAATGGCATTTCTGTATTGGGTGAATGAAAATGTAGATTTGAAAAATTAAGTGTCAGACCAGGAAATATAAAAATGGAGGTAGTTCATAAAGACTGTTTGGCAAATATATCCAGTAGAGGTATTATTGGGGTTAGACATTTGTTTTTAATTTTAGTCAGTTTGGATTACGAGAGGCATTGTGGCTTAATAGAAAGAACATAAAAGTTGAACTCAGCAAACTTGGGTTTGCTCCTGATTCCTACACTTACTAAATGTGTAATCTTGGGTAAGTCGTTTTCATCTGTCTCATCTTCACCTCCTCTCATAGAATGAAAGCTTTTTGAGGGCAAGGTCTATTTCATTCTTGTCTTTGTATTCTCCATTACTTAACACAGTGGCTGGAACATAGTAGGTGATTGATAAATGTTTGTTGATTGATTCCCACATCTTTGAAGTGGGTCAAATAATATTTGTATTATCCACCTTCCAGGGCTGAAGTTGTGAGGAATTCTGTTCAACAACATATACATTACTGCTATATAAAAGTGAGTCAATATTAATTCTACACTGAATGATCCCCACTTCCCCACATTTGCCACAAAATGAGACTGCTGTCTAGTATGGAAAAATTGCAATGTGGGAGATTAGATTAGAGATTAGGAGAGGGGGTTCCCTTTTCTGTAAGGAGGAACCAATTGTAAGGTCTGACTAATATTCACTTGAGAGTTTAATTATAGGGCTTAATCTTTCCAAATATATCTGAATATGCATGGTCTTATCTGAGTATTATCATTTTAAAAGAAGAAGCCATCCTTTTAACATGATTGAAGACATTTGAAACATTTCCAAGTATAATGCCTTGAATTCATATTAATTTGTTGTTTTAATAGTGTTTAGCTATTACACCATCCAACTTAGGTGGTATTGCAGAACATCTTCTCGAGACCTGGGTTTTGTTTCTATGCTTCTGGCAAATACCTGTTGAGACTAGCCCCATTCAGCCAACTGTATCAGATGAAGGATATTAACAACAATAGATCACAGAACAAGTTTTAGGGTCTCATTTTTAAGTATCTCTGAGAAATTGAATGTTTCCAAGAGCATGATTCTATTTCATTACAAAGGTTCTTAGCTCAAGGGCCATGCTCCTAATCATTGTTCTTTCCATTCCATTGTGCACATTACCTTTTCTTGCTTTGTCTGAGTATCTTTTCCATGAAGAAAATGCATAGGAAGAAAAGTTAAAAAAAACTCAGTGAAGGGAGCTTTATGTTACTCTGGTCCTGTTAATTTTTCACTATTTACAAAAATTTTTGCCTTGACGGAAAGAAGGAGTATTTTCTTGGCATAAAGGAATTTTCTCCAAATTACCTTTAAAATGTATTGCTATTTGACATAATTTGTTACAGATATTCACATTTTAAACTTCTTTCCCAGTAAGATGTTTTAAGATATTTTAGAGTCAGATTCCTAATTTCCTTCCATACCTCACACATTTAGAGCAAAAAAATGCAGCAATGGATCTAGAAAAGTAGATGCAGTGTAGTGAAAAAAACATCGACTATGGAGTTGGAAGACCTGTGTTCATATCCCACCTCTGATTATTACTACCTGAGTGACCTTGGGCAAGTGGCTTAACCACCTTTGACTTTGATTTCCTCATCTGTAAAATTAAGGTGTTGGATTAAATGGGTTCTAAGGATCCTTTGCATATCCAAATCCACAATCCTATGACAACATCCACAATTGATACATATTTGTCAAAATATCATTCATGGGAATTGCCACTTTAAATATTTTTTTACAAGTTTACTTTCCTAACCAAAAAATAAATAAGAAAAAGGGAGATGAATTGAATTGTAGATAAGTTAGGTATGATAGCTATCTGGAGAGAATTGAATGGGAGTAGAAAGGAATATATCTTTTCTCAGTGGTACATGGCACCTTTACAAAAATTGGCCATATATTAGGGCATAAAAACTTTATGGTCAAATGCAGAAAAGCAGAAATATTAGAGGCATCATTTTCAGATCATAATGGAATAAAAATTACACTTAACAAAGAATCGTGGAAACGCAGATTAAAAATTAATTGGAAACTAAATAACTCAAAGAATGAGTGGGTCAAAGAACAAATCATAGAAACAATAAATAATTTTATTAAAGAGAATGATAGTAATGAGACAAAATGCCAAAACTCATGGGATGCTACAAAAGCAAAAATCAGAGGAAAATTTATATCCTTAAATGTTTGCATCAATAAAATAGAGAAAGAACAGATCAATGAATTGTGCATGAAATTTAAAAAAAAAACCCAGAAAAAGAATAAATTAAATTTCCCCAATTAAACACCAAATTGTAAATCCTGAAAATTAAAAGTGAGACTAATAAAATTGAATGCAAGAAAAATGATGAATTAATAAATACAGCTAGGAGCTGGTTTTGTTAAGAAAAACAATGAAACAGATAAACCATTAATTAATATGATTTGAAAAAAACAAAGAAAACCAAACCACTATTTTCAAAAATGAAAAAGATAAATACATCAGTAATGAAGATAAAATTAAAGCAATTATTAGAAGTAATGTTGGCTAATTATATGCCCATAAATTTAACAATTTAAGTGAAAGGGAAGAATACTTACAAAAATATAAGCTGCCCAGATTAACAGAAGAGGAAATAGAATAGAAATTGAACAGGCCATAAATGAGCTTCCTAAGAAAAAAGCATTAAGACCAGATGGATTTACAAGTGAATTCTACCAAACATTTAAAGATCAACTAATTCCAATATTAAATAAATTGTCTGGAATAACAAACAAAGAAGGAGTCCCACCAAACTCCTTTTATGAAACAAATATGGTGCTGCTACCTAAACCAGAAGGAGCAAAAACAGAGAAAGAAAAATTATAGACCAATTTTCACTAACGAATATTAATACAAAAATCTTAAATACAATACTAGCTAGGAGAACACAACAATATATCACAAAGATTATACATTATGACCAACTAAGATTTATACCAGGAATGCAGGGCTAATTCAGTATAAGGAAAACTATTAACGTAACTGATAATATCAAATAAGAAAATCAGCAAAAAAAAGATTATATCATTAGATATAGAAAAAGCTTTTAACAAAATATAACCCTCATTCCTATTAAAAACTCCTGAAAGCATAGGTATAAATGGATTTTTCCTTAAAATGGTAAGAACTATCTACCTAAAACCATCAACAAGCATTATTTATAATGGGGATAAGCCTCCCAATAATAACAGTGGGGGAACAAAGATGCCCATCATCACCAATATTATTCATTATTGTGCTAGAAATGCTAACAATAGCAGTAAAAGAAGAAAAAGAAATTGAAAAAAGTCAGAATGGGCAATGAGAAAATAAAACTATTTCTTTTGGCAAATGATATGATAACATACTTAGAAAATCCTTGAGATTCAACTAAAATTAGTTTAAACAATTAATAATTTTTAGCAAAGCAGGACATAAGATAAACCCACATAAATAATGGGCATTTCTATATATCACCAAAAAAGCCCTTTAAGAAGAGATAGTAAGATATATTTAATTTAAAATAACCATAGATGATACAAAATATGTAGGAGTATATCTGCCAAGACAAATCCAGGAACTACGTGAACATAATTATAAAAACACTTTTTTTTTGCAAAGTAAATTTAAGTAATTGGAGAAATATTGTTAATGGATGGACTGAGCCAAGACAATAAAAATGACATTTCCCTAAACTAACCTACTTATTCAGTGCCATCCTAATTAAACTACCAAAATTATTTTACTAAGCTACAAAAAATAATATCAAAATTCATTTGGAAGAGCAAAAGGTCAATACTATCAAAAGAATCAATGAAAAAATGTAAAAGAAAGAGGTCTAATAGTACCAGATCTTAAATTGTATTATAAGGTGGCAATTATCAAAACTGTCTGGTAGTTGCAAAGAAATAGAATGGTGGATCAGTGGGATTGAGTAGGTATATAATACACAGTAGCAAATGATTATAGTAACCTCATGTTTAATAAACACAAAGATATAAGCTTTTGGGATAAGAATTCATTATTTGGTAAAAATTGCTGGGAAAACTGAAAAGCAGTCTGGCAGAAACTAGGTATAGACCAATATCTTATACTGTTTACTGAGATAAGGTCAAAATGGATACATGATCTATACATAAGGGGTAATGTCATAAATAAATCAGAAGAGCATGGAACACATTATCTGTTGGATTTATGGATAAGAGAAGAATGTATGCATAAGCAAGAGACAGAGAGCATTGTGGGATGAATAATTTTGATTACATTAAATTTAAAAGTTACAATGTATACCATGTATACAATGTATACCATGTATACAATGTAACCAGGATTAGATGGAAAGCAAAAACTGGGAAAAAATTTTATAGCCAGTTTCTGGAATAAAGGAGTCAAATTTATAAGAATGTTAGTCATTCCCTAATTGATATGAACAGCACTGTTTGGAAGAAGAAATCAAAGCTACATATAGTCATATGAAAAAATGCTCTAAATTATTGATTACAGAAATGCAAATTAAAACATCTCTGAGGTACCATCAGATTGGCTAAAATGATAGAAGGGGAAAATGACAAATGTTGAAGAGGACGTGGAGAAATTGGGACACTAATACACTATTGGTGGAACTGTGAGCTGATCCAACCATTTTGGAGAGCAATGTGGAATTATGCCCAAAGAACTAAAAAGTTGTGTATACCTTTTGACCCAGTGATACCACTATTAGGTCTGTTTCCCAAGGTGATGAGGGAAAAAGGAAAAGAAACTATCTGTTCTAAAATACTTACAGCACCTTTCTTTGTGGTGGCAAAGAATTAGAAATTGAGAGGATGCCCATCAATTGGGCAATGACTGAATAAGTTATAGTATATAATTGTGATGGCATACTATTGTACTGTAAGAAATGATGAGCAGGTGGGTTTTAGAAAAACATGGAAAGTCTTGCATGAAATAATGCAGAATGAAACAAACAGGACCAAGACAATGTTGTATACAGGAACAACAATACTGTTTGAAGAATAACTGTGAGTAAGTAAGCTATTTTGAGTAATATTCAAATCAACTACAAAATTCTTCTGAAGGAAAATGCTATCCACTTCCAGAGAAAGAACTGACATATGGAAGTATGTGTTTAATGGTTCCACATGAATCTCTATACCAAATGCTGGCTTTCTCTAATGCAGGGTTGGGAGAGAGGAAAGGAAGGAGAAAACTCAAAACTGAAAATGTAACAAAAAATAAATTTAATTAAATAAAAGTTTACTCCCTAAAGTGATCTCATTAAAATTCAACTCTTTAAACGTTACACCCAAAAATGTGCTCTAATTCTCATTCTCCCTACATGAAAAATGCTAAACAGAGATATTTGTTCAAATGCTCAAAAGACCGTAAAGTAATTTTATTTGGAATACATTAAGATAGGTTACAGAGTACACTGCCTATTTTTTGAAAAGAAATAAAACTGTGTGGCTGATATAATTTCTAAATTTAGAGGGCTTTTATTTAAGACCTTTTGTTGAAGGTTAGAGGAAAAGATAGTATGACCTTTTTTCCTCCCACAAGGGAAGATTTCTTTAAAAATTCTTTTGGGTCTTGAAACTGCATCAAAGATTCTTTGTAATTTAGTTGTGCATCATCAGAGCCATGCAAATATTCACCTTCCGATGTGTCTGAACACTTCCTGTTTAAAATGAGTTCAAAGTGTAAATAGAAATTGATTTTTATTGCAAGAACATAGTCTATAGCAAAAAGCCCTGATTTTAGAATCAGTCATGGTCCATGTTCCAGTGTGCTGTTTACTCCCTGCATGACTTTAGCCAACTCATCTCTGGTCTCAGTTTCTCCTTCTATAAAATCAAATCCAATTTCTTTGGGACTATATACCCCTAGGGTCCTTTCTAGATATATAATCTCGATAATTACATAGCTAAAATTATTAATTATAAACTCCCTGTATTCAGGGAGCTGGTGACAAATTTGATTAGCATGAGCAACATGTTATATTACTGAGTGGCTAAAGGGAAAAAATTCTGAAATGAAAAAAAATTCTGAAAAAATGAAATGAAAGAAAATTGCATTTTATTGAGCTAGAATTCTTGTTAGAATTTCATTTTCTATTTATATCACAGGTTAAATGGATCATGGGGTATCATTTTAATCACATCCACGATACATGTCAATATGTCATGCAAACTAACTAGACCTATTTGAATAGGTGTCTAAGCAGACACCCTTAAAGGAATCAAAAGTTGGAACCACTTTTCATCTGTTTTAAAATATCACAAGTTTATTTTGCTTCTCATTTTCCACTAAGTAAACTTTATGAGTTTTTACCAGCAAAAACCAGAGCCTGTGACCACTGGATAGCCGCAGAAAGAATTTTCAGTATCGCTGCTATGTTCAATGGTCCAATCTGATGCTAAGATATTAAGTTCAGGAGCAGAGGTACCTAGTGTTGGAACTTCAGTTTAAGAATTTAGTTTATCGTGGAGAGAAAAACTATAAATAGTACTGAGCGAATAATTCTCACTTTCTGCTAAGGAATCACAGGAAACTTAAAAAATAAAGCTTACTGACCAGTTACTAGATATTGACTTGACAAATAGTTGGAATTCACCCTGTTAATCTGTTTATCGAGCAAGGCTGGTTCCTTGCTTCAGGAGGATTAGGAGATAACATTTTGACTCAAATAAATGATGATAACCAATTGCAAATAATAAAAGATAGTGGGGATTTTTCTACACTCTCATCAATCTTTGCACATTTCTTTAACTTCCTCATCCAAGGCTACCCTCAGGCTAACCAAGACGGTCTCCAAGGTTTTCTTAGGACCCACATTCTATTGGAGAGTGGAAAGAGCAGTGGTTTCAGAGTCATAGGAACACTTTTATTTTAAAAAGGAAACAATTAGTTGAACCCATGGCTAGTTGATAATATTTTTCAAGATAGAGGTAAGAGAAGTAAAGCTCCCACTTTTGCTTTGGTTTCATTTGTTCTTTTTCTAATTGGTTTGAGGTATGGTCATTCTACTTAAAACAAACAACAAAAAGAAGGACGATACTAGGTGTAACCAAAAGAGGGCATATTCCACCCTCAGTGTCTTCATAAAACTCCCATAGTTGTCAAAGGAATCTCAACACATAGGACCAGGGCCCCACATGGCCATAGGCACTCTAAACTCTACCAGGAAAGCAAACACAGAAACTACATAGCAAGCTTTCCAACAAATCAATTAGCCACTGTAATTTCGCAGCATTTGCTGGGTTATTTAGTGCAGGAGCTACATCTCTATTTAGCAGTTGTCCTCTGAAACTATGGTAAGTTAAAAATCAGCATTAAATGCTTCACTCTTATGAGAGTTCTTTGGATGTGAAATTTCATATGACCTGGCAAAAACTGCCTCTCAAGTGAGGTTATAAATTCTCAATCATCAGAAAGTATAAAATGTAACAATTCTAGAAAAAGCATCACAGATTTAAATAACACTGGGAAATTCAATACAATTCAACAAGCAAATATTAAGTGCCTAATATATTCAACTAAAAAAGGAAAGCCATATAGCTGTCTTGCAAAAGTTTGCTTTCTTTTTTGATAATATAGAGAGAAGAGAAAGCAAGGGCTCACCTTCAGGTAAACACATTGAAGATACAAACAGAGTCTTGCAGGAAAAAGCTTTTTAAAAAGGTAGTTTTCATATTTGACAACAAAAGTACAGATAATGCCTTTTCAAAAAGAAGGGGAAAAAATCCAGTATATTTTTAGATCACTGCCCCAACATACACATTTTTCTATCTCATTGAACAAGTTTTAAAATTAGAGTTTATTATTTAATTTGTCTTTGGAGACATTACATATTTCTTTTATAGTCACGTATTGATCTGTATTTTGATTTAATGTTAAATTCTTCTGTAATAACTTTAGTTCCTGTAGACAGATGCATTACACTATTTCTAGGTTACTAAATGAAGCTGCTAGAGTACATGTGGATTTCTTTCTGGACTATCCTTTGGGATTAGAAAGACAATGTGTTTCGCTCTCTAGTAGAGATAGCAGTTCATAGAAGTGAAATGTGACTTTTGGAAGGATGATCATTGTAAAGATCATATTTCTGATATAAAAATAAAGATTGCACGGTGGACCACGTATATCAATAGAAAGTGGCTGGAACAATTTTTACAATAATTCATGGTACGAAGAGGTAAGTGCCTTTGAAATAGGGCAAATTAGAAAGGATGTCATCTATTCTTATGGAAATCTAGCAGGCATGGTCCATCTCTACAAAACCAAATATTAAAGCAGACTCAAGAATTATTTCAGACTTTTCTCTCCTTCTTCAGGAAAAGAATGACTACTTTGGGGAAAACATTGCACATCTCTTATGCTTTTTCCTTCCAGAAAACGACAAAGGAAAAGAAGAATTTTAAAACGCCGTGGCATCCACACGCCACAGTGTGGTACAGAAGCGGAAAATGTAATTGCATTTGTCTTGGGGCAGGCTCACTGCTTAGTCAACACCTCGTGTTAAAACTTAAAACGTGTCAGCTTCTAGCCATACCGCATGTCACTAGTGCCAAGAAACGACGCGGCCGACCTCAGGACTCTGGCTCAAGTTCACGGCACCTACACGTTCACAGGGGACAGAGAGAGGCGCAGGGCAGCTCAGGGAATCTAGTACTTCCTTATGGCTGCGTCTCCAACCACTTTTTATCCTGCCGGACCCTTATTTCCTAATAACACATATATGAAAAAGAAGCCCCATTTCCTGTCTATCTTTATAATTTTGAAATTACATGGAGCTTTAAGGTTCGTAAAGAGTTTTACATATTTGATCCTCACAACTGCCATGTAAGGTAGGTGCTATTTTCACCCCCATTTTGCAGATGAGGAAACTGAGGATGAGGCAGGTTAAGTGACTTGCCCAGAGTCACACAGGAAAAGGAGAAAGGGAGAAGAGCCAAAGGGGGAGGGGCGGTGGCAGCACAGATTCAGACCAGGGGTTTGCAGAGGGATGACAGAAAGCAGAAGCTAAGCCACTGGTCGGGTAGCGCTATTTCCTCCCTCACTCTTACTACCTACCTCCCATTTCCCTCTTCCTCCCAGATAGGAGATCAGTTAAAGATTACACCGCTGCCGGCAAACTTCAAAGCCTCCCTGCCAGAGCCAAAGGTAAAGATAACATTCTTGCAGGTCTAATCAGGTCCTGCGGTTGCCCCACTTTTAATCACCCGGTTTTAAAGTTAAAAAAAAAAGTTACATCAGGCGGCAGTGCAATGGGAGCTTGAATCCCTTTCTAGTTACGGAAGCTCCTTTCAGAGCAAACTTTCATTGCTGCGTTTCTAGCGATTAAGGAATGGATCAGGCTCTGCATGGAGCGCTCAGCTGCTGCGTTCTGTAAGGCTCAAGAGAAAATTGCCTTCAAACATCAAATCTTTCATTTCAACAAGTCTTTTTTTTTTTTTTTGAGCTTCCGTCATTGTGCTCGGAGGGGTAGAAGTCTGCCTTTTCTTCGGGTCGTTTCATCCAGATTTCTCGACTAACAGTACCCTGTGCATAGTGGGCGCTCAGTAAATATTTGCAAAATGAATGAATGAATGAAAGCATGGATGGATGCGTCTGCAAACGAGTGTGCACGCTGTCCAGACGCACGTTCTGGAAGCAAACATTCACCGCCCGAGATGCGACCTCCTGCTACCCACTGCGAGGGCAGGAGGGGCTCCCCCTCCCAACTCTCAGACCAATGCTACCTCTTTTGCACAATCCCCCCGCCCCAGCCCCTATTCTTGCTCATGCTCCCGTTTCATCTGGGCGCCGCTTTAACCCTGAGCCCAGAGCACTTACAGGTAAGAAGTGAAGACGCTGAGGTTGGCTGGGACTCCCGTGAATCCCAGGTCGGAGCAGTCCACCCTAAGCAGCATCCTGGCATCCTGATCGCACTGACAGTGGGTCGGGCACCCCAGCTGCCCAACCGCCAGGGTCTCCTCGGGACTCCCACTAGCTAGCCGCCCCCACTGCAGCAGGAGCGCCCAGAACAGGAGCGCACCGGCCGGGGAAGTGTCCATGGTGCCAGGAAGACCAGGGTAGAGGAGGAAGCTAAAGGAGAGCAGGGCAGTCCGGAGAGCTGGCGGGTAGACAGTCCCTCTCCCTCGGAGAGTGGCTCCACTGGACTCCTCACTTGGTCGTCTTCCCCAGTTAAGTGTCTCAGCTCTGGCCTGCAGCTGGTTGCTCCGCGATCCTGCCCTTTAGGGAAAAGGAGGAAGGACGCGAAGCTGCAGAGCCTGGGGGAGCGCGGGTTGCTGCAGCGCTTGCTGCAGCGGTTGCTGCGGCTGCTGCGGTCACCGCGGCGCTGGCCTCCGCGTTGATCTTGCCGCCACTGCTGCGGGGCTGCTGCAGGCGGGCTGGAGCAACATCTCCCAGTTCACGCTTTTTTTTTTTTAAAGGGCTCCGGCCCGAATTGCGCGCCCAGTGACGTCAGCGCAGCCTGGTTTCCCCTGCGCCCCTCCCGCCCCAACTCTTCCCTCCTTTCCTCTCTCTCTTTCCCCCACTCTCTGGGGCGGAGGAAAAGAGGAGGTGGGGATGGGGGCGGAGGCCTGAAGATTCCAGCTCACTTGCGCACAGCAGGCAGGATGGACCCCCGTCCCAACCTTAGCCCACTGCCTCCGCCTCCTCTTGCCCTCCTGGGAGGGGCAGTGTTGGGGTTGGGGGTTGTGTTTCAGGTTAGAAAGAGAGGAGAGACCTTCAGCACTTGGCCTCGGAACTCAGGCTCAGGCTGCTCAAATAGCACTATCATAGGTCACTAAAAAAACCCCCAAACTCTATAGCAATAAGCAAAAGAATCACTAAGAACCGCGTGCTATAATACAATGGGATGACATTGCGAACTGCACCTTTCACCGAAGGGTCCGCTTGCTTTTACGCTGAAATCAAAGTGCTGTGCTTTAATCGTTAAATAAATACAATTCGTGCATGAGCACCACAGTTCGTCCTTTCCAAATAGTCCAGGTGGCAAAGTCGGAAGTGGTTAATTATTTTTGAAAATGCTTTGCGATCTCAGCAAAATCACCTTTAGTGAAGTAACGTTGCAGAAGCTACCAACTGGTTCCATTTGTTCAGGGCCTTAACCACACCTCTCCTGTATGTATTCCTGTGACCTGCAATGTAGCCATGCTAGAAGAGCATATGACTTAGAGCTGGAAAGGACCTCAGGAATCCTCTAGTCATCCTTTAAAAACGAAGGCACGGAGCAGCTTAATGACTTCTTCAAGGTCACACAGGTAGTAAAAAGTATACCAGGCTTTCGGATATAAATTCAGTCCCCTTTCCAGTGCAGGTCTAATTCAGACACTGAGCTCACAGAAAAGCTGTGAACAACTGGATCCCTGCAACTCTCCAAAGATTAAGAAGAAGCAATCAGGAATTTAGATTTCCTTTGAAAGAAGACATTCCCAGCCAGTTCAAGAATCTTACTAGGGGAAGCAAAGGTGAAGTACTGGAAAGGATGCTGGCTTTGGAGGCAGAGGACTTAGAGTTTGAATACTAACTCTATTACTTATTACCTGCATGACCCTGGGCAAGCCTTCATCTCCCTGGCCCTTGGTTTCCTCAGAATTGGATTAAATTATTTTTGAAGTCTCCTTCTAGGTCCAAATCTGTGATCCTAAGAATTGATCTAAACAATGACTAAAAGAGGTACAAACTTGACCACTGTTAGATTAATCTTTTTAAACCTAAGCATTTCTCTCGTCATTCTTCTGTTCAGGATTCTGCTATGACTTCCTATACAGACATCTGCATCAAGTTCAAAACTCCAAATTTCTTTAATTAGCTTTTAAAAAAAATATGGGCCTTCATAATCTGGCCCCATCTTTCATTCCCAAGTTAATTTTCTACTACTCTGAAACATACACACTCTATTCCAATCAGGCCAGTTTCAGTGCTACCCTTCTGTTTATCTGTCTTCTCAAATCTGGATTCATTAATTTATTCTCCTATTTACTCATTCATCCATCCATTTATTCAGCAAATAACTATTGAGTTCCAAAAGCATATTCTTGTTTGCTATTTATCTAGGTTCATAGCTAGCTATTCTGCCTTCTCTACAAGCTTTTCTCCTCCTCCTCCCTCTTCTCTCTCTCTCTCTCTCTCTCTCTCTCTCTCTCTCTCTCTCTCTCTCTCTCTCTCTCTCTCTCTCTCTCTCTCTCTCTCTCTGTCTTTCTCTCCTCCACCTCCAGCTTCTCTACTCCACATTCATCTCTCCCTTCTCTCAACTTCCATCAGATTTACCTGCTTAATTGTCATGTGCTTAATTGTAATGAGTCCTCTGTGGGTTAGTAGAGTGAAAGTTGACCCGGAATTAGGCCCATCTAGGTTCAAGCCCTACTTCTGATAGACACTGGTAGCTATGATCTTGGGGAACTCATTTAACAGTGGTGCAAGAAACTCTCAAAACTAGAAATTGACGAGTTAGTTGCTCATCTGATTTGATATGGGGAGAGCCTATAACATTAAATGAGATATGCTGGGATTTTTTTGTGTACTTAAAAAACCCCAAAGACTTTGCTGGGATTACATCTCTTCTTTTGCATTAAGCCAGAATCAACTTCTTTTGAAAAACATGAATTTTTTTAATGAAAAGCACCAATTTAATAATACACAGATATAATAGAAACATAAAGATGAAAGAAAGAATAACAACTAATTTATATATTGCTTTAATATTTGCCAAGCATTCACATATATAACCTATATGAATATACACATATCATAAATACAGATAAATGTATTTGTATACACATAATTTGATCCTTTAGTCCTCATAGGAAGCCTGTGAGGTAGATGAGATAATTAAACTGAGAATGCTAGATGTTAAGTGACTTTCCCAGGGTCATACAATTAGTACATATCTAAGACAGGATTTGAACTGACTCCAAGTCCACTATTCTATCCACTATACAATCTAGCTGCCTCAAGTAACTTAGAATTAGTTCAAAAGAGTAATACAGTCCCTGTCAGAATTGTAATAAGAGAACAAGCATAGAATGAGCTCAGAATGGATATGAATACTAAGGAGAATAAAGGAGGCTTTTAGTTATGTTGAAAACAAGAAATCAATAAATAGAACAAATTCTTGGAGTGAATGGGATGATGATAATGGATGCCAAAATTAAACTTCTTTTTTTTAGGGGTGTCCTGAAAATCTATTTATTTTTTATTTTATTAATTTATTTTGATTTATCAACAATCACTTCCATATACTTTTGAGTTGAAAATTTTTCTCCCCCTTCCTCCCCCCGACCCTCCCCAAGATGGCGCACAATCTGATATAGGCTTTACATTTACATACCCATGAAACATATTTTTACATTAGTGAAGTTGTAAGTAAAAATTAAAACCAATAGGAGGAACTATCAGAAAGATGAAACAAAACTCAACAGAAGGTAAAAATAAGTGATAGCGATTCGACTTCCATAGTTCTTTATTGGATGTGGACAGCATTTTCCATCCCGAGGCCTCTGGAGATGTCTTAGATCCTCGTAATGCTGAGAAGGGTTCAGTTTAACAATATTAGTCATTGCATAACGTGGCTGTTATTGTTACAGAGTCCTCTTGGTTCTGCTCACTTCACTCAGCATCAGACCATATAAGTCTTTCCAGGTTTTTCTGAAGTCAGCCTGTTCATCATTTCTTACAGCACAATAGTATTCCATTACATTCATATACCACAACTTGCTCAGCCATTCCCCAATTGATGGGCATCCTCTCAATTTCCAATTCTTTGCCACTGCAAAAAGAGCTGCTATGAATATTTTTGTACATATGGGTCCTTTTGCCATTTGTTTGATCTCTTTGGGATATAGCCCTAGAAGTGCTATTGCTGGATCAAAGGGCATGCACATTTTTGTAGCCCTTTGGGCATAGTTCCAAATTGTTCTCCAAAATGGTTGGATCATTTCACAACTCCACCAGCAATGTATTAGTGTTCCAATTTTCCCACATCTTCTCCAACATTTATCATTTTCCTGTTTTGTCAAAAACATGAATTTTTTTTTATCAGAATCTTTAGGGAGGGCTGGAAGGCAGAAATCTGTAAGTAATTTTAAAGTCACAGAAAATGTTGCTGAAATAAGTAAGTGGGCACCCATTTGAGAGACATATTGTATATCCATCTAACCATCAAGGAAGAGCCTAGTGGGTATGCAATGTACTGGAGATATATAATTAAATATATGAACCAGTCCCTGCCCTCTACTTGGAGAAACAAAGCTAATAGCTTTACTAAGGCATCCTGTTAGCTCTGGACCCATGGATACAAACTAAGTTCAGTTCTGGAGGAGCCTGATTTCAAGGGAAGACTCAAGTTCTTTTAAAAAAAAATTCTTTGGCTTTTCACATTTCACCCTTGAGCCCCTAGGAGAATCACTAGGAGCCTAGGCTCAGCACTTGTCTTAGGGTCCCACCTAAAAGTGTGAGTAGAAAGATACTCAAAGTACAATGTAAATCGTATATAGGACAGTTAATTATTTCCTTTCTTACACATTCACACAGCCCTAATTGCACTGAACACACAAAAACTCACAAGTGCACAATTGGCTAAAACTTAAATTTGAACCTTCCACTTATGATTGCTGTTATATTCTTCTAGGATATTGATATTTAAAGATCCAACATTAAGCATTTTGAAGCACTGTCATAAACATTTTATCTTTACTTTTGCTGCTCAGTGTTTTCCTCAAGGTCTACGTCTTTTGGCAACCTAGGCAAAGACTTGGGCTCTTCCACCTGGCAGTAGTCATCTTCAATCCCAAGAGGTTCTTGTAGGGGAAATTTCTACATCTGGCGCCAGCCAATGCAACCCATGCATCCAGCACCAACTGAGGGACCTAGGAGGACCCAACCTCTGGAATTCACAAGGTTGTCTCCAAGGTTGGGAGTGTCCATCTCAGGGTCACCATTTAGCCACACATACTTAGGAAAGAAACACAAACTTAGGAAAAAAACAAAGAGTTTTGAGGTCTAGTAAGGTTGTTATGTATGAACAGTTAATTTTTTAAGAGGGATTGGGGGAATATTGCTCCCTCCTTCCCATTCCCCTTTAGACACACACACACGCACACACACACACACACACACACACAGAAAAACAGAGAGATGGAGACAGAGACAGACACAAGGACATGGAGACAGACAGAGATAGAAACAGAGTCAGACTGAGATACAGACAGAAACAGAGAGATAGAGAGAAACAGAGACACAGAGACAGAGAAACAGAGACAAAGAGACAGAAACACTGAGACAGAACAAAGAGGCAGAGAGGGGCATATCTATCTATCTATCTATCTATCTATCTATCTATCTATCTATCTATCTCCGAGCAAGAGACAGAGAGAAACTATCTCTCCTTTTAAAAGTTGACCTAGTGGGTGGCTCTTTTTAGCACAGTGGTTGGTCCTCTTGTTATAAACATTCATTGCCACTATCTGATCCAAAGGCCTGATGAGGGAATTTCTTCATCACCTCAAAGCACTCGGGTTCTTCAGTGCTGACTCACCCATGATTGGTTAGAAGCAGCCAGGGCAGTTCCAAGAAGGCTCCATGGGATGCATTCAGATCCCACTATGCTAGAGAAGGATCATAGATGCAAGTGGGCCTGGAAAGAACCTCAGGCCAATGCTGCCACTTTAAAGTAAGGGAAATGAGCCACCATCACCTCCTCCCCCCTTCCCACCAGATTTGCCAAGATCACACAAATATCAAACCAGAAGTGGTATTTTAACTCAATTCATTTGATTTAAGAGGAGACGTGGAGTAAGGGTACCCCACAGATAGACAGAACTAATTGTCAAACAATATATAGTCCTAAAAATTTATCCTTGCAGGAGGCTCTGCTCTATCATTTTTATCCTACTAGGGTCCAAGTTTACATATTACAGGAATATGGAGAGAGGGTATATTGTTACTGAGGAAGATCAGCAGGTGAAAACCACAGATATTTAGGTAAGGGGTCCTCATTTGCCATCTTGGAAGTACCTCAGTGTAGATGAGGAAAAATTCAGTGGTTTGTATCACCCCAGGAATGAAAAAATCCCATTTCTGTTAAGGCTATTAGATTCACAGTTCCTGGAACAGATTTTGTGGGAGTACTCACTGTCCATGGGCCTATTTTCCAGGTTTGCTAAATAGATGTTTTCCTAATTCTTTAATCTTTGACAAAAGTTCACTGCTAAAAACATTTAGGTATTACCACAAGAATTACTAATACGCTTAGCTGAAGCAAGCCAGGGTAATTTTAGTTAACAGGTAAGTCAATATTTCTTTTAGAAGTATAGGGAAATCATGTTTGCACAACTGGTGGGCTATTATGGACTTATTTAACTTGCTCAAAAGAATGTAGAGCCCACTATTTGGCCTGCTCATTTTACATTTGTGATATAATCAGTCTTAGGCTGAATTTCTTAATGTCATTTTAACCTATACAGTCTAATTAATTGAGGTGAGTAGAGGGGGATTTAAGAGGAGAGATATATTTTCTTTCAGAATTATTTATTTTGTGAGAATTAGTTCAACTAATCCATTCTTTTAAATAGTCTATTACGTAAAATCAGTCAGGCCTGTATTTGATTTGACCCAACAAAAATGTAAACCTTTAAATATATCCAGATGTTCAGAATGTGCAAAAAGAAGGGTTAGTGATAAATAGCACTTATCAATTTTTCATCCATTTTGACCATCATGCATAATTTCATCCATATTTCACATTTAATAAATTCATATGGTCCTCATTGGTTTTAGGTCTCTGCCTAAAATATGCTTTCTTGTCTATCAGTCAAATCAATCTAACATTTAAATCATAAAGGTAGGTTTGATTTTAAAATTTAAGATAAGATTAAAATGAGAAAATAATTTTTAAAAAATCTAAATTAACTAATTTCCCTGCCTCAATTCAATGAAACAAACATTTATTAAGTGCCCAATGTATACAAAGCTTTCAACAAGGCCTTGTCTGATACTTCTTTATGGTGTGAAAGTGACCCTATAATCTCAAAAAGTTATGCCCACAAGCTCTGGCAAGTTCTACCATTATGGAAAGGCTTTGCAGATGGTTTCAGCAACAGGCTACATTAGATTTCTGAGGACTGGCCTAACAAAGTGCCAGAGGGGTTCCTTGACAGTGAGTTGGGTGGCAAGTGATGAATTCTTTGGCCATGACAACCCACGAAATAAAGAAAATCCAAAGTAGATCTCAGTCCTGTATGACCTCCTGCTTTTGCAGTAATGGTGAAAGAATGATGGTAAGGGAGTGGGGAGAAGAGACAAGAATCACACTGTTTTTAGAGCATCTGTAAATATTAATTTAGGTATTTTGCTCTAATTTTGAAATGCTTGTTTCATGGACATATGAAATCATCTCATTAAGAAAACCAATTGTTTTATTGGTATCTTTTTTATTGCCCATTTCCTCCTGCCTCCCTTCCCCCGCCTCCCAGAGAGGCGTTATTCATATGTTATTCATATAACAAAGAATTTGTTTAAGAGAAGAAAAAGCTCAGCGAAATTGATCAATACATAGGAAAAAAAACCTGACATCTACAAAGTGTCACATTTGCAAAGGAGTGAGGTGGAGATGTCGTCTCATTATATGCCTTATATTTCCTTTCTGGGGGTGATATTTTCTGTGATGACTGGACCAATTCCACAGCTGAGAAGTAGAAATGAAAAGGGCTGTTCAGGCATGGGTAGGAATGAAGAATGGTTTGTGAGGTGCCTTGAGGCGTTAGATAGAGTACTGAGTTTGGGGAAACATTTTGGTTTGACTGGAACATAAAAACAGGTAATGTGAAATGACATTGGAAAGTTAGGTTGAAGGCAGATTACAAAAGACCTTAAATGCAAGGCCAACAAACTTCAATTTTACCATAGAAGATCACTTACAAGCATCATTTAATTTTGCCAGACCTGATATTGGATGATAGATTCCATATCTCAAAAGCATTGCTCCTTTTTATATCTTTCCTTGAACCATTCCTCTAGACTTTTCAACTTACTTCTGTAGCAAGGTTCAGACTACTTATGTACAAGATTCCACTGGGATTAGGTGCTAACATGTCCATTCCAGCACAGTTGATTTCTCCAAGGCCTTAGGTTGGGTATTTACTATCAAAACAGTTTAATTTAATTTACTGTGGACAGGTACACAAGCCATCTAAAGAGAAAAGAAAGAAGGGACAAAAAAAGTACAGAAAGGACAAAAGACAAAATTCATAGAAGAAGAGTGTTGGAATAGGGGAAAAAAGTGGAAAAGATTAAGCAGAATCAGGAAATAAAATTGGTCAGTGTTATGTGTTGTCCATGGTAGGTCATAGGATTAATAATTGAAATCTGGAAGGGACCTCAGAGGCCCAAATCCTTCACATTTTAGATAAAGAAAATGAGGCCCATGGATGTTAAATGACTTACCTAAGGTCCTACAAGTAATATGAAGTGGGATTTGAATTCACTTCCTCTGATCCAGACCCTTTGATATTTCTATCTGAAAAAATTGAGAGAATTGAGGAGATTAGGACAGCAAATGGTTAATTGTGGGTATTGAGTGAACTATGTTGACTCCATTTTGTGACTCAGTTCTGGAGTTAGCTATTCAATTATGAGTCTCATCCCATTTGTGTCTTGAGAGAAAACTTTATTCAATTGTGGGAATTGGGAGAAAATCTTATTGCATTATTTGAACCTCGTCTTGTGTGGTGAGGAAATTGGACCACCTCTCCCTGCTGCTTTAGAGACCCTTAACGAAAGACCTTTGTTATGCTGACCAGAAACCCAGTCAGACGTTGAGACTGGTGCAAGGAGTTTTCTCACAATTGTGCATCTCAAGCAACTCTTATGTCTTATCTGAAAACTGGCCCCATACTAATCAATCAGTTATTGTTTCCATGTTCCTTTGATTGGATGCTTGGAGAAGAGGAGTGGGACACCTCTTTTTATGATTTCAGGAAACCTGTTCACTCTCCCCATCCCAACTTGGAAAGTCTCTAATTTTTCATCCAATTACCTAATGTTGTATTGTTTCCTTTTAATTAATTGGCCTTATTTAATTAATTGTTTTTAATGTATAAAAGATTATCTCCCCCTGCACTTGGGGTCCAGGCCTAAGTTAAGGAGGTCTCGTCTTGGTTTGTTGAGCAATTACCATGCATTGCTTAATACATTGATTTGTTCAGAAGATTGAACTTTTGTTTCCTTGGTCATTTCATCTTTCACTCAACACATATCATACCCCCAATAACTTCACCTCTTACTTTACTGAGAAGGCCAAAGCCCGCTGAAATGATTTCCCTCAATGTTTTCCAAAGGAAGAGGTGTTTCTTCCTTGGAGACTAATTTCTCTGCATACTGCTCTTGAACTCATCCATCCATCCATCCATCCATCCATCCATCCATCCATCCATCCATCCATCCATCCATCAACATGCATTTATTAAGCACTTCCTATATGCCAGTCATTAGGGATACAAAAATTAAACAGTAACAGCCTCAAGGAGCCCCATGGCTTGAATCCCTCAAGCATATCTTCTCTCTTACATCTCTCTCTCTTTACTAGCTTTTTCCTCCCAACCCACAGATATACATTGGAATCCTTACCCCTAGACAACAACGTCTTCAATCTGTTGTCTTCTCAAGCCATTGAGTTACCATCCTACTTCTCTCCTTGCCTGCAAGCTTCTTGAAAAAGTAGTCCCCACCAAATGGCTCCACTACGTCACCTAGTCACTCCTTAATCTCAACTCCTTGCAAACTAGTATCTTTGCTCTCCTCCTCTTCCCTCCTTCCTCATTCTCTAGAAAAATGCTTTCAATTTCCTGCTAAGCCTATTAGGTTGTCTTCCTTACAGTGCCTAGCACAGTGGTTTTCTCAAAGTAGATGCTCATCAAATATTTGTTGAATAAATAAATGAATGAAGCTAAGTGGATTGTAGTGCTATCACAATGGCAACCTGGATAGTCTTCTCATAACTTCTTTGAGGTCATGCTTAGAGGAATAAAATTTATTGGAAACCATTAGAAAAGAAAGAAATATGAAGCAGAAAGAGTTAAAGATTCAGGAATATCAGTTGTATAGCATCACTTAGAGCAGGGATCCTTAACCTGGAGGCCATGATTTTGTTTAAAAAAAATTTCAATATCTGTATTTCAAGATATTTGGTTTCCTTTGTAATCCTTTGTATGTTATTTTACGCATTTAAAACATTGTTTTGAGAAGAGGTCCAAATGTTTCATTAGACTGCCAAAGGCATCCATGACACAAAAAAAGTTAAGAGTCTCTGCCCTAGAGAAAGGATAGATTTATGAACTTAGTTCTCAGGACTTGAAAGATTTAAAAAAAAACACACAAGAAAGAGAAATAAAATTTTTTAAAAAAATATAATTTCAGAAAAAGAAGTTGAACAAGCTATAAATGAACCCACAAGGAAAACACACCCAGGACTGGATGGATTTACAAGTGAATTCTACCAAACATTCAAGGAACAATTCATCCCAATATTACAGAAACTGGTTATAAAAATGGGAAAAAGGGATCCTCCCAAATTCTTTCGATGTTACAAAATACTGTCTTGATACCTACACCAGAGAGAATCCAAACAGAAAGAAAACTCTAGAACACTATGCTTAATTGAGCATAAATTTTGAATAAAATATTAGCAAAGAGACTACAGTACCTATCACAAATGTTATAGACTATGACCAGGTTGGGTTTATACAAGAATACAGGATTGGTCCAATATTAGGAAAATTATAAACATAATATATCATGTTAATAACAAGGACAACAAAATCCAATAATACCAATGGGAGTAGAAAAAGCTTTTGACAAAATATAATACCCATTTCTGTTAAAAACTCTAGAAAACATAAGACTAAATAAACCTTTCCCTAACATGGTAAGTAGTCTCTCTCTAAAAACAAAGTGAATATTATGCATAATTGAGATAAACTAGAGACACTTCCAGTAAGACCAGAGGGTAAGACAAGGCTATCCATTGTGACTGCTACTCTTGGACATAGTGCTAGAAATAATAGCTATAGCATTAGATGAGAAAAAATTAGAAAAGAAGCATAGGCAAAGAAGGTATAAGTTTCTGCTTTTTGCAGATGATATAACGGTATACTTGGAGAGTGCTAGAAAGTCAGCTAAAAATTAATTGAAATAATTAATAGCTTCAGCAAAGTCACAGAACATTATAAAAATCCATATAAATCATCAGCATTTCTGTATGTCACCAACAAAATTCAGCAGGAGGAGATAGACATTCCACTCAAAATAACTAGAGGATGCATAAAATACTTTGGTATCTACTTACCCTCACAGAGGAACTACAAGAATACACCTACAAAGCATTTTTAATGGGCATAAAAATAATTGGAGGAATGTTAATTGCTCATAGGTGTTGTTGTTTCTGTTCAGTCATTTTCATTTGTGTCTGACTTCATTACCCCATTGGGTTTTTTTTTTTTTAGTGAGGCAGTTGTGGCTTGCCCAGGGTCACACAGCTAGTGAGTGTCGAGTGTCTGGTCTGAGACTGGATTTGAACTCAGGTCCTCCTGACTCCAGGGCTGGTGTTCTATTCACTGCGCCATCTACCTGCCCCAACCATTGGGAATTCTCTTGACAAAGGTGCTGGGCAGTTTACCATTTCCTTCTCCAGCTCATTTTGCAGATGAGGAAACAGGCAAACAGGGTTAAGTGACTTGTCCAGGGCCTCACAGCTAGTAAGTATTTGAGGCCAGATTTGAACTCATGAAGATAAGTTTTCCTGACTCCAATGCTCTATTCCCTCCACCACTTAGCAATCTGCTCATGTATAGGTTGAATCTATGTAATAAAAATTACAATACTACCTAAATTAATTTATTCATTACCATACCAATCAAAGTATCAAGGGATTATTTCATTGAGCTAGAAAAAATCATAATGAAATTCATCTGGAGGACCAAAAAGTTAAGAATCTCAAGGGAAATAAAAAAGTGAGAAAGAAGGGGGCTTAGTATTACTAGATTTTAAACTATATTATGAGTCATCAAAATTATTTGGCTAAGCAGTGGCAGATATTAGGTACAAAGTACTAGAGCAAATGAACAAAATAACCTAGTATTTGCTAATCCCTATAACAACACTATTGGGGGTAAGGATTTACTATTTGAAAGAAACTACTGGGAAAATTGGACAACTGTCAGGCATAAATTAGGTATAGACCACTAACTCATTATCTACCAGGATTAGGTCCAAATGTATACGTAATGATGGCTAGCCATCCTTCATTTCTCTCCTGGCTCTGCTTCTAACTCTCTAGTCTTTGCCACCATGCCTCAGTTGCCTTCTTACCCTGGAACTTCCCTTAATGACTATGGACTTCTCACCTTGGAAAATCCCTTCACCCTTTTTCCATTGATGAGTTGCTCCTGGCATCTCCAGTTTAGGGAAAGGCTAGTCATCTTTCATTCCTCTCTCTATTATGCTTCTGATCCCCTGAACTTTACCACCATGTTCCTGTGTGGATAATTTCCTCTTTTCTCCTCTTTGCTTTTCATTTTTTTTTTTTTATGTTTTGTTTTCTCATTAGAATGTGAGCTCCTTGGAGGCTGGGACTGTATTTTAGTTTGTATGTGTATTCCCAGCACTTAGCACAGTCCTTGAAACTTACAAAGTGCTTAATAAATACTTATTGGCTGACAAGAATTTTAGAAATAAAAGTTCATATTAGAAAAGAAATTTCCTTTTTGATCTATCGATAGGGAAAGAGCTCATGACCAAATAAGGATGGAGAAGATGGTGGAAGATAAAGTCAACAATTTTGTTAATGTAAAATTGAAAAGTTTTTGCACACACAAAAAATTGAAGGGAAACAATTAAACATGGGGAGAAAATCTTTGCGCACGTTTCTTTGATCTCATTTCTAATATATAAAATGAATTTATTCAAATTTACATGAATAAGAAGCATTCCCTAATTGATAAATGGTCAAAGGATATGAACAAATAATTCTCAAAGGAAGACATCCAAGCTATCAATGACCACATGAAACAATGCCCCAAATCACTAATAATTGGAGGAATTCTGAGCAGTTCTAAGGTTCCACCTTACGCACATCAGATTGGCAAAGGTGACAAAAAAGGAAAATAATGAATGTTGGAGTGACTGTGGAAAAATAGGTATACTAGTACACTTTTGATGGAGTTCTGAATTGGTCTAACCATTCTAGATGACAATTTTGTACTATTCCCCAAAAGCTACTAAAATGTATGTACCCTTTGACCCAGAAATAGCATTACTAGGTATGTGTCCCCAAAGAGATAAAAGGAAAAGGAAACTACATACACACGGAGAGAGATATTCATAGCAGCTCTTTTGTAGTATCAACGAAGTTGAAAGTAATAGGATGGCCATCAATTGATTAGTGGCTGGATCTAGTGAAATATTATAATATTATAAAAATGATGGAAGAGATGGATCAGAGAAACCCAGAAAAGCTTGAATGAACTGATACGGAGTACAATGAGCAGAGCCAGGAAGATGATTTATGCAGAAATAATATAATTACAAAGAAAAACAACTTTGAAAGAGTTAAGAAGTCAGACCAATGTGAAGAACAATGATGATTCCATAGGACTGATGATGGACTGTGTTACACACCTCCCGAAAGAGAGGTGTGAGTTCAAGATGCAAAAGAAATGTATATTTTTATATATGGCTAATGTGGGAATTTGTTATTCTTAACTGTTCTGATATGTTTATAAAGGTTCCCCCTCCCAACTCCTAGTGAAGAAAGGAGGTAGGAGGAAGAGAAAATAAATGCTTTTTAATTGGAAAAAAAGATAAAATGTTCATAATTGTTAAGTTCATAATAAAAAATAATTTTCAAAGGAAATATAAATTAAAAACCCAATATAAACATAAATATACAACACGTTTCACAGGGTATTATTTTATTTTCATATGGTCGATGTACGTAAATAGTTAAAGCATTTCATTGAAATAATAATCTCATGAAATAGACCAAAGTACAATGTACAAACACAATGAGTCAATGAGCCATAGTAAAAACTTTCCCAGATTTCCGCAGTTAAATTTTACAGAAACCTTTTGGTTAGTATGGCTAGGGCAGTGAATTAATAAGACAAGTCTGTTTCTTAAAAAAAGTTACAGCATCAAGTAAAATTTTGATTTGAGGCCACATTGCTGTATTTTCTTTGGCATGTAATTTCTGGACTTGCAAAAAAAGAAATTAGGCTGTATGTTTAATGATGTGGGACTCAGTTTCCTTATCAGTAAGACAACAGGGTAGAACTAGATGGCTTTTTAGGTCCCTATCAGCTTGGTGTCTATGATCCTATGCAGAATAGAGACTAGACTTGTGGTTTCACTGGTATAGGGAATTTCCAGGAGAGGAAATTTCCTCTACTATTGCAGACTGGCACCTTTTCTGCAACTTAAAATCTTAGACAGTTGCCTGAAGCATTAAGAGGTTAAGTGCCTTGTCCAGTGTCAGACAGCCAACACGTCTCAGAGGAGAGATTTGAACTAAAGTTTGAGTGGATTCAGGGCTGTCTCTCTAGCCTCTTTGATCTTGACTGAATCACAGACTCATTATAGGGAGGAAAGATCTTTTTTATTTGACCTTACTCTCCTGGAGTTGGTGGCCCAGTGGATAGAACATTGGGCTTGGAATTAGGAGACTCATGTTCATGAGTTCAAATCCAACCTCAGACACTGACTAGCTGTATGACCCTTGGCAGGTTACTTTTAACCCTGTTTGTCTCAGTTTGCTCATCTGTGAAATGAGCTGGCAAAGGAAATGGCAAACCACTCCAGTATCTTTGCCCAGAAAAGCCCAAATGGGTCTTTAAGAGTTGGATATAACTGAAATGACTCAATAATAATTCTCTTGGATGGTCTTTCTTCCTTATTCCTGGAATGAGAAAATATGGAATAGAATATGAAGGTGGCAATAAGAAAGGGGAATTCTTCATTCTCCTTTTACTCATTCTTTCTTGAAGATGAAGTAAACTTTGTGAACCTTAAAGTAATAGATAGCTAGAGAGCTAAAAAGGCAGAAAAGCCTTTTTCTTTCTTCTCAATGATGTGATAATTTGGATCCTCTGTCTTGATTTTAGAAGGAAGTGGGTACCATCACGTTGCACCCATCAGAAAACAGTACCACGGGGCAGTTAGGTGGCATAGCAGATAGAGCACTGGCCCTGAAGTCAGGAAGACCTGAGTTCAAATTCAGCCTCAGACCAAACACTTGACACTTAACTAGCTTTGTGACTCTGGGAAAGTCACTTAACCTCAATTGCCTTAAAAAAAAGAAAAGAAAGAAAACAGGACCTTTAACCAGTGACAGATTAAGACCCTGGAGGCCATTCCTCATAGTTTGAATTAAAATTTAAAAAAAAAAAGAAAGCATAAAAAAATGCCTTTTTTGTGAGGCAGTTGGGGTTAAGTGACTTGCCCAGAGTCACACAGCTAGTGAGAGTTAGTGTCTGAGGCCAGATTTGAACTCAGGTCCTCCTGACTCTAGGGCCAGTGTTCTATCCATTGAGCCACCTACCTGCCCCCAAAATGCCTTTTAAAAAGGGAAGTAGGCTTACTGTTTTGCTTTTTTTTTTTACTAGTGAGCTTTTTAAAAATTAATTAATATTTTAACACTTAAAAGTTAACAGAAGTATCTCATAGGGTAAATGAAAATGAGATGCTTATGTTTGTAGCTGTCAGTTATTTTTCTCCTAATACTGGTTCTTGAGAGTGTTGCAGACGGATGTCTCCCCACCCCTTTTTAAAAACCCGTTCCACTGGCCCATTCCTTCTCTCTCCTTTCCTGGCCCCTCCAGCCCCTATGAGTGGGTCCCATGGGTGGGGAACCTGCAAATCCGAGGCCATAGGTGGCCTTCTAGGTCCTTGGGTGTGATCTTTTGACTGAGTTAAGTTTTATAGACCAAAGCCTTTTATTAAGGGGAATTTGTTCTGTGAAATCTGGATTCAGTCAAAGGGCCACACTTGAGGACCTAGAGGGCCTGGCCTTGAGGCCGCAGGCTCCCCACAATCTCTGGGGCAGAGCAGAAGTGGAAGAGGGAGCTCTGGCATTTATGCCCTCACCCCAGGACCCCAGGGAATTTCTTTGGTGAAGAATGGAGGGCCTTGGGTTAAATGGCTTTATATCTGGAAATTGGGGGCAGGACTAGCATTTCAGTTCCACTTAACCATTTACTATCCATTACTTTTCACAAAGGGATATTTGCTTCAGCAATATGACAAGAAAAGTCATACAAACATTTCCTCCCAGCATCTCTGGGACATAATTCCCCTTTACTTGGTAGGTGGGGGCAAGGGGAAGGGAAGATTAATTTTACAGTTTAGCACTGGTTCCACTAGATTCATGTTCAAAGACAGCAGTGCTAGCTGGTGCTAGTGTCCTGGACCTTTGCTCTTCAGACTGTCCCTGTTGGGTGGGCTGGATTCCTGGATCTGGATCCCTATATTCTCTATCATTTCCCCTCTTTCTTCTTTCATCTCATCTGTACCTGTGACTGACATTTCCTTAGAATTTAGAGTCAAGCGGCAGCTAGGTGGCCCAGTGGATAGAGTGCTGGCCCTGACATGAGGAAGACCTGAATTTGAATGTGACCTCAGATGTGTGCTAGCTGTGTGTGACCCTGGGCAAGTCAATCAACTCTGATTGCCTAAAAAAAGAGAATTTAGAGCTGAAAGGGACCTTGAAGATCATCTACCCTTTAATCATATAGAAGAGAAAATGAAGCTCAGAGAGAAAAAAAATGTCACTTTCTCATTGTCACTCAGAGAGCAAGTTGCAAAAGTAGGATTTGGTTTTTAAATTTTTGGTGTTTGGGGTTAAGTGACTTGTCCAGGGTTACATAGCTAGTAAGTGTCAAGGGTTTGGTCTGAGGCCAGATTTGAACTCAGGTCCTCCTGACTTCAGGGCCAGTGCTCTATCCACTGTACCACCTAGCTGCCCCTAAAGTAGGATTTGAAAAGCATTTAAAATACAAATCCAGTGCTATTTTAAAATATAAGACATCACCAAGTCTTTACATAATGTACTAGTATGAAAGTTAAAAATTCATTTTATTCATTAGAATTTTAAAGGATCTATATTCTTTGCTTTTCACAAAAGGTAGATATTCATAGTATTCTAGATTCAGAGCTGGAATGGACTTTGGAGGTTCAACCCCTTCTTTTTATAGCTGAGGAATGAGAGCGTGAGTGGCCACCAAAGGTCATACAGATGAGTGACAGCTAAGATGTGACTCCAAGTCTTCTGCTTCAAAGTCCAGTACTCCTTCCAATGCACCATGCTCCTTCTATCACTCATTTTTAAGAACAACTTTATTCATTCTAGAATAGCAGTACTATTCTGTGGCTCCATGACTTAATTTTTATAGCTTTACTCTCCATTCCAGGGGTCCTCCTCTCCTGATGAATTCATGCAGGAACCTCCATTTTGGGAAAAAACTAAGGCCAGTCAGCTTTCATTCCACTCCTGGCTCCTCCTCTGACTCTCCAAAGTCAAATCACCATGCTCCTCTTCCTCCACTTTCCTTTTATGTATTGTCTGTCCCCATTAGAATGCCCATTAGCGTAGGCACTGTCTTATTTTTGTTTGTTTGTGTGTCTATACTTGTATTCTCAGCACTTAGCAGAGTGCCTGACACATAAGAGCTTGGTAAATGTTTGTTGATTTGATTTGACTTGACACATGAACATACAAACACACACAATCTCTCTTTCTCTCTCTGTCATGTGTATGTACGTTTTTGTGTATATATACACATACATACAAACACATACACACATATAAGCATAAATATATATACATTCAAATATACATATAGAGTAAAAATAAGGTATTTTTCAATGCATATTTTTTTTTAAAATTTATAGCCCTTGTGTTGATCACTGGAGATCTGGCTTTGGAGTCAGCAATGAATAAATGAATGAATGAAAGAGCATTTAATAAGGACCCACTATGTGCCAATCTATGTGCTAAGTGTATAGGTGACAAATACAAAAACAGGATAGTCCCTGCCTCTGGGAGCTTACATTCTAATGAGTGAGATTACACATTTAGGAGAGTAGTGACCTGAGACAGGTGTTTTTGTCTGGAAAATCACTGAGGTAAAGCATGGAACAATTGACTGACATATCCATTCCAGAATCAATAGAAATGTTAACTTAATTACAGTTCTAAAATGAAAGACCCACAGCTGGGTACACAGGGATTAAGGTATTGTGACTGCTTCCTGTTCTGTCCCCAAGCACATTGTTTAGATCAAGTTCATTTCTGGGGAGTCTGCCTCCAGTAAGAAGGATTAGATTCCCCTTTCTCGAAGTTTTTGACTCATCGATTTCCCCATCCAGCACCCCAGGACCCATTTTACTTAAAGTTTAGGTTATTGCTTGCATCTATGATCTCCCTAATGGGTGATAGTAGGAAGGTACTCAATGTACAATATGAATCAAATATGGGACAGGTAATTTATTACTACACGTGAAAGAAAGGCTAAACATAAATCTCACAGTTTAAATAACCACTATGCTACTATATTACTACAACTACTGTAATAATTTTCTGGGAGGCTAATAATGAAATATTATAAGAATATAATGGAGTTTGTAGAATGGCTAATTAGGCATTTCACATTTCACCTCAGCTTTGCATTGTCTAAAAGACTATTGGCATATATCTGCTGATAAAACAGATAGGCTTGTGCCAATCCTCTCCTTGGTGACTTCTTTCTGAGAGTGTTGGAATAGCTGCTAGGGACTCTTCTGCCAACTTTAAGCTCTAACCTAAGACCTCCAGACATCTGGAACTCACAAGGCTATCTCAAACCTTGCCATGTCCATCCTGGGATAGTTATTTGTTTACCTAATTATCAGGAAATAATAAACATTAAAGTTAAAAAGGCAGCCAGGGGCCCAGGTCCAAGCTTGCCTAGTTGATTCCCCAGGCATTAACTGCCACATAGGCAAAGGCACTATAATATTGGGAGGAAGAAGGACAGCCCTTCTTCACCCCTCATTGGAAATCTGTGTTACCTGATGACACTTGAAGATCTGAAGGATCTTTCCCTTTCTCTGATGTACCATATCTCTCTCTGCTGTCTCCATCTTCTCCCACCTCCCAGTCTTACTGCTGTAATAGGTAGGAGAGTTTCATGGGATCACTCAAACTTTGCCATGTGATACCAAAATGCAAAGTCTTTTCAGTATGGGGGTGCTACAGATATATAAAAATTTTACCTGCTTGCTCATTTCTCTTCTAATATTAATTATATTAACTTTGTGCAAAACCTTTTTAAACTTCATATAATAAAAAAAGTCCATTTTATCTTCTGTGATCCTGTCTATTTCTCATTTAGTTATGCTCTCTTCCTCTATCCATAAATCTGAAAATGAATTTCTCAATCCTCTAATTTGCTCATTATGTCACCGTTTATGTCCAACTTATGTATCAATCTGGGGTTTGTCTTGGTATACAGCACAAGGTATTGGTTTATAACTAATTTCTGTAAGACAGCCATCCAGTTTTCCCAGAAGTTTTTATCAGTTGCTTTTTTATAGTGGGTCCTTGTCCCAGTAGCTGAAGTACTTTGGGTGTATTGAACACGATGCAGCTGTGTTCATTTGCTTCTGTATGTCGTGGCCCTACGCTGTTTCATTGATCATCCTCTATTCTTGACCAGTTGTTGTCTAGTCAATTAGTTGTGGCTGACTCTTCATGACCCCATTTGAGGTTTTGTTGGCAAAGATACTGAAGTGGTTGGCCATTCCTTCTTCAGCTCATTTTACAGATGAGGAAACTGAGGAAAACAGGGTTAAGTGACTTGCCCAAGGTCACTGTCTCAGGTCAGATTTGAACTCAGGCTCTCCTCATTCCAAACCCAGTGCTCTATCCACTTCTGCCTCTAAGGCAGTATAGATACCTAATTGTTTTTTATTTTTTATTTTATTTTTTTTCTTCTTTTTCTTTTTTTCCTAATTGTTTTTTAATGATTTCTGCTTTTTGTGGTATAGTTTGAGATCCAATAGGGCTAGATCCCCTTCTTACCCACTTTTTATAACATTCTTTGGGAATTTTGACCTCTTGTCTCTTCAGATCAATTTCTTTATTTTTTTCCTGGCTTTATAAAATTATCCTCTGGTCACCCCTCTCTTCAAAAGGGTCATCTTCCTCGATATCTACTTGCTTTAGAGTGAATCCAAGGTCAAATAAACTCTTTCCCCCTAGTTAGGCAATATGTTTACGAGTTTTCATACTATGATAGCACTTTTCATGAACTTAAAAGTTTGACAAAACACACACGGTTCCTCTCCTGTCTCAATGTCTCAATTTCTCTGACAGTCTTTCAAGTCCCATAAGTCTTTTAGCTGAACAATCGGCATGGCACTTTATGAGTCAATTTTCTCCACTTCTGGGGTAAGGTAAGTGAATCAGTCTTTCCACAGGTTGAAAACTTAAAGGGACGAAAAAAATTTGAGTCCCTGCTATACGTGGGAAGACTTTAAATTACAATGAGTTTCGTTTTTAAGCAGCAGTGGCAGAATACAAAGGCCCTTGGCTCTTGACTACTATTGGGATGTCTATGACATCAGATTCAGGTATCTGTCTGAGAGTCGCTTTCATTGGTATTCAACAGTGCTAATGAGTCAGTTCCCTACTAAGGAACTCCAAAGTAGGGTTCAGGATCCCCTCAGGGACCCTATAGGAGCTGTGGTTTGACTTCAATGTGTAAGTGGTCAACCAATGAGAGTAGGGTGATGAGTCACTTTTCATGCTGCCCCCTACAGCCAATCACAAATTCATCTCCCACACAACCACACCAATGTCCCTTTCACCATTCTCCACTTTGCCAGCTTCCATAGCTGGCCGTCAGGGGCTGCACTAGGCTTTGGATCCTTGGGCTGGTTATAAACTAACTTGACCCAAGCTCCCAGAGCACTCAGGCAAAATTTACCCTTCCCCGTCTTTTCCCATATCCTGTCTCTGCATGACCACAGTAGCTTGGTCTGCATTTATTTATAAATAAGTAAATACACATGGTTACATATTTACATGTCTATGGTTGCATACACTACAACCTCTTAATGATAAAGGTATACAATGAAAAAGTTTGGAGACTGTTGCAGATACAGAACAAAATAAACTCCTGACTAAGAATTCCAATTCAAACTGTGGACTTGCATGCAAACTAGCTTTGCCTCCGTGTTCACCTGGTAAGTTGGTTTTTGGCTGAACTTTCTTCTGAATATTGAATTATCTGAGAGCTCTTGTTAAGTGACCCTCTCAGAAATGATGACTCATTGCTGTATTTCCTGGCTGTCTCCAAGCCATTTCTAATTTATGGGGAAGACACATTTATTCAAGCCAAACTAAGTGTTTTATGGCAGCTTTTTGATTCATACATCCAAGTCATTCAGTTCCAACAGGTGTCCGCTGCTTAAGGTCAAGCATCCATTGAAAAGACTTGCAGGTGTGTATCTTGCATATTCAAAGGTACATGATTGTTATTATGCCACAGCTAAGGCTGCACATGAATCAGCTTGGAAACAAAGAGCTCAATTCACAAAAGTAACTGATTACAATTCTCTGAAAACAACCAGTTAATAACCAGCTAGAAAATGAATGTTTAACTGAACTCTCTTCCCTTTCCTTTCCTTTTCTTTCACTTCCCCTTCCCTTTTGCCTCCCCCTTTCCCTTTCTCTTCTACTTCCCTTTCCTATTCCCTTTGCCTTCCCCTTTTTTCTTTCTCTCTTATCCTTTTCCCTTTCCCTTTCCATTCACCCTTCATTTTCCCCTTTCCATTCCCTTTCCTTTTCCCTTGCTTTGCCTTGTCTTCTCTTTCTATCCTTTCCTTTTCCCTTCCCCCTTTCCTTTTTGCTTTTGCCTTGTATTCTCTTTCCTTGCCTTACCTTGTATTGTCTTCCCTTCCCCTTCCCTCCCCTTCCTTTCCCTTCTCCATCCCTTTCTCTCTTCTTTAAAGAATTTTAACATTGCCATTTATAGTTATACTGTAGCAATTTTCTTTTAACCCCTTCCACTTCCTACATCCAACCCTTTCTTATAACAAAGAAAACATATTTAAGCAAAGTCAATTAACAAGACAACCATGACTGCCCGTGTCCAATATGCTACATTTCATCTCTAGAGTCCCCACCTCCCTATTAAGAGGATGGAAGCATGTTTCCTTTTAAATTCTCAAGAAGGTGATAGTTTTACAATGCATCAATGTTTGACTTTTTTTAGTGTTATTATTGTTTACATTATTGTGGCCATTGTATTTATTGCTCTCATAGTTGTACTTTTTTCACTCTGCATTACTTTATAGGAGTCACATTTCTTTTAAAGTCTTTGTATTCATTATTTCTTGCAATGCAATGCTATTCCATTCCGTTAATATGCCATAAAAATTTTAGCCATTTCCTAATTGATAGGCATTATTACCAGCTTTTTCCTACCATATTTATTTTTATGCCGTGTATATATTTATACACAGAAGACCTGGACCAAATGGTGTGCATAGTTTAAAGATTTTTTCTCAAATTCAAAATGACTTCCAGAATGGATGTGGATCAACTCACATGTTGGTTCCCTTGTTTGAATGTAACCTTCTTGAAAGCGGGACCGTCCTAGGTTTTTCTTTGTTTCCCTTTAGAACCCAATGGAGACAGTCCAAGACCCTAAACCCAAGATCCCTGATAATAGCAACTCTCCGTGGACTGTAAGCTCTACTGCCTGGAGTACTCAAACTCTGTAGCTATCATTGAGGGAGCAGTCACTATGAAGAAGTAGCCTATCACCAAGGCTAGCTGATGACTAACTTCTATTTTATTTTATTTTTTTTGCTTTTAGGCAATTGGGGTTAAATGACTTGCCCAGGGTCACACAGCTAGTAAGTGTCGAGCGTTTGGTCAGAGGCCGGATTTGAGCTCAGGTCCTCCAGACTTCAGGGCCAGTGCTCTATTCAGCACGCCACCTAGCTGCCCCTGATGACTAACTTCTGAAGGCAGGTAAGTAAATCTAAGAGCTCTAGAAATGGCAGAGTTCCCTCCTCCCTTTCTTCCCCCAATGACCTTACTTCCAGGCAAGTTCCCAAAGCCATCTTCCCCAGAAGCACTCCCCATGGAGATGACTTTCACCTACCTACCTGCCATGGTTACTGAAAGCCTGGAAAAGAAAGTCATCTGTACTGTCAAATGGTTCAATGATTTAACCCAGAGAAAGGATATGATTTCATCAGTGGACAAGATATTAAGAATGATGCATTGCAATCTAATTTTTCCATCTGATTTGCATCTGAAACCTCTTATATGTTTGGGGTCTCCCACCACTAGAAGGGGAGCTTCTTGAGACCAGCAACTGTCTCTGCTTTTTTATTTGTATCCTCAATACTTATCACAGTGCTTTGCAAATGGTAAACATTTTATAAATACCTTTCATTTATTCCTTCATTCAGGAGTTAGCTTCATCCTAGTCCTTGACAGAATTTTGCATTAGTGGGATTGAGAGACAGTGTGCTATACCGGTAAAGATGTGGACTTTCGGGCCCTGAATTTCATTTCTGCCTGGCTCTGCCATTTACTAGCTCTGTGACTTTGGGCACGTCACTCAACATTTATGGGCTTCTGTTATATCATCTGTAAAATGAGACAGCTGAACTAGAACCTCCAAGGTTCCAAGAATCCCTGCTTTTGCTTTCCTCTGCTTTTCCTCATTCTCTCTTCTTTCTGCAAGTAGCTAGGAGGTGAAGAGAGACAAGCCCTGGGCTTAGTGTTAAAGAGATCTGAGGGGGCGGCTAGGTAGCACAGGGGATAGAGCACTGGCCCTGGAGTCAGGAGGACCTGAGTTCAAATCCGACCTCAGGCACATAACACTCACTAGCTGTGTGGCTCTGGGCAAGTCACTTAACCTCCACTGCCTCAAAAAAATAAAAAACTCTGAGTAGGTGCAGTGGATAAAGAAATAGATGACCCTGGAGTTAGGAGGACCTGAGTTCAAATCTGGATTCAGATACTTACTAGCTGCGTAACTATGGACAAATCACTTAACACTGATTACCTTAAAAAAAATAAGAAAGAAAATATCTGAGTTCAAATCTGGCCTCACTGACTCTACTAGATGTGTGATCCTAGGGAAATCACCTCACCTATCTCAGCTTCAGTTTCTCCATCTGTAAAAATGGGGTTAATAATCAATCATACCTACTTCACAGGTTAGGATCAAATGAAATGGTAATATATGTAAAGTGTTTCACTCACCTTAAAGTTCTATATAAATATTAGCTATTATTATTTACTAGCTATGTGACCTGGACAAGTCAGTTAATCAATGCCTCAAACACTTATTGGCTGTGTGCTCCAGGATAAATTAATTAGCCCCAGTTTCCTCATTTGTAAAATGAGGGTGATAATAGTACTTATCTCACAGGGTCTTCTTACTTATCTCATAGGTTATCTCAAATAAGATAATATTTGCAAAGAACTTTGCAAATCTTGAAGTTCTATATAAATCTGTTATCAAGTAGTTTCTCTCTTGCTCTCTCTTTGTCTCCTATGTATGTTTTTATATCTTTACATATTGTGGAAAAATCTTCCCTTTCAAGGTCAACCATTCCTGGGTTCTCTATTCTAAGTACTTAAGGAATATTTGAAGGAATAGTATGTAAGTGGATCCAACAAAAATATCAGAATTTGATCAGGTTTAATAAATCATTTTTAAAGCTACTTTAAAGGGTTTTGAAAAGTGTGTATGCAAAATACTAAGCAGCCAAAATTCCTTATTTTAGCAAGTTGAAATCTTTTTGATGACAAAGGAGATCTCTAAATCATATTAAATCTCTTTAATGGTCAACCCAGTGCCAAGTCCCTACATTTGTCCTGTAAAGGATATGGATTTCTGTTCTACTGCTTCTTTGATTGGTCTGACTGAAATGTCAAAGCATGCTGTTATTTGCCATGAAATGCAAGCCTGTTTGACAAGCTGCTTCTTAATTTTCAAATATGTTCCAAGTACTTCATCAAGTATATATCTTCACGATCTGAAGCAGAAAATTTATTAGACTTACTTAGACCAATATCCAGTTAACAAGTTTTTGAGTTGAACCAAGGGTGGGGATCAGACTCTTGGGAAAGCAAGATTCCAAAAGAAAACGTTCTTTTTTTTTTTTTTAAAGATATAATTGAGTTTCTTTGAGGCTATTCACAAAATTGAAATGATGAACTAGTTCTATTAACTTGGTTCCTTTTCTTCAGGACATGTCTAATATTTTTTTTAAAGCAAGGTCTAATTTGACTTTTTGTCACTTCTATATCATTTTGATAGGATTATACCTTGCCTCTGATATTTGTTATCTGTATCATTTTGGGCCTTTTACTTCTCTGGGCCTCAATTTCCTCAGCAATAAAATGAAGGGGTTGTCACTTCTGAGTTGCCTTTCAACTCTATGTCTGTGATCCTAAGATCCTAGAGAACAAGGGAAA
Organism: Phascolarctos cinereus; assembly: GCF_003287225.1. Lineage (NCBI taxonomy): Eukaryota > Metazoa > Chordata > Mammalia > Diprotodontia > Phascolarctidae > Phascolarctos > Phascolarctos cinereus. The sequence continues at coordinate 237,041,910 of NW_027555514.1, read as the reverse complement.
TGATGGAAAAATTCCTATCTCAATGATGGATCCATGATGGAGTTTATTTGATCTTAAGTGATAAATCTGGAGAAGTAGGAAGAAATCTTATTTAAGCCTTAGTTTGTTCCATGGGTAGCAGAACATGTCATTATTTTGATTAGTTGCTCGTCTATCTCTACATTGGCCACATTACGAAAAATAGAATTTCTTAAAGTGATGGATGAATGAAGAGGAATGTGGTTAATAAGAAAGTGTTGCTGAGGGTTATGATGTAATTCAGTCTCTCTGACTTGTTTGGTTGGATATTTCATCAGTGGTGTATAAAGATGAAAGAATTCGTTGACTGTATTCTATTAAAAACCTCTGGGAGAGAAGATATATATTTCCTTGATTTCTAATTTAGTTTGGTATATTAATTAGGAATCCACGTAAATACCATTTTTGAAAATGTCTTCTGTATTGTGGTTCAAGATCACGATGAAAAACGGGAATTCTCTTTTGGGAGGAATGGGGGTATCGTATAACCAAGCATTAAGTTCAAATTTAGATGCACTTTAAAGACTATCTCTTCCTAGGAGGTTTTCTTATGTCTCTTATTTGAGCTCATCAGAGAATATAAACACCACAGGATGATACAAACAGATTTTCGTTGAACAGAATTTGTAATTTAATACTGGTTTGCTATAGTACTGGAAGTGTTAATACTAGTATTATTATCTTTGATTCGTTGGATTTAATGAATATTATCTCCTCAAAATTAGTGAAGCTATTCACTTAGTCAATTTAGAAGTGGACCAAGTATGCCCACATGCAAAAAGCCAAAGGTTATTTGTAAACAGCAAACCTAAAGAATATACATTCTTTCATATTAAAAAAAATCATTTCACAACCATTTTAAATTTAACTTAATTTAAAATTAAAAACTCTAAATTTAGTGATTTCATAAAATTTCTTTTCTCCATAAATGATAAAAATTAAGGAGAGAATGACCCCAAAGCTTTAGGAATGGAACTTTCCATTCTTCAAAAAAGCCTGTCAGTGGGTTTTAAAAAACAATCATTCCATAAGAGGAATTATCCTCTAGTGTAGTTCTTGAAAATATTTAAATGGGAAGATTTTTCAGAATTATGTACTGAAATTTCAGAAAATGTACTGAAAAAGTTTTGACTTCTTGAAATGCAAAATATCCTGGTGAGTGATGGAAAAATTCTCTAAGAAAATGAAATATTTTTTGTCTATATTTTCTGAATAGAAAATCTTTTTGCAGAAACCAACATTGGTTTCTTTTCTCTAGTTGCAAACATGTTTGAAAATTTATTGAATATTCATTCATTCATTCATTCAACAAGCATTTGTTAAATGCCTATTATAAACAAGGTATTGTTCTAGGGATACAAAGATAAACCCTAGTCTCTGCCCTGAAGAAGCTGACATTCTGTTAGTGGGAAAACAATATGTACATAGAATGTTAATATAAAATATATGCAAAGTAGATATAAGATAATTTCTGAGGGATGGAGGGTATGAGAAGCTGGGGAGGATTAGTGGTTTGTTATGATTTAAAATCCACCCTTGAGATATTAAGAGTTGAAGGTGAAGGAAAGCATTCTAATTACAAAGGACAGCTAGTGTGAAGGCACAGGGATGAGAGTGGAGTGTCTGGATGGGTAGATCAATATGGCTGGATTGGAGAATAAGTATAAGAAGACTGAAGAAGCAGGAAGAGGGCAGGTTGTGAAGAGTTTTAAACACTGAGCAGAACTTTAAATTTGATCCTAGAGGTAAGAGGGAGTTATTCCATGGGAAGTAGAACATAAGTCATGCCAGATGTGGTACATGGTAACTGGTTAGAGGAAGCCACTAAAGTTTACTGAACAACGAGACTGACAGTGTTGGACTTTTGCTTTAGAAAAGCCACTTTGGCAGCTGTTTGGAGGATGGATTGGAGAGGAGAAAGACTTGAGTCAAGATCAGTTAGAAGGCTATTGGAATAGTACAGGAGAAAGATGGTGAGGGCCTGGTGAGGGTGGTAGGTGTATGATTGGAGGGAAGGAAGTATAGAAGAGATGTAGATGGGTAGAAATGACAAGATTTGATGAGAGTGAAGACTCCAGGGATGATACTGGGTCTGTGGACATACTTCTTGGCTCCTCTTGTGATTATAGTATTGTGACTCTTGGTGATTATGGTTGAAATGGACAATTATGGGAGGAGTTCCTCTCCCCCCCCCCGAGGGTTTAAAGGCAGACTCAGTCACCTTTTCTCCTTTGGCTTTCCCTCTTTTTTCTTTACTTTTGAGAGGACAGATTAGAACACAGCTGAGAAGTCTTGGCTTCTAGGAATGTGTGGATGCATTTGTGCCAGGGGCCATTAATGGCTACCTTGATGTAGCACATAGGAGCTGTGTGTTTTCTTGTTTAAGCACAAGCAGCCTCAAGCTAGAGAGTTTGGGATCCAGTCTTCTGGAAGGAGAAGAGGTGTTTCTGAGCACTTCCAGCCTTTTGGAGAGAAAGGAGGATCACATATGGCCTCTGAAGCTGGAGGAATAGTAGTCTAAATAATAACATGGGAGAGCACAAGACATGAATTTTGCCCTCTGCTATTACCATGAATTATTGGTTGGTACACATCCTAGGTGAAAGGAGTTGCCATTCTAGCAATCTCAAGTCCATTTTTTCTCTTCTGGTGTCATCTATACCCTCAGCATATTGCCATAAAGTTAGATTCTTGTGTGAGTTTTTGGAGTGAATAAGGACATCTCTAGAAGATTAAGACGCTGTGCTGTGAATACTTTATTGGTTTTCTGCATTTTCTGTGGATTGGAACCAAGGTTGCACTATTATTGAGGAGTGTTTTTGTTACCTCGAATGTATGATTAAGATCTAGAGCCCCCTTTACCCATTCACATCTGTTAGTACCTAAATGTGAGCTATATAGTTGAGCCAATTCAGGATTTCCTAGAGAGACCTCTGGTTCTGGGGCATAATGAATGAAACAGTGATTTTCAGGGACTGCCTTTGGGATTGAACCTGGTCTGTATAGGTTATGGAGTACTGGGCCAAAGGTGACATGATCAATTTTCCTTAGAAGGAAAAACTACATTGGTGGAGACATTTTATTCTAGTTGGATAAAGTGAGGAGCAAAATGTTCTTCTCTATGTTGAGCATAACTCTCTATGGAAGGAATACCTTGATGACTTGAGTGACAGGTTCATTGTAACAACTCTGTTGTGATGCCTGTAGACACTGTCTTGTAGCCATACCTTGGGTCTCCTTGTCAGAATGGGATAATGAGGAAAGCCAGGTGTTTTGGTATTCTTTTTCCTTGGACTCTTGAAAAAAAATTCAATCAGGGCCTTCCTGTGAGGTTCATAGATTTCAGAGCTGAAACAGCAAATAAGTGGCACGTATGAATACGTGTTTTTATGTATGTGTTCATAATCTGGCGAATTAGAAAGAAGCTAGCTATGAAGAGTACTCTCTTATTATCTTGTTCCATTCCAGTGGATTCTGGATAGGCGAATGAGAAAGACAGATGAAAAATATTGGGTCATGACTTCCAAAATGGCTGGAAATTCTTGCTTTAAAACCTTACAAGAGAAACAGTAAAGCTACAGAAAATCTCTAGTCTCTCAAGTTCTAGGTGCCATTTGTATTGTAAAAAGCTCATTGACTATTCAGTCAATTTAGTAGGGACCATAATGGACCATAATGCACCTTTTTCTAAACTTAAAAAAATCACTACTTTTCTGTCTTGATCACTTGACTGACTGGGAGTTGAGATGATTAAAGCCATAATTTTAGCTCCCTCTGCTGGTTATGAAGAGTGAATGACATATAATAGTATTTCTAAGAAATCAATCAATCAATCAATCAATTAATTCTTTCTTTTGTTGCTTCAAGAAATAAAACAATGAAACTTATAATTGTGAAAATACAGGAAGGTAGCTTTACCAAAGATGTACAATCACAGTGTCAAAAAATAGAAAGTAGATATGTCTTTTTGGTTGATTTCCGGTTAATATTTGAAGGAAAATTGAGAAAATCCCAAATTGAATTCTTTATTATTTACTCTCCTGCTTCAAAGACATTAAAATTCTTGTTGATTGCTATCCCCCTCTTTTACAATTATGCATTATGTTGTATTTTAACTTGTTCATAGGAACCTGGATCTAGAGATAGGAGTGACCTTAAAGATTCTCTAGTTCAACCCCCTCATTTTACAGATGAGGAAATTGAGGCCCAGAGAAGTTAAATCATTTGCCCAGGTCACATAATGAAGAGTTGTTTAAGGAAAGATTTGAACTCAGGTCCTCTGACTTCACATCCAACATTAATTCATGTGACACATGGATCTTTTTTCCCATTCTCCCATATTGGCATGGGGTTAGTCAGAGTAGTTTAGAGAAAATTAAACTTTCATTAAACTTTAGTAGTTCGTTTTGGAATCAGAGGACATGGTTTTGAATACTGACTCTTAATAACTACGAGTGGTACCTTGAACAAATCATTTAACCTCTCTGAGCCTTAGTTTCCTCATTTTATAAAAGTGGGGGGTGAAGTCCTTGATCTTATGATCCATCTCTGAGCTTCTTAGCATGGGACTAAAAGCAGGTTTTGGACTGGAGTCCTTTTAAAGACATGAGGGTGTATCTGGAACATTTCCCCATAGCTCTCACAGAAGTGACTACTTCCTTATCCACTGCATTTCACATCCTACTCTGTTGATCAGAATTTGAAACTCTAATGGTGAACTACCTAAAGTTTTTTTTTTTTAGCTGCAAGGGAGCACCCTTCTAGTGACAAGTCACTTAGGGATATAGCAGACATGGACATGATCTTTGATTCCTCTCCTATGATCCCAACCCAACTCATGAATTTGGACTAAAACTCTGAGTTTTATGTTGTAAAATGAAATCTCCAAATAAGGAAAATGTGATTTTAAAAAGTTGCATGGTCATTTAGGAACTAGACCATCAGTATGGCTAAATAAGTTAAATTCACTCTTGAGAAATTGGAAGTCATAAACTGTCATGATTCTGAATGTGAATCAGAGAGAAACCAAAGGTTATTATTATTATTATTATTATTTTATATGAGGGTTATTTAGTCTCAGTACTCAAGGAATTCTCCTAAGTCTGGAAGTTGCCTAAAAAGAAATGATGTAAAATTGGGTAGTTGGTTTGTAATGTGGGTCAAAAAATCCCAGACCCAATGAACCAACTCATCTTTTCTGTGGTGAAAATATATTTGTGAGGCAGATTTTCTATATTTATCTTCTCATTCATTTTGCTTTATTCTTGGCTAATTGGAAAATTTTGTTTCTTTGAATAACTTAAATCCTGCTTTTGCTCAAACACTCCCCAAATCCAATTGCTTTGTCTGAGTTTACAGGGAGGAAACTCTGGCAGATATGGAATCAGCATGTACTAAACTGAAGGGATGGAATCCATATTTCATAGCTGACTGTTACTGTTTTTATTATTTTGTATCTAGTTTCCCACAAAGACCAACTGACACGAAATCACTCTGGCTATAATAATGAGTCAGGGTGGGAAAGAGGAAAGAACAATGATTCTGGGGTCAAAGGGCTTGGTTTCAAATCTCACCTCTGATGTTACAAAATTCCCTGTGTGACTTTGGGTTGTGATGGTATTGTTGTTGTTGGCGGTGGTGTTGGCCCTTGATTCTCAGAGATGACCAAAGACATTATGAGGGTGATGTCTTGACTTGCATGTGAATTGCATTTAAGTGAGGAAGAGCTGTGCAATGTCTTCAGTCTCATTCTTTCAGAATTACTACTTAAAGTTTAACCATGGGTGATTGGGAGTAGATAGGGCTCCCTCCTCCTGTTAGCTCCCCATTTTTTCTTTTGGTTGGATGATGAAGATTGTAGTAAAGGTGGTCAGGTGGCATAGTGGATTGAATGTGAAGTCAGAAAAACCTGAGTTCAAATCCAGCCTTAGACATTTACTAGTTACGTGACTCTGGGCAAGTCATTTAACCTCTGTTTGCTTTCATGGGCAAAATGGAGGTAATAATAGCATCTACCTGCCAGGGCTCATGAGGATAAAATTAGATATATGTAAAGTGCTTTGCAAACCTTAAAGCACTATATAAATGCTAGCTATTGTTACTATTACATGGTCTTATTAGTCTTTGGAGAAGGCAATGGCTCCCCTATTGGGATGTAAGCTCTTTGAGATTAGGGATTGTTTCATTCTTTGTGCGGGTAGTAGCTATTTAATAAAAAGTTGATTCTTTGGGGGGCAATTCTTTGAATCCATACCCTGGTTTCTCTAAGCTGGTGTACTCCAAGGCTCTGCTTCTTCTTTTCTTTCAATATTTGGATGCTCAGAGCTTATCAGAGTATTTTGTTTATAGTAAGCACTCAAGGATTTTGAAATGAATGAGTAATCAATTCTTTCTCAGTGATTTCATCAGCTTTCCTGGGTCTACTTCTAATCTTATGCCAATCTGTATATTCAGTTCTCTTCTGAGCTATAGCTCATGTTAAAATGAGGAAATTATAGCCCTCCAAGGAGTAGAGTGCCTTCTAATCTCAGCTCCTGCTGCTTTTCATGGATTGAGAACCTGCATGTTGTTAGAATTGTGTTCTGGGACTTCATTACATTTACTCCCAAGGTTCCCACCATACTGTCCAGTTTCACAGCATACAACAATGAGGTCAGCACAATAGCTCTGGAGGCCTTCAGGCTGGTAGTCGCTCTCATACCTCTTCTGTCCCACACTTTCTTTTAGAGCCTCCCAAACACTGATCTAGCTCTGGCAATGTGTGCATCAACTTCATCATCTATGTGGACATCCTTGGAAAGCATACTGCCAAGGTATTCAAAATATCTCCATTTGAATAAAGGCATATTTACTACTGAAAGTACATAGTAGCCACAGGACTGGTTATGGTCTGCACCTGCATCTTGTACATGGTTGTACTTATGTTCCACTGGAAACCAAGCACCCAAGGTGATGATATAATGTACCAGCCTTCAGCTACAAAGATGATGCCACTGACATTTCCAGAAGTGGGATATGTGAACCCCAATTTATCTAAGAAAGAGAGAAATGAAATTGGGCATGTGTGTCCATAGTTTAATTTCTCTCAAGCTTGCCTGATATGCATTACATGTGAGTTCAATACAAAACTGCCTCCCCCCCAACGGAGTCAGTTCAGAACTGGCTTGGTTTGGGATTTTGGGGTACAGCCCCTTTCAACAGGGGCTCATTTCAACCAGCCATCATTCCAGACAACCCTTAGCCTCCATCTATCTGGGCAGTAGTATCTGTCTCCACTATCAATTCAGGTTTGGGTCGGGTTTGACCAGGATAAGAAAATTCAATGCAATCTCATTATCAGTGATGTTCTTCTGAAGAACTTTGAAGCAAAAGGCTGGGGGTGGGGAGTGAGCTTTGAGTCTCCAAGACACAGATTACCAAGAGAAATCATTTTTAACAGATATAAAGATTGAGTTGTCCTTTCAGAGACATTCATGGATTTACATCCATTCATCCATACTTTCTTACCTGGTTCCTTTGTGACCTATGAGTTACATATGTTTGTGAGAGAACATATTAATTATATAAATGTTAGATATGAAACAGAAGAAATGTGGTAACCTGGAAGGGACCTCAAGGATTGTCTAACCCAAACCTTTCATTTTACTGATGATGAAATTGAGACTTAGACAGGCTGAATGACTTGCCCAGGGTCATAAAGCTAATAAGTAACACAGCCAGGATTTAAACACAGTTCTACTGATAACCAATGAACTTATCCAGTGCACTAGAAGTCAGAGATGTCCAAGAATCCAGTGCTGGACTTGAAGTCAAGAAGACTTGGGCTCAAATTCTGTTTTTACCATGTACTTGATATACAATATTAGACAAATCACTTAACATCTCTGAGTCTCATTTTCTATATCTATAAGATGGGGGTGATAACTGTCCTTCAGAATTGTTGTAAGACTTTAATGAGATACCTTATTGTAACACATTTAGGAAAATAGGTGAGTTGAGTATATCACAATGTCTATTCCAGAATAGGCATAAAAGTAGAAGCTGGGAAAAGAGCAGAACTTTTTTTTGGAAACTTTTCTCAATTCTTGAGGGAGCTAGTGCTAATAGCTTTAGCCTGAGTCTTCTCCAAGAAGCTTCTAGGCTTCTCTGTGGCCCACTTTGATCTCTGCCCTGGCTCTGCTGTCCTTTCTAGCTTTTTCTTTCCCTGATGTCAGATTCTTCCTCTCAGTCTGATCTCTCATAGGTAGTGTGTGTTTCTTTTTAAAACTCCTGGGCATGATTCCAGTCTCTTTCTAGCTCAAAGACCAGGATAGTCTAAATCTTTCAGAGTTGTAAGAGGATGCTTATTTTTCTGAACTTCAAATCCCAAAATGCCAGTCAGTTCTCAAAATCCTATTACACTTGCAAAATGTTTTGCAAATATTATATAAATGTTAGCTGTTATTATGGTTCCTGACTCATGTCCAAAGGATGGTGTTGCTTTATAAGCTTAGGCATCCATTTGAGCTATAGGGTTAGATGCCTGAATGCTACATTGATTTGGCCAGATGGGATGTTGGGAGAAATTCCAGGTGACATTCTTAAAAGATCAGGAGAGGGAAAATTCTTGATCACAAACCTTGCACCCCAGTATTTATGGAATTGTCTCACTCTTTATATGTGATATATAAAAATATACATATATATAATGTGTATATATGTACATATATATGTGTGTATATACATATATATGTAATATATACATATATATATAATATGTGTGTGTGTGTGTGTGTGTGTGTGTATGACTTCCACCTGTTACTTAAGGAATTTCTGGGTTCCTTCCCACTGAAGACAAAGAGTGTATGCTCAGAGAAATCAAATTGCATTTAATATTAGCCTGGGAACGACATAATTGGGAAGATAAATATGTAGCAAAAATTTATTACAGAACAAACATAAGTGAATTTTAGATTACATATGCTACTGATCTCTTTGATTAGCACCAAACATAGAAGATTAATTCTTCCTTCATAGTCTTGTTTTTTTCCTATCTGGAGGAGGAAAAGAAATTAGTCTTTGGTTTAAAAGAACTGTGCTTCATACATACTAGGCACTTAATAAATGTTTTATTGAATGGAAATCAGAAAATAGTTCATTTTCTCCTTAGGTGATATTTTATCAGGTAATTGGCACTTGCCACCATATAAAATATTTATCAAAATATCTCCACTGAGTCACAAGATTTAAGCTGGAGTGACAAAAATGAACAAGATAAATTGCATTAAAATGTTATCTGAAACTTCACTGAAACCAATTCCCTTGTTAAGATATACTGTAGGGGGAAACGTCTATGGAAATGGAATCAGACTTCTACCAAAATGAGTATCTAGAAAGGCATAATAGAGACACAGCTACTAAAATTTATTTCTTAATAAGATCCAAAGGGTAAATAATTATAATTCAATTTTTAAGTGCATCTCAGTGCCAGGGGACTCTGGTTACGCTTTTATAGCAAATTTTTGGAATTTCTTAAGCAAGGAAAATGTGTCTAGTGTAAATTAAACATGTTTTCTTTGCGTTGTTCGTAACGTTATGTGACGCATTCGGAACATGTTACATTTCCCCGACGTTGTTAAATCTCATCTGGTGTTTGTGAAGTCTTTTACTATCCCCTGCTGGGCCAGGCAGACATTGGTTTGCATGACTGCGTGTTCCCAAAATATTTCTTAAAAGTATCTAGTGGATCTGTACCAACTGTAGCAGGATGATAGAAGACCACATTTCCCTTATAATGCCTTTAGTAATGGAGACAAATGTCATCAGATCAAGAAAGAACCATCAGTTTTATATGGTGTGACATTTGGGGAAGAATGTGAATGATTAGTGGTTGAAAAAATATTGCTTGGGGTCCCACACTGTGGGTAGATATGGTTTTCAAAATATTTATAGGTTCTGGTTACATGGGATGCCATTTGTTTTCCATGGATCTCATAGACATTCCATTAGCATGTGTGGCATATCCCCCAGAAACAGTATTCTTTCCAATAATAATAGCTAGCATTTGTATAGCACTTTAAGGGTTTGCAAAGTGCTTTGCATATATTATCTTATTTGATTTTCTTGACCACTCTTTGAGGTAGGTGTTCTTCTCCTTATCCTATAGATGTAGAAATTAGGGCTGAGAGAGACCAAAGCTTGCCTGGTTTCACACAGCTTGCAAACGTCTGGGTAGGATTTGAATCCAGGTCTTCCTGACTCCAGGTCCAGCATACTACTCACTACGCTGCCCAGCTAGCTTTTTTATGAATCTATCCAATTATGACTGAGCTACTAATTTTTCTCAGTACAAAGTATACATCTCCTTTCTCCCTTTGAATACAGTGGGAGCTGTATACAGAAGAACGTGGTGAAATATGGAAAAGATTAAGAATCTGTTCTTGTATTATGTGAAAAACTCCAAATTTCAAATTTATTTCTATTGTGTTCATAGATTAAGCCATTCCATTACAAAATGCATCAAAGAACAAATTTTTAACAAATTACCTTAGAGTTTTTTTTTCTCTATTTCACCTTTTTTAAAGTTGAAAAACATGGGGTTTTTTTTGTTTAAGTTGGGATGGAGAGATTATCTCTTTAAAATGATTCTCCTTTTAAAAAAAACAAATATTCAAATGTGTTTTAAAAGGAAGAACTTTTTTTCAAACTAGTGTTGAAAAATATTGATAGCCAAGGAATGTTCTGTGGAAGAGATAAGTCCTGGATGTGAATGTATTCTGTAAGTAGAGCCTTGTGTGTGATATGGGAGAGGTCATACTGTGAAAAAGACAACAGTGACTCAGAATGAGAGATGTGTATGGAAGATTACCCCTGCAAGCACAGCCTATTGTCAGAGTGAAAGATGAAAATTATGATTTTTGAATATGACCCCAATGTGAGATTCACAGAGGACCATGGTTTAAAGGAAGCTTTAGTGACAATATGGTTTTCATGTCAATTTGTTAGATGACTGTAAGACAGACCCAATAACAGAACATGTTCAATATCCTCTAAAAGTTATATTTGACATAAATGGCTAGATAATAATATTAGCGGAGAAATTGTATCATATAACAATTGGCTTTGAAGTCAGACCTGGATTCAAATCCTATCTTTTATACTTAATGATGGTATGACTTTGGGAAAGTAATTTCACTTTTTGGAGCTTCAGTTTGCCCAGGACAGGTCGGTGGCACAGTAGATAGAATGCTGGACTTGAAATCAGGAAGACCATCTTCCTGAGTTCAAATCTGGCTTCCGATGCTTACTAACTGTGGGACCTAGGCAAGTCACTTAATCCTATTGGCCTTAGTTTCCTTATGTATAAAATGAGCTAGAGAAAGAAATGATAAATCACTCCAGTATCTTTGCCAAGAAATCCTCAAAGGGGGTCATGAAGAGTAGGACACAACTGAAAAATGACTGACTAATTTTCCCATATGTAAAATGAAGGGGTTGGACTAATTAACCTCTAAGGGCCTTGCTGGCTCTGGAGTCAGAAAACATGGGTTTAAATCCTATCTTTGATACTTATTAATGGTGTAATGTGGGAGGGGCAATTAGATGGTCCAGTAGATAGACTGCCAGGCCTAGAGTCAGGGGGACCTGAGTTCAAATCCTGCCTCAGCCACTTGGTCACTGTGTGACCCTGGGCAAGTCACTTAACCCCGTTTGCCTCAGTTTCCTCATCTATAAAATGAGCTGGAGAATGAAATGGCAAACTACTCCAGTATCTTTGCCAAGAAAACCCCCAATGAGGTCATGAAGAGTTGGACATGACTGAACAACAAGATGACTTTGGGAAAGTAATTTCACTTTTTGGGGCCTCAATTTGCCCATATATAAAATGAGGAGATTGGACTAATTAACTTCTAAGTCCTTGCTTGGTCTAAATATTATGATCCTATCTAAAGCATCCCCAAATCTGTTAGACTCCATCTCATCTCAAAACCTAGCTTGCCTCAGGCTTTACAATCAGGACTATTCACTGAAACAGTGAATGTAGTGTCATCATGCATAGAGGGAACCTGTAGATGATACTCTGATGTGCAACAGGACAAGTCCGGTCCTTCAGTTATGCCAGCTCTCCATCAAAATGCTTCCAATAGTCTTTTAGTGGCACTTGGTAGCTTTATTAGGACACGAGCCAATCTTTTTCTCTGCCCTGTTTTAACAAACGCCAAGATTCAGAGGAAATGTAAGCATGGGACTTTCAAATTACCCTTGCCATATTACTGCTGGCTCCTGGGTATGTGCTTTGGCAAAGAACTCTCATTTTTGGTCATGACACTGGCAGAAGGAAAAGCAATGATGACTTCTGGCCACCAGAGGGTATCATGTCAGCAGCCAGCTTGACAGCCGGGGAGTTTCTCCTGCAGGGACATACTTAAATGCACATGCCACACTTTGTGCCCCTTGAACAAAGGCACACTAAAGCTTCGTGATTTGAACTCCCTGTGATATCTAATGGCTGGAATATTGCTACTTTCCCAAGTTGCTTGCTAGCTGTGTGACCTTGTATGAGTCACTTACTTCTTTGGGTCTCAGTTTCCTTAAATGTACAACAAAGAGGTTGGATCAGATGAATTGTAAGGTACCTTCTATGATATTATAAATAACAATTACAACAACAATAACAAAGCTATCTAGCGTCTATTGCCTTATTTTATTATCCTTTGCTCTCGAAGAGGACCAAAATGACATCACTCTGTTAGAGTGAAGTTACAGTGTCATATCATTTGTATCTCATAGCAACCCAATGAGATATATATGATCATTATCCCAATTTTACTGATGAAGAAACTGAGGTTTGGTGTGGTTTAGTGACTTACCTAGGTTCACACACCTAATATTTGAGGATGAATGTGAATCCAGATCTTCCTGACTCCCAGTCTATCATTATGCCTCAGAATACCTCCATTCCATGGTTATTTCAGATATTCTAGAAGGAACAAAATGTGAGAGTTTCAGGGGTTCACATCCCTATATTAAAGGGGGGAGTCAATAAATATTCTAGCTCTGAGATGTGAGGGAGAACTACACAAAAGCCTCTCTACCATTCAGAAGCCTTATTTCAGGTAACCGACAGGACCATAATTTCAATTGAATTATAAGAGGCTTCCCCTTTTAGACATCATCAGTCTTGCAGGTTAAAAGGGGCAAGTTACACAGACAAGGAGATATAAGGATGAAATGAACTTAGATGCATTTGGACTTTGTAGAGGGTGAATTCCTTTTCAGGTGTGAGTAGATCATTCCATGCCTAATTTAGACTGCATTTGCACTTTGTAATAGGTGAGCCCTTATGAGTTGGGAGTGGATAAATCTAGACCTTGTAAGGTGGTGAGGCTTATGGGACACTTAGCCCAGGACTGAGCAACTACTTCTGGCCTTCCAGTGTTCTTGACTTCCTCATCATGGGCATTAACTTTATTGAGTCAAATTGCAACTCTTTCCTAGCTCAGGGGGTGTTTGGCATTTGTGAATATCTATGTCTATCTCTACATATGAATCATTCTGTATCAATCTTTTAATTATGAGGTTGGTCCTGTAAGATAGACAAACAGTCCATTGCTTAGGCCTATAATCTAAGCTTGGTCCTGCAAGAGGTTGTAGAGGTTTGAGAACCTGAGTCACCTCCCTGTGACAATGATGAGACATCAGTGAGTGTCTTTTTGTGTCTTTTTTATGTAAATGGGTATTTACATTCCTACTTAGTGATTATACTTGTGAAATGGAGAAAATGTCAGACCATAAGTCTAAGGAACTTGTTTGAGAAAACCTGAATGAGTTGTCCTGTACCTGGCACTTCAGAGGCCGCATGGCATAAGAAGACGAGTTCAAATTCTCTACTGACATATAATGGCAGTGACCCTGGTCACACTTAACCTCTCATGTTCTATGGAATTCTTTAGGACTATAAGGCATAGAAATGGTTCCTCTTGCATTGGGAGGAGTCTCCTTACCCACTCTCTATCCTGTCCCTGTCCCTCTGGCATATACTATAATAACAGTTAACATTTACATAGTGTCTTAAGGTTTACAAAGCATTTTAAATACATTATCCACAACAACCCTGTGAGATAGCCACTATTATCTTCACCATTTTTCAAAGGAGGAAATTGAGTCATAGGCTTTGTACTCAGGTCTTCCTGACTACAGGTCCTAGTATTATGTTACCTAGGTGTCTTACTAGCTATGTGACTTTGGGTGAGTATTAACTTCTGTGGGTTTCAGTTTCCTCATCTATAAAAAGTTGATTATGATACCTAACTCATAAAGTTTTTTGGGGGGAGAAGTGCTTTGCAAACTGTGAAATACTATATAAATGAAATCTATCATGACTTTTTTTGCTTAACATTTTAAAATTTTATTTTATTCTGAACTTGAGAAACAGAACAAGGATTTCTATAACATAATAGAACAGAAAAAAAGATGATTGCGCATGAAACTGCAAATCTATTATGCACAACTTGCTCTTCCTTTTAAATATATATTAAAATTACTATGTAACTTCTTTTTCCTTTTTTTTCTTCCTTCCCCTGCCTTAGAGATGAAATGTTTCACAGGATGGTCTGCCAATGGTTGAAAGCATTCAGCTAAACATAAGAAACAAAGAAAAAACTACCAATTCATTCACTGATATATCTGTTCACCTTGTAACTGCAAAATATTGCATAAATGCCAACTCTTATTATTGTTCATTTATGCCTTCAACAAGCTGGATGCTGAGAAAGATAATTCTAAATAAAATGAAATTGCCATCCTTAAAGGGCTTATAACAACGTGCTGTTGTTTTTCGGTTGTGTCAGACTCTTCCTGGCCCCATTTGAGGTTTTCTTGGCAAAGATACTGGAATGTTTTGTCATTTCCTTCTCCAGCTCATTTTACAGATGAAAACTGAGGCAAACAGAGTTAAGTGACTTACCCAGTACAACACAACTAGTAAGTGGCTGAGGGTGGATTTGAACTCAGGTAAATGAGTATTCCTGACTCCAGGCCAGGCACTATAGCTACTGTGCCGCCCAGCTGCCCTTATAAACGTGTAGTTATAGATGTGCAAAAATAACTACAATACCAATTACAAATGCAAAAGAGGAGGGTGGAGTGCGTGATATCAGAAGACATCTTCTAGCTGGGAGAAATCGGGAAAACATTATAGAGAAGTTGACATTTAAGCAGGACCTAGAGGGATAATTTGGGTGTTGAAAGGAAGAGATGTCAAGGGAAGGCATTCCAAGTGTAGGGAAGAACATGAGAAAAGTTGAGAGGCAGGAGAACATGGGGTAGATTCTGGGGATGTCAAGGAGACTAATTTGGCTGGAGCACAGAGTACATGAGATGGGTTGGAAAGCTGGAGAGGTAAGTAGGAGACAGGTTATGGAGGCCTTGAATGCCAATTTAAGGCCTTTAGACCTTACTTGGTAAACAATCCAAGGCAGTGTGATTTATTTTCATTCGAAAGTCTATAAATAAGCCAGTCCTGGTATACACTTATAATTCCTTGAACTGGGAAGGTTGAGGCTGGCCAATTTCTTGAGCTCTGGAGTTCTGACCTTCCCCCGGGCTTTTTAGATTTGATGTTGGAGCGTTACCAGGTTTCCTAAAGAGGGGTGAACCACCCTGGGTCAGAAGCAGGAGGGGTTAAGACTCCTACACTCATTACCAGTGGGATCTGGCCTGGTAGCAGCCCCTATACTTCCAACCTGAGCAAGATGGAGAGATCCTGTCTTGAAAAGAAAAAAAAAAAAAGAAAAGCTATATAGTTCTTACACATTTAATACCCTGAATGCATTTATCAGGCCCGGAGCAATAAATTCAACAAGAAATGTGTTTATTTCTTTTAAACTGGAACGTGAATAGGCCAATCACAGACCTCTCCTGGAAAACCTTTATCTTCGCATAACATAGCTGCCGCATGCCCTAAACCTGCTCACACCTGCGTGATCCAGCTTGCTTATTGTTTGCTCCAGACTCCTTCTTCAGATCTGGTTCTTATTACAGCTCAGTTCATTAAAGATAGATGTATATGAGGCTTAGGGGAGACTGCTTTTACTGATACCTCACCAAGCAGTTACATTTTTCAAAAAAGGTTAGCAAAGAATTCGCTTCTACTTAGCTCCTAGCTCTGCAGACATTTTTTTGGCTCATATATCAATATATACACATATATGCACATATACACATATGTTAAGCCAACAAACAAATGACTGAATGGAAATAGAAATTCAAAAGCTTTTACTGAACTTTGACATGGTGTTGTTAAAAAACAAACAAACATTGGACTCAGAGTCAGGCTTAGGTCCTAGACACAAACAATAATTAGCTAAGTTTTTATAATAATCATAATAGTACATAATGACTAGCATTTATCTAGTGCCTATTATGTGCCATGTGCTTTACAAATATCTCATTTGATCTAGGAGGTAGGTGCTATTACTATTATTCCCATTTTACTTTTGAGGAAGGAGAGGCAAAGAGATTAAGTGACTTGTTCAAGGTCACACAGCTAGTAATTGTCTAAGGCGAGATTTGAAGTCAGGTTTTCCTGATGCCAGGCCTAGTGCTCTATCCGCTATGCCACCTGTCTGTGGCTCCCTGAACCTCAGCTTCCACATCTGTATAATGGAGATAGTAACATTTATACTAACCTCATGAGGTTGTTATGTGGAAAGTGCATTGTATACCTTAAAGAGCTGCACAAATGGAAATTATTATTTCTTCATGTGCCATAATTGTTACAAGGGCTATTCCCTGATATATAGCATGGGGGTGTCATGTGGCTCAAAGGGAGGCAGAGGAGATATCTCTAGCCTCTTCTCCTCTAACCTTTCTCCAAGGGAGACTTTATTTCTTGTTTAGAGGGAAAGCAGGAGGTTGGGGCCAGAAGCTTGGCCACTCTGCTCTCCTCAGCAAAAGAAGGGAGGTACTGGGCTGGAATTATATATCTGCTCCATTAAATATTCAATGGACTTTGTTCCTGGGGTCACCCTATATTTCAACTGCATTAGAAAGCTCTCCATCTTTATTTACATTCCTTTGTGTTTATTTGGAAGGTCAGTTCAGTATTTATTGAACATATAGCATATAGAACAGTGAATCTGTGGGGTAGGTGGGTGGGAGTAAATAGGGAAAGTGAGAATGCAGATTGGCAAACATTCTTCAGGTTATAATCTTAGAAAGTTGTCTGTGGGCATGGAGAGGTTTAGAGTTTTGCCTAGGGTCACACAGAGGTGAGACTTGAACCCAGGTCATCTTGACTCTGCAGATCTATCTACTGTGCCAGGATTTCTCTCCTTATTTAAATTTAAAAAATACGTTTTTATTCATATGTTTGTCTGTCACCTTTCTCCATCTGTCTCTCCTTTCCCTCATCCTTTCCCTCAAGGACAGCCATCCTTTGTAACAAATAAAAGTAAGAGAGGAAAAGAGATGTGATGGCTAGTCTAGTAAAACTTAGCCACACATCATTCAAATTTGACAATATATACAGCATGGCAAACTCATACTCTCCCATCTCTTCAAAGAAAGAAAGAAGATGGAAACTCATCTCTCTCTCTTTTTTTTTTTTTAGGATTAGCCCATTCATTCGACACTACATTGTATTTAGTTTAGTTTACTTATTTTTATCTTTTGTTCTTTTCATTTCCATTGTAATAGTAATTGTATATGTTGTTTCTCTGGTTCTACCTATTTGACTTTGGATCAGTTTATATGGAAGGACTCTTCCATGTTTCTCTGTCCTCTTCATGTGTTTGATTATATTCATATACCACAATTTGTTTAGCCATTTCTTGATTGGTGCATGTCTATTTTATTTCCAGTTCTCTGCTACTTTAAAAAGCTTTGCTATGGATATTTTGGTATATATATGACTTTTCTTTCTGTCTTTGACCTCCTTGGGTTATATGGGTCCAAGAGTTTGGGCATTTTGGTCACTTTTTTATCCAGTTGCAAAATGCTTTCCGGAATGGTCAGACCAATTCACAGCTGCACCAATAATACACTAATGTCTTGATTTTTCCATGACAACTAAGCATTCACTGTCCCCACCTATTCTCATCTTTGCCTATTTTTCTAGATACGATGGGAAAATTCAGGGTTATTACAATTTGCATTTCTTTTGTTAGTAGTAATTTGGAATAATCTTTTGTATGGTCATTAATATTTTGTAATTCTTCTTTGGACAATTGTTCAAAAATCCATTTGGGAATAGATTTTAGTTTTGTATATTTGTTGTAATTCCCTATATTCTCGGGATAGTTGATCCTTACCAGAAATATTTGATGGAAAGTTTTTTTCCATTTAGGTATTTTCTATCTGATCACCTCCCTTTTTTATCTACCCCAGTTGCATTGAGTTTGTTTAAATGAAAGCTTTTCAATGTCCTTTACCCTTTATTTGGTCTTCCTTCCAAACCATAGCTATAAAAGGTACCTGATTTGGTTCTTTTCTAAATTTTTTTTTTACATGGTGTAACCATAAATATTCAAGTTTTGTATTTATATGTCACATATAGTGTAAGATGCTGGTTGGAACTTAATTTCTGCCAATTTGTTTCCCATTTTCCCCCTAGAAATTCTTATTGAATAGGAATTTCTTCTCTATGGGATTTATATTCTAAGTTCTCTCGACCAATTATTTCTTATTTTTCCATATCTAGTTTGTTCCACATTTTGATTTTTAAACTAGTACTAAGTGACTCACACAATCAGATGTGTGAGGGGCAGGACATATGTTGTCCAGATTCTGTGACTGCTTCTCTATCTTCTTTACACTGGCTCTCTACCATTGTATCAGCGTGGGCAAGTCATTTAACCTTTTGGTGCCCCAGATACCTCTAAGAGTATAAATTACAGAATAGTTGCTGATCTGTAGTAATAGAAGGAAATTCCCTGTACTAATGACATCATAGTTCTATTCCTATCTCATGTCAGCCCATCCAACTAGCACAAAATGGTTTTGATGATTACTGCTTTATAGTGTAAACTGATGTCTTCCAATATCACCCCCTCCCTTTATTCCTACTTGTTTTCATTATTTCCCCTGGGATACTAGATCTTTTCCCCCCTCCAATGAATTTTATCATTCTTTTGTCTAGCTTTATAAAGTATTCCCTTGGTAGTTTGACTGATAGGGATTGGTCCTGAACCTGTAATATCATTGATATCTGGAATTACTGGATGAGGAAACTCCCTCTGTCAAAATAGTGACTGCAGCCATGAAATTAAAAGACTCTTACTCTTTGGAAGGAATGGTATGGCAAATCTGGACAGCATGCGAAAAAGCAGAGGTATCACCTTGCTGATAAAGGTTCATGTAGTCAAAACTATGGTTTTTCCAACAGCAATGTATGGCTGAGAGCTGGACTATAAGGAAAGGTGAGTGATGTTAATTGTGGTATTGAGGGAGACTTTTGAGAGTCCCTCGGACAGCAAGGAGATCAAATCAGTAATACTTAAATAAATTAATTCAGACTATTCACTGGAAGGTCAAATACTAAAGCTGAAGCTTAAATACTTTGGCCACATAATGAGAAGATGAGACTCATCAGAAAAGAGCCTGATATTGGGAAAGACTGAAGGCAAAAAGGGAAGGGGATGGCAGAGGATGAGATAGATAGTGTCATGGAAACAATGAACATGAACTTGGACAGATTTTGAGAAATAGTGGAGGATAGAAGCACCTGGAGTGCTGTGGTCCACGAAAAGATGGACACAACTGAAAGACTGAACACCAACACCACCACCACCACCACCACCACCACCACCACAACAACAACAACAACTCCTTCTCAGCAGCTTATAGTCAGAAAGTTGCCTAGAACACTGAGAGGTTAAATAACTTGTCCGAAGCCACATAACCAGTAAGGGTCAAGGCAGGATTTGAACACAGATCTTTCTGGCTGCAAGTCCAGTTTTTTATACACTGCTTCTCTTTTACCTAATGACTGATACACCACTAAATCTGTAAATTAATTTAGGTAGCCTTGACATTTTTTATGTTGAGCTCATAGTCCAACTATGAACAATGGATATCCTTCCAGTACTTAAATTATTTTTGTATTTCTTGGAAGAGTGTTTTATCTTGAGTAGACCTTCATAGATTGAGTCCTCCATAGCTTATTCATTTTGGAGTTATTTTGAATGAGACTTCACTTTCTACTTTTTCTTTCTGGATATTTTTTTTTATTGCTAAGTAGAAATAAGATAGGTTTTTTTTGGTAGTTCTCTCTTTTTGTCTTTATGTCTCTAGCATCTAGCTTGGTTATCTGCATATAGTAGTACCCTTTCTCATTGTTATTGTGAGGATAAAACCAGATAATATTTGTAAAGCACTTTGTAAACCTGAAAGCACTGTAGGAGAGCTATTCATTTATTATTATTAATATTATGGGTATTTAATAAATGTGTATTGAATCAAATTGAATTAAGTAACTTGAGCAGGGTCATGTGTTCAGTTGGTGGTAAAATCATGTCCTGACTATTACTTCAAAGTTTTCATTCTTCATCAACTGAGGGAACTAACTAGAATTTCGCATCTTAAAATAGATCTCTTTCATAATGGCTAAATCATTTTTACAAAAAAAAAATCAGGCCCAAAAGATGCAATTGTCCTATACTCAGGAACATCATTTTATTTCTCTATTCTTTTCAATTCTTTGGTTTTGGAAAATTCAGAGTTATGTTGGATTCCATTGGAATTACTTTGAGCTGAAGGTGGTGTCATCATTATATCTCACGTGCTGTTTCACTGACTAGGGAAGATAATTTATGTCTCAAGTCCTTTTTGGATACAGGGACAAAAATTATACCTGTCTGAGAAGATAGGTAGTGTTTATGAAATGTCCTATCAGACACCAAGGTTTTCTTCATAAAATTTTTAATTGATATATTTTGTTTTTATGTTAGCATCATTTCTGCATATATCCTTTCCCCTGCCATACTCAGGAAGCATCCTCTGTCAGAAAGAATGAAAAAGAAAGAGGAAAAAAATCAGGGCAGCACAACTAAGCAACATATTGACTCAGTTTGACCATAAATTGTTTCGCAACAAATGTCTCCCATCTCTAAAAAGAAGTGAGAAAGCATGGATGTTTTCTATGTGGGCGTTTGTGAACTTCTAAGGCTGAGAAATATCCTTGCTGAAGCTCTATTAAATTTATGACATTTCTCAATATTTTCCCCTTCCTAGTGGGCATTTCCCAGCTTAGCTTACTCATGGAGTGGTTGGGTTAGACTAAGTGGCAAGAGGTAGTTAGGTGGCAGTAGACGTGGATACAGCTCTTAAAAAGGTGTCAGGAAGATTCTAAGGCACTAGGGAAGGCACTTCAGAGTTTATTGAGGAGAGCAATGACATGGTCATATCTGTGCCTTAGAATGTGATTTAGCAGGTATGTGGAGGATGGATTACAGAGAGAAGAAACTTGAAGCAGGGAGATTAACTGAGAGGTTATTGCAACAGTTCAGATGAAAAGTGTTGAAGATCTGAACTAGGTGGGGTAGCCATGAGAAACTGATGGATGGGAGAGATGCTGTTAAGACTAAAATGACAAGATTTCTCACCTGATGAGATGTGTAGGGTGTGGGAGAGTGAGGAGCGCCTTTGTTCAAGGTGAGTTAGGCAGAGAGGATACAAAGTCAAAATGAAAAACAGTTCCAGCCTTCTCAGAGCTCACACTCTATTGGGGTTTATAACACATCAGCAGCTAAGTATACAATCATGATAATTTAAAGAGAGGGAAAAAGAGTATTGCAATTAGGGAGTCAGGAAGACTCTTCATAAGTTCAAATCCAGCCTCAGACACTTACTAGTTGTGTGAACCTGGGCAAGTCACTTAACCCTGTTTGCCTCAGTTTCCTCATCTGTAAAATAAGCTGGAGGATGAAATGGCAAACCATTCTGGTATCTCTGCCAAGAAAACACCAAATGGGGTCACAAGACATGACTGTAAAATGACTCAACAATAAAAAAAGAGAGTACTAATAACCAAGAGTGTCAGAAGAGTCACAGAGTAAGTAGTCAAACCTGTATTTGAACGCAGGATCTCTTTCTACAAATCCAGTTTTCTTTCCAACATGCCAAGGTCATTCAGGAATTAGGAGGCAAACCAGGATTCAAACCTAGGTCATCTGTCTACATACCCAGTGTTCTTTCCACTTAAGATCATGCTGTCTTGAGGCTCCAGGTAGTATGTGGTAGTACTAAATACTGCCTGTAGAATTCGATTTATTTTAATTCAGGAATTATTCTTGTTGGACTTCAAAAAAATTTTTTTAAACAAATGACTTAATAATACGTTTTAGGAATGCAAATGGCAGGCTTTGAAATGGATGTTACAAAAGTGGTTAACAAATTACATTACTAATAATTATGAAATTACCAAGGATTGATTTTTCAATTTGCTTTTATGGTGACTGCTTACTTTGGACCTCAGTCTGATACTATGGGATTTGCTGGAGCATGAAACTAAGCCTCTCTCATGAGAAAATTGGCCCTACTTGACTTCACAGGAAACAGATTATGGAGTTTCATGCCCAAGAAAAATATTACCATCTATGCAAAACCAGACAAAGGTTTTATGGAAGTCTTGAAACTCCACAGAACCAATAGCTAACCTAGTTAAAGGGCCATCAAGTTTAAGAGGGAAGGGGGGTAGGTTGCCTTTAAATATCACTCTTCTTAAAAAATTGGGCTTCGGCTCATACAAGTTCAGACTGCGGCCCTTGAAAAAGCCAGGCAGAAGCTTTCTTTCATTCAGATCTCCTCTAATAGCCTACAACCCCAATAAGGCATTGTGAACTTTGCCCAGGCAATGACTGGGAACTGTGCTTAAGTGCCCAGCTGGTATTTTCTGGTCTGGGTTTTGTAATGAGGAAAAATTTCCTCTGGAATGAGACTGAGCCTCTAAAATCTCTGAGTTGTGATTGGTTAGATCTCAGCCAGAGGTTGTTATACTACATGAGATCCATTTGTGGAACTTCTGATGATCTGATGAGAATTCCACATGAGAAATAATGAACTCTATAACACTCCTAATCTTCCACATTTCTCAGAAATGTTTAAAGCACTTGTACTGTGTACTTCCATGTTTGGATTGGAAATGATAGAGAAAATGACACTGAATCAATTGGCTGAGGACCAGTTGATGAAGGTGGCAGTAACATGCGGCAGGGCTATTTTTTGTTTTTTAAATATTGCTGATCATTCAATTCAATTCAACTCAATTAAGTATGCTTTTATTAAATACTTACTATGTGTGAAGCACTGTGGTAGGTGGTGGGTAACAAATACCAAACCAAAACAGTCCCTGCCCTCAAGGAGCTTGCATTCTATTGGTAGGACATGATATCTACACAAGTAAATACAAAGTATATGGAGGGAATAAAAAGCAATCTCTAGGGGAGAGGGAAAAGGAAACTAAACAGTGCAATGGATGTCATGGAGTCAGGGAGATCTGACTCTAAATCCAGACTCAGATATTTCCTATCTGTGTGACCTGGGCAAGTCACTTCATTTCTGTCTCAGTTTCTTCAAATGTGAAATGGAGATAATAATAACATTTACCTACCAGGGTTGTGAGGTCCAGTGATTTGTTTGTAGAATTCTTAAGATTTGCTGTTGTTCAGTCATTCAGTGGTGTCTGACTCTTTGTGACCCCATGGACCATACCCTGCCAATGTGTCTATGGAGTTTTCTTGGCAAAGATACTGGCATGGTTTGCCATTTCCTTCTCCCCTGGATTAAGGCAAACAGAGGGAGGGAAGATCTAGATTGTGGACAGCTTTAAATGCTAGGCTGGGAGCCATGCAGGATTGTCATCACAGTCCCCGGATGACTTGACTAACGAACACCAGCTACTTTCAACTAATTCTTAGAGGTAGGGCCCAAGAAGGCATTAAAAACTCACCAGTGGTGTCATTCTTGTGAGACATTCCATTTAGATTTATTTTCTTCACATAATGATCCTATAAGTAGATAAAAGGCTTGGTCTATGATACCTACAACAAGCAGACTGAGAGGCTACTTTCTCTCACTTGCATGTTCTTCATCAGTCTGAGAGATGATAGGAAGGGTGGCTCAAAGCTGGACCCCCCTGATAGGTCAGGATGGGCTAGGTCAGAGTGATAGCTACCTGACTAGCTTGAATCAATAATCCCTTTGACTCTCTTCTGTAATCCATAGACAGAGCCAGACTAGTGAAGTCATTATCTCTCAGGATCACAAAAATTAGAATCCATATTCCTTTGATAAGGCCTGAGACATTGATCTAGAACAGCAATTCTTAACCTCAGATACACAGACTCTTGTGGATAGATTTCAGAGAATCCATGAACTTGGATGAGGAAAAACTCTTACATCTTTATTTTCACTAAACTCTAAGGGAAATATAGTTTATTTATTTAGTTATTGTTAACCAGTTCTGAAGAGGAATCTATTGGCTTAACCATACTGCCAGAAGGATCTAGGACACATAAAAATTTAAGAATTCTTTGGTTAAAGGGGACAGAGACTCACACTGGAGGACCATTTGGATGACACACCAGGCACTGTAGGAGTGGAGTTTCTCAAAGTACCAAGTCAGTCAACCAGCATTTATTTAGTTATTTTTTAGCTAGGCAGTGGGGTTAAGTGACTTGCCCAGAGTCACACAGCTAGTGAGTGTTATGTGTCTGAGGCCGGATTTGAACTTGGGTCCTCCTGACTCCAGGGCTGGTGCTCTATCCACTGCGCCACCTAGCTGTGCCCCCAATCAGCATTTATTAAGTGCTTTCTATGTGCCATGTCCTCTGGTGAGCTCTAGTTCCACAAAAGCCTGTCTGACTTGGTTTTCCTAAACCTCAGATGTAACCAAGTCACTCAAAAATCTTCAATGGCTCCCTATTGCTTTTAGGATACATACCAACAAAACCACAGCTGCTTGAAGTACCACAGAAAAAGGCAGCCCAGCATAGTGGAATCTCTAAGTTGCACTAATGGCTCTATGGGACAGGGAACTGAGTTCAAAGTCCATCTCTGATGCTTACAACCTTTGAGGTTTTGAGTAAGTCATTTAAACCTCCTGGGCCTCAGTTTCCTCATCTGTAAAATGGTCTATGAGGCACCTTGTAACTGCCTATCTATAATCCTATGAGTATGAAATAAGTAGTGAAAGAATGCTGTAAGTTTCCAAAATCTACTATCATTACCATCTCTAAGGTGAAAGGCCAGAAATTTCACAAGGGAAAATCACTAGCGATTCTGGCCAGATCCCAGCTACTGTCCTTCAAGACCAGCCACTACACACCATTGTCCATTAATTGAAAATAATACAATGAATCCTGTTCATTATCCTTTCACCATGCTTAAAATAAGCGAAATCATGCAATTATCTCAAGATTAAAAAGGGAAAGCTCCAATTACATAACGAAGAGAATGCTCCTAAAATTACACTTGTGCCTCTCCAACAAGTTTTATGCATATTAAACAATTAGTCCTGACAGTCCTACTGTGAAGCTGGCGAGTTTTCCATTTTCCATGAGGGTTCTCCAAGAGTCTGAGGTCTTTTCATATTAGCATTTAAAGCTTCACTTTGTGGTTTGTGGTATTTAGCTCAAGGCAAGAGAGCCACCGAAGATGGAAAGTCTCTTCTTTTGTGTTCGCAATTGCAGTTTTTAAAGCCTATAAATCCTAAATTCCAAAAATCTTATTTTGAGACCCTGTTGAATGAAGAAAATGTATCACGTTCGTGCTGGCCTCTAGAGGTCACAAACGTAGCAGAATCTTGTTCGTTCCCGGTCTTCCAGCGTTTTTCAGGCAGCCCACAAAACCACCATGGTTTCGATGGATGTGTGGTCCTTGTAATTCTCATGCCTAGAGTTACTGTGTTATAAGAATCAGCTCACTTAAAAATATATCCTGGGCCTTGACTTTAGCCAATATTAGCTAAATATTCATAGTCACAAAAGTAGTCCTCAGGGGGAAGGAAAAGGTAATGGAAAGACATTTCCTGGAATATATGCAAACTGTTGGTGGAAGAAAAATACAGAGAGTGACCACAATTTCTGGAGAAAAATAGAGTGATCTGTTATTGCTTTTAGATTTCAAATAGGTACATGTGCAGATGGAAAAAAAAAGCAATTTGTTGGTGCAGACAATAAATATATTTTAAAGTATCTTCTTTATGTATCTTTGATGGAAAAAGTAATTTGGAAGAAATTTTGTTCCCTGTTCACCTAGGTACATTTACTTGACAACTGTAAAATGTTTTAAAAAGTTGAGTAAAAAAATGCTTTAAAAGCCAGCAATAACAACAGCCTACAGCTTGAGTACCAAATGTTTTGGTTAATTTTTTTCATTTTTTTATTTTTTAAAATTTAAAAAATATTTTTTATCAATTAATTAATTTTTGAAGTGTTAATTTTTAAAATGTTTTCCTACATCCTCTGAACATGGACATAAGAATGACTCTGATACCTCAGTGTGGGAAGGGGAAGACTTGGTGTTCTTGAGGGCTATTGCAATGGAAGCATAGGGTTCTCTGAAGGTATCTTTGAGGACATACCAGCAGCGAGGAGCAATGGATATAATAATAATAATAATATTAATAACAACAACAATAATAAAAACCCTGGCATTTATATTGCCTTTTAAGGTTTGCAAAACATTTTACAGATATTCCCATTTTATTCTCACAGTAACCCTGGGAGGTAGGTTTTATTATCATTACATATGAGGAAACTGAGGCAGAGGGCATTTAAGTGACTTGCGCAGGTTCACATAGTGAGTGTCTGAGGCAGGTCCACATCCAGCATTCAATTCATTAGTGTCATCTATCTTCTTCTGGAACACTTGGGCAATGATGTAGAAGAAGGGCTTTCAGAGATAGTTGGGAGTGTGGTAGGTAAGAACCCTGGACTCAAAGTCAGTTAGACTTGAGTTCAGATCTTACCTAAGACCTTACTGACTGTATGACCATGGGCAAGTCATCTGGCCTTTGTCTGCTTTAGCTTTCCCATCTGTAAAATGGGGAAAATAATAGCACCTATCCCGCAGGGTAGCTGTGAAGATCAAATTATACATACATACATACATACATACATACATATATATACATACATACATATATATATACACACACATATATATACACACACACATGCACACACACATACACACACATATATAAATATATGCACATATATAAATATTTACACACACATATATATAAATATATACACATATATATAAATACATACACATACATATATTTTTTGAAAAGCTGAAGCCAGCTATGTATTATTCTTAACCTGGAGTCTATGAACTTGCTTTAAAATATGTATTTTGGTAACTTTATTTCAATATAATTAATTTCCTTTGTAATTATCTGTATTTTATTTTTTGCATTTAAAAATATTATTCTGGGAAGGAGTGCATAGGCTTTACCAGTATGGCAAAGGGGCTCATGGCACAAAAGAAGGTGAAGGACCTCCTAGTGGTGGAAAGAATTCTGGATTTGGAGAGTAAGAGGGAGAGATTTAAAGGCCCTGCACTGCAGGCAGTTAGTTGACACATAACCACACTGCAAGACTTGGAGTCAGGAAGACCTGAGTTTGAATCTCACTTTGGGCGCTTACTAGTTATTTGGCTTTGGAAAAGTCTGTTGGTCACCTTTAGCCTCAGTTTCCTCATCTATAGAATGGGGATAGTACTAGTAACTAGTATTATGACTATTATGACAATTTGTTATTATTATTATATTATAATATTATTATATTATGACTGTTATGACAAAGGCAAATCTTACAGTGCTAAATAAATGTGGGCTATTTATTATTATTTCTATAACCTTTCCGCTATTGGATAAATTGCTTCATATCTTTGGGCTTTGGTTTCCTTAACTGTAAAATGAGGGGTTCTATTAGAAAGCCTTATAAAGCCCCTTCCAGTTCTAGATCTATGATGCTATGACTGTTTTTGAGATCAACCTAAATTCAGAGACTCTTGGACTCAGTTTCCTCATCTGTCTCTGAGGACCAGACTAAGTTCAGAGATGCTTGCAAACAAAGATTGGCCACTAGTGAATCAGTTTTGTGGCTGTGGCAGCCAATTGAACAGATCAAAATACAGACTGGCTCCCAGTCTTGTGTAGGTCACTTTTCCTTTTTTAAAAGTTAACTTTTTGTTACATCTTAAGTTCTAAGCCCTCTCTCTTCCTCCCTACTCCATACCATTTGCCTTAGATATCGATGTCGATATCTATATATCTCTATCATAGCTATCTAGGCAGCTAGGTAGCACAAGATAGAATACCAAGCCTGAAGTCAGGACTCATCTTTGTGAGTTCAAATCCTGCCGTAGACACTTACTAGCTGTGAGACCCTGGTTACTCAACCCTGTTTGCCTCAGTTTCCTCATCTGTAAAATGAGCTAGAGAAGAAAATTACAAACCACTCCATTATCTCTTCCAAGAAAACCCCAAATGGGGTTATGAAGAGTTAGATGTGACTGAAAATGACTAAACAATAACACAACAACAAATATGTATATATATGTGTGTGTGTGTGTGTGTGTGTGTCTATATATATGTATATACATACATATATAGACACACACATACACAGGCGTGTATATGCACACCTATACATGTATGTATGTATGTATGTATGTATGTATGTATGTATGTATGTAAACCATACTATTCATATTTCTATTTATCAGTTCTTTCTCTGGAGGTGAATAGCATCTTCCTTCATAGGTCGTCTGTAGTTGATTTGAATATTTATCATACTCAGAATATCTTAGTCGTTCAGATCACCTTTACTTTTGCAGGGATGGGCCATAGTGGTGGAAGAAGGAGTAGAAGATCCTCTTAATGTGTTGTCTTTGTCCAACAAGCAAAGAACTGGTGTGTTACTAGAGGGATTGAATCACATCTTCATTGACATTCATGCTCTAAAGGAGACCAGAAAGACTTAGAGAAATCCTAGCTAAATGGAAGAAGAGCTCGCAACTTCTGAAAGAGGCAGTGGGTGGATTTGCTTTTGTTGTATGCATCAAGTCAACAAGAGATCATTTCCTATAACTCATGGTCATCTCATCTCGCAAAACTGGGTTGAGCAAAAAGACCACTGTGTAGGTAATTGCAGGCATCTTTTAGAATCACAATTTTCTTTGGTAGCCCCTCCTTTTTGGTAGGAATGCATGATGATGGTGATGATCATGATAATCATTAGCATTTAGATAGTGCTTTAAGGTTTGCAAAATGCCTCTCTTGTATTGCCTCATTTTATCTTCACAACCTCTCTGGGAGATATGTGCTATTAACATTCCCATTTTGCAGATAAAATAGCAGGCAGACAGAAGCTAAGTGACTTGCCCAGGTCACACAGCCAGCAAGTGTGTGAGGTTGGATTTGGACTCTAGTCTTCCTAATGCCAAGTTCAGTGCTCTACCCAATGCACCAGCGATCTACCGTAATATAGCTGGATGAGGAAGAAGAGGTTTCTGACAGTTATGAGGGAGGTGTTGGACCAAATGGGGCAAAACTCTAAAATCTGTGCTCAGATGAGTTTTAATTGAATTCGCTTCTTGGTTTTACTAATGTTATTTCTCTCCATCTAAATTCTGGTTTTCCATGTTGGGATTTGAATGACTCGAAACAAAACTCAGAGGAAGATATAGATATTTAACTCTTTGGGGGAGAAAATCAAGAAGAACCATCACATTTCTAGCTTCCACTCAAATTTTAAAATTGGTCCTGGCTTCCTTTAAATAACCCAGGTTTTTGCTTTATTTTCAAAATCTCAGCCCAGGTTGGCCCCAAAAGGTGTTCTGAATTTTGGCAGGAATTTCAAAATGTCTAAAGCAGTTTTAACTTTGGAAAGAAAAGGCAAGGCCAGGTGATTTTGTTATAAAACATTGGCTTTACAAATGCACAGTTTGAATCTCTGGAAAAAGATTGGAATAGACCATGCCAAAACCAATGTCATAATGGCAAAGCTGTAACGACGGCAAGGCAAGTTATGCACTTGCCTCAAGCTTACGAAACTGAGAGGTTCAGAAAAACAGTGTCTAGCAGGGTAGATTTGGTCACCCTTCTCCCTAGCATCGTTGAAATAATCACAGAAGGTAAGGGACAGATAAAGATAACAAGATGTTAATATGTGAAAACAAAGTGCAACAGCATGTCTATGATCTGCTTACTCTCTATGAAGTATGAAGAAATTTTCCTGTTGTAGCTGGAAGGGAAATTGGTCTGACCAAAGACCGAGCATATCCATGTTAGAGATTTACATTTATACTATACATTGAAAGTAATTAAGCACGGTAACTTTTCACTATTTCTATGTGTATGTACACGAATCTGGGACACCTCTATCCCCAATGAAGCAGAAATTGGGAGTGATCCAGATGATGCTAGACAAATACATGACGGGCCTGCTCTAGGAAAGGTCACTATCTCTGTGTGGCTGTCAGTGCCATCCTTTGTCAGTCAGTCAAAAATCTACTGTATGATAGCTACTATTCTAAGTACTGGGAATACAAATACAAGCAAAAAGAAAAACAATCCCTTCCCTCAAGGAGCTTACACTCAAATGTGGAGGACAAAACATAAAAGATGTAAAAGGGAAGGGTGAGAGCATGATGGAAAAGTCCATAAATTATAGCCTGGTAGGAAATGAAGAAATGGCTAGCCTGGGACTCTTCTTAAGTGGAGGTTCTGGGAGAAGCCATCCCAATCAGAGGGAGGAGCCCTAGGAACAAGGTGTGACTTCCAAGGCTGAAGTGATCTTCTATGATGAAGAGTTTTATGAGGCATGATGGAGATTAGAGGAGTGCAGCCTTCTTGGAAATGTGTCCCATGTCACAAAGAGATACAAATAAAAACATGTAACTGGGTTGACAAAGAGATTTTATGAAGAATAAAACTAATTATATAAAATGAAGTTTATAAGAAGATAATGGAGAACACCTAGAAACAGAAAGCAATTGCACCTAGCTAAAGATAGGGGAAATAGGAATAATTCAGTTTTCAATCATCCACCGTAGATGGAAGCACAATACATCTTTGGGTTTTCCATCTCCCCACTCACTCTTCCAATCTTTCCTTCTTTTGCCTTTGACCTAGGAGGAGAAAATTACCTTCTCTGGCTGCTGTTCACACTGGCTACTTCTCTGAACAGGTATGCAGGCTACTGTTCTTAGCTCCACTCTCATTTCTCCATGTACTAGGCTAGGAACTAAGGATATTAAAGTGAATGTTAAATAGCCCCTTCCCTTGTGAGCCCCCATATAGTGTGCTTTCCAATATTGATCAACCTATTGACATAAAATAGCTTTTTAAAGAGATTATCTACTTAGGTGGCATAGCAAAGACAGAAGTTACAAAATATCCCCAGAATAGGGGTGAACTCTTCCCTGCATATATACGTTGTCCCTGTGTGGAATGGATTTAATCTTAAAGCACAAAAATAGTGAGGCACACTTGTAGGCACACAGGTACTTGGGGGCCAAAGAATACATTATGAATCCTAACCCTGGGAAGTCCTTTTCTTTCTTCAAGGAGTCCCTATCAAGTTCCCCTTGGGAACAAGGCATCACTGATGGACAAGTTACTTCATTTCTCAGCTTGAGTAGAAGCTTTCTGGGTATGGTGTTTCAGCTAATAGGTCAATCCACCACTGGTTGGATCAAATAGGTTGGTTGGGGTTCCTGCACTGGCTCTACTCCTTACCAGACTCTTGTTGCTCCTCTCAGATCCAGTTGTCAGTAGGACCTCTCTGATGGCCCTGATGTGTTTCCCACCAGTCACTTGGGAACCGCCCTTTCTTAATACTCATTTGCCTAAAGTCGTGAAAAAAACAAGCACAAGAGAAACAGAGGCATGGATGCCTCCCAGATTTCTCCTACCCCAGTCTTATAGGCAGAAATAACAATCCCAATATATAAACTGATAATTGTGCATATTCTACAAACAAAGAATGATCAGTGATTATTGTTTGTTTGTTATTGTTCAGTTATTCAGTCACGTCTGGCTCCTAGTGACCCTGTGGACCATAGCATTTCATGCCCTCAACTTGAGAGGCTCATCTTCTGATATCCTATAATTTAATACTGTTCATGGGGTTTTCTTGGCAAGGATACTGGAGTGGTTTGTCAACCCAGTTACATGTTTTTATTTGTATCTCTTTGTGACATGGGACACATTTCCAAAAAGCTGCACTCCTCTAATCTCCATCATGCCCCATAAAACCCTTCACCATAGAAAATCACTTCAGCCTTGGAAGTCACACCTTGTTCCTAGGGCTCCTCCCTCTGATTGGGATGGCTTCTCCCAGAACCTCCACTTAAGAAGAGTCCCCAGGCTAGCCATTTCTTCATTTCCTACCAGGCTATAATTTATGGACTTTTCCATCATGCTCTCACCCTTCCCTTTTACATCTTTTATGTTTTGTCCTCCACATTTGAGTGTAAGCTCCTTGAGGGAAGGGATTGTTTTTCTTTTTGCTTGTATTTGTATTCCCAGTACTTAGAATAGTAGCTATCATACAGTAGATTTTTGACTGACTGACAAAGGATGGCACTGACAGCCACACAGAGATAGTGACCTTTCCTAGAGCAGGCCCGTCATGTATTTGTTCAGCATCATCCTTCTCCAATGGATCACCTTTTGTCAGAACTCTCCACTATGACCTGTCTGACTTGGGTAACCCTGCATGCCATAGCTTACAGTTTCATTGATTTACGCAAGACCCTCTTCCATGACAAGGCAGTGATCCAGGGGGAAACTGTTTACTTAGGATCTATAAAATACCTGTCGTGGTGTTTTCAAGGCTTTCTCCAACCCAAAAGCAATAAAGAAAAGAAAAAGGCAAAAAATCAAGTTTCTTGTCTCAGGGGTCCAGACTTTCTGAGAACCTGTGATGTTTTCCCTGTAGGGCTTTAGAACCTGGCTGTCAGCTGGAAGACATCCCTTCATGTTCAGGTGAGAGATTAAACTCGTGGGTGAAAATTCTTCCATAATTCTTACATTGTAGAAGGCCATCCAACTAGGATCTGCCTGCAGGCTGCTCACAACACTACCTAGTGCTATGGAACCAGATTAAAATGTAATTGGGAACTATTTAACAAAACAAATAAAACTACGATAAAACATAGATAATATTAATATGTGATTTTCTAATTCAATATGTGGCCTATAGGGATCCTTATATAAAGTTTAGTGGCTTTCTTTTTTACTTACTTTTTTTTTTTACATTATTTTTTCCACCAGTCTGGGCAAAATCTCTAGATGTCTCTTTTCATATATAGCATACCAAAATTTCTACAGATTTCCTGTAGAAATTTTCCCTTGGAGGTCCTAGCAAATTTTCTTTACGTCCCTCTACCAAGGGCAGCTAAAGTTTCCCAAATGGATCCATGACACAGCAAGGACAATCTGAATGTACTTCAAAAGTCGCCCAACAATAGGATAAATAGATTCCATTTGAAAAGAAAGAATTGTTTTGGGTCAGGTATTCCCCAAACGTATGTGAGGCTCCTAAAAAGGATTCATTAAACACTTGGGATTGATTACCCCGGATTTCTAGGCCAGCAGGCAAACTTTATTCCATGGACCCTAAGATACATAAAGACCCCACAGTAAGGCAGGCAGTCTAGGTCTGTTTAAAAGCAAAAAGTGGAGGGGAGAAGAAACATTTATTTAGTTATGCACAGCTGAATAGTTGGGTGATCTTGCACAAGAGTACAGTAATAAAGTAGATATTACTGCAGAAACATCCATGCAAGCAAAAGTTATTTCAAAACAAAACGAAAAAACGAACAAAAATCAAAACCTGATTTAACTTACAGAGAGAATGTACTAGAAAGTAAAAACAAAAATTCTATTTTTTTCTCTACTGAATTTCTGAAAATGAGATGTCCAATAATTAGAGTCCTGGGTTCCTGAAAATGTAAAGGGCCCAAATTTTATCCCAAAGTACCCCCATGGATCCTCTCTCCCCCAGATTTACTCTCCTGACTTCCACTCATCCTTGCAGGTTGGATCTCCATGGGGAGGCTGACTTCCCATGAAAGTTCCTTTCTTGGTTCTTGGTGGGATAACCTTAGAATGTAATAGGGAAGTTGGTCAATGAGAGCCGAGCCCTTGAAACATACTTGGATTGGTGCGTTATATACGATTTTCATAATATTCCTAGCCTATTGCTAATTTGACACATGAAGAGGGGTGAGCCTACTTCTGGTCATTAACTGATGAAGGAAGGAGGGTGATTGTTAGTGCTATGTAGTGATGAGGGAGTGCTCATGAGGAGTCTTCTGGTTGGCCAAGGGACCAGTAGGACTGATGACTCAGGGCTAGCAATGAATTTCCATACCCAAGGATCTATGTACACCCCTCCCTAATTCCCTTCTGTGTTTTTACTTCCTGGTGGTGAGTTAGACTAGAGTTGCTTTGAGTTGCTGTGTAAGGAAGAGGCAGCAGTTCTAATATCTCCCTCTTGACTGCTATGTGTCCTTAATGCAAGAATCCTGTTTCTTTAGTCTCTTTTGTATTTAGTGTTTTCTGATTTTAGGTGAAGGGCATTACAAGAAGGGAGTGCTCAGGGAATAGTTGAGTTTGGGAGAACCATCAGAGCCATCTGAAAGGTCTTATGGAAAACCAGAGCCAGGAGCATCAAACCCAATGAGGAGTCAGTCAGTGCAGCAGGTGTTGTATGGGATGTGCAGGGACAACTAGCCCCTCTGGTGTGAGGGCTTGCCAAGCTCTTTTCGGGGCTGCTCATCCCTCTTTGGCATCCAGTTGTTACCCGACTCTCACCTGTGACTTCAAGAAGCTGTAGCATACACAGCAGCCACACCTCCGTAAAGCTATCTCACAGACAGGATAAACCAGGTTGAGGGTAACTGACAGGCCTCAAACCTGTTGGTGAGTTAGGGGGATGTCTACCCCAAGCATGAGAAGATTTCTCCAGGCGGAATGGGGGGATGAGAACAATTTGCTCCAACAGCCATGAAGATGACTGAAGCAGGCACTGTGAAGCTCTTAGAGCTTGGCCAGATGTTGAAGACACCAAGGTCATCCACTGCATCCTGGACCATCACCAGTCATCTTGACTTTTGTCTTGCCTCTGGACTTCGATTACTCCAGAAGAGAAAGTGAGGCTGATGACTTTATGTAACTCCGCCTCACTTAAATCCAATTCACTGCAAATCAAGACATCATCTCGTGATGTCAGTGGCCCTTTTTGAAAACAGATGAATAACAACAATGTAGCAACAAAACAGAGGAACAAGTGATATGCTTGATCCAGTCTAGCTGTGCATTGAGCCATCAGCTGAGACACCAACCCAGCAAGGCGTTAACAGCTGAGCAAAGAGAGCGACTCAATCATCAGTGACACTTTGCTGTGAATCAAACAGTGGGGATACTGGGAAGGGTGAAAAGAATGCCAGGGCCAGGAATCATGAAGTATCCCTTAGCCCTAAGTGTTTCCTACAAATATGCTTGGCTCCTTTTGGGATTTGTGCTACTCTCTTGAGACTATGTGTGTACAGGTAGAAAAAGTTATCTCCAGAGCAAGGGAAATTTTTCTGGTAAATTCTGTCTTCCCCACACCTTCTTAATAAACACTCATTTCTAAAAGCTAATTAATATCACCTGGCTAATCAATAGTGGGGGGAGCACACTGGCTAGAGGTGTTAGTGAACAATAGTAGCCAGTAACCCTAGGACATACCATGTGTGGACGTAGCCAGTGTAGTTAAGAACATAGAGCCCCTTCTGGGCTCACTCCAAGAGCTTCACTTCATGGCTTCAATGGTGGGAGCAGTGAAAGGAGTGTTCTAATTGGGAGCTTTGGTTAAGCTGGTCATGTGTACAGCCTGCCACTTTTACTTCAGCAACGGTCTTTTAAAATAAGCACTAGATTAAATGATGACAAAGAAATTCAAAGAGAAACACTAGGAAGATCCTTCACTTATTGCTGGACTGTCCGAAAAAGATTCTGTAAAAGGGATACTTGTCAGAAGAGCCAGCTTGAGTATAAATAAATAGGATGCCTACAGTAACATCTAGGGCAGTCTGCAGCAGGTGGCAACAACACCACCCAGACCAGGGATGTCTTAGGGGGAAAGAAATGCCAGCACCTTGACCTAGAGCCCCAAAGGGAATGAAGGAGAGAAAAAAGGAGAATAAGCCTTTATGGAGCACCTTCTATGTTTCAGGCATTGCATTAAGTGCTTTTGCAAATATTACCTCATTTGATCCTCACAACAACCCTTCAAGGTAGGTACTGTTATTATCCTTATTTTACAGCTGAAGAAACTGAGGCAAACAGAGGTTAAGTCAGTCAGTTAATAAATATTTATTAAGTGCCTACTCTGTGCCAGGCACTGTACAAAGGGCTGGGGATACAAATAAAAACAAAGACAATCTCTGTCCTCCAGGGGCTTACAATCTAGTGGAGGAAAAGCAACACACAAAAAGAAACTGAAAAGCTGAGGTTGGGGAAGAGAAGGTGCGACATGATGGAGGGCTCCAAAGAATTTCAAAATCAGTGTAACTGGTAGGCAAAAAAAATCTGTGCAGAGCCCTCTCTTTAAATCATGGCCCAGGAATCCAAGGCTCTGCCCCAATCCAGTCAAAGAGTTCAATCAAAGGGGCAGAGGGAACTAATGTGACTACCAGGCAGATTCAATCTTATGGCAAAATGAGATCTCCCTATGACGAGTTTCCTGCAGAAGGAAGGCATCATAGAGAGGTCCAAAAAAGTGAACATGGGGAAATTAAGGTTAAGTTACTTGGTCAAGCTCACGAAGCTAGTAAATGTCAGAGGTCAGTTTTGAACTGAGGTCTTCCTGCCTCTAGACCCAGTACTCTATTTACTATGCTACCAGCTACCCCAATAGGACATATTAGGCATTCATTGGCCATGGAAAGCCAGGCTGTAGAAAAGCAACGGCAGTGCCTTATAAGGGAAATATCAGGGAGCATGGAAGCGGTGGTACCTCAATCAGGAAAGGCATGGGGAGACCATGCCTTGGGGATGGAAGAACACTGCTGTGCTTTGACTGGGGAATAGCCAATTATGGTCCTCTGAGCTGGGATACTGAAACCTGCTAATACTCTGGGAGAAGCCAGTAGTAGGAACTTGGGAACACATCTGGCTCAGTGCCAACCAGATACATTTTTATGGAAATAAAAGTAAGCTGTGTCTTGTCAATTCCATTTTATGAAAGATTCTAAAACTCCTTTGAAAATCCATATGCTGAACAAGCAAATAAAGATTTAATTTGAGCTGATAACCCTTTGGTTTCCCATATTTCATTTTGTTGTCTTAGTAATCAAAACCTTCTGGCTGCCATTGTATAAGTTATGAGACAAGTTCTGAAAGCGTCCATACAGACATACAAGCATATACACTTGTCTAATATTCATACGGTATGTTTGTATATAAAGCTAATCAAAGAACAATAGAATTTTAGAGCTAGAAGGGACATTAGAATTAGTCTAGTCCAATTATTTGGTTTAATGGAAAAAGAAATGGTCGTCCAGGGGGAAAAAAATCTAGACTTTTCCAAGGTCATACAGCTAGCTAGTGGTAGTACTTAGGTTTTTTTTCTTTTGGGTGGGGGGGGTTAGTAAATGAATTCTTCACTCTAATCTGTATCTAGATACTTTATATTTCCTATATCCTTTTTCCTTCTTATAGTTGCTATTAAGTTGTAAAAAGGTGACATGTTAATATCTTTTTTAAATTAAAATGATTTCCTTTTTATTTTTATAAACACTTATTTTCTCTCTCTCCTACTCCTTTCTTCTCCCAACTAAACAAAAAGAAAGGAGAGAACCATTATACAAATATGCGTAGTCTAGCAAAACAAATTCTCATATTGGTCATGTCCAAAATTGTATATCTTTCTGTATTTCAAATCCATCACCTCTTTAACAGGAGATGGGCTGAGTACTTAATCTTTGATCCTCTGAATTTATGATTTATCATTGCATTGATTAGAGTTCTGAAGTCTTTCAAAATTGATTGACTTTGTGAAGGTGTATAAATTTTTCCAGTTTTGTTCACTTTATTCTGAATCAGTTCGTAGACATCTTCCCAGTTTTTTTTTTCTGAAACTGTCTGCTTTATCTTTTCCTCTCATGCAATAATATTCTATTACATTAACATATCATAATTTGTTCAGTTATTCCTCAACGGGTAGGAATTCCCTTAGGTTCCAATATTTGCCATGGCAGGAAGAATTTATACGCACATACACACTACATATGAGTACTTTTCCTCTTTCTTTGATCTTTTTTGGTTATATGCCTAGTTGTGGCATCACTGGGTCGAAAGATATTGATAGGCTGGATATTTTGTGCATGTAGTTGCAAATTGTTTTCCAGAATTTATTGGCATACCACACACAAAGCATCCGCAGTGCTCTAGTGGGTAACAGACTCTATTGGCTGCCTTCCTCTTCCCCTCCCTCCTTGGTTCAGATCCTTTCCAAGGGGCCTAGTAGGGGCAGGCACCATCATAAGCTCTCCTCCTGCCCCCCAAACCTTCTGCCAATGTTCTCTTCCCTTTGCCGCTCCTGAGCAGACACTGAACTTTATCCCCTCTTCTGTTCTGACCAATGGACCTTCAAATATTATACCTTTCTGAGACAATGCCATTCCCAACACTAAAGATTTCCTTGTTGCCAAACCCAAAGATCTCTCTTCTATTCTCCTTCTCTTCAATGTATCTGAGTTGTTGACACCATAGACCAATCCCTCCTTTTTAGATACCTTTTCATTCTTGGCTACTGAGACACTGCCACTTTTATGTTCTTCCGTCTGTCTCTTCCTTTTCTATCTCTCTCGCTTGGTCCTCAGCTCCCTCCCAACCTTTTAAATATTGGTTTGCTTCAAGGTTTTGCATTTGGTCTTCTTCTCTCTATATACCCCATCCCATTTTATCTACTTCTATAGCTGAAATTAACATTTTTATGCAAATGAATCCTTAATCTATATTTCTACTGTCAATGTTTTCCAAGAATTCTAGGACCATATTTCTTTTTTTCCCTTTTAACTAGTATTTTGTTTTTATTTTGAGTTCCAAATTTTTCCCCTCCGTCTTTCCCCTCCCTAAGACAATAAGGTTATATATGTGAAATCATGTAAAACATATTTCCATGTTTTCTAGGACAATATTTCCAATTGCCATTTGGGATATCTCTCATCTTCATGGCCTGTTGCACCTCAAACTAATATATTTATACTAAACCTGACATGTTTCTTTTCAAACTTGCTCCTCCCACTAACTTCCTGTTTCTGTTGATGATACAAGCTCAAGATTTCCACATATCCAAAACAAAACTCGTTATCTTCACCCCAAGACTTCTCTCTCCCAAACTTCCCTATTAGTGTTGAGAGCACTCCCATCCTCTCAATTATTCAGGCTGGGAGCCTGATGCAATACTTAGTCTTCATTGTCACTAACCTCACATTTCCAATCACTTCCCAAATCTTGCCAATTCTATGTTCACAATACATTTCATGTATGCCACCTTCTTTTCGCTCACAGTCATCACCCTCATTTAGGATCTAATCACAACCTCACCTGGACTATTTCGATAACCTTTGATGTGGTTTCTCTACCTCAAGTCTCTCACCACTTTAATCCATCCTCCACCCAGCTGTTGACGTCCCCCCCCCCCGAAATGCAAATTTGACCATGTCATCCCTTATTCAATAAATTTCAATGGTTATCTATTACCTTCCAGATCAAACATATACAACTATGGCATTTAAAGCTCTTCACTTGGCCTCTTCCTAATTTTATTTCTCTTCATGCACTCTATGATCTAGTTATGCTGACTGTTCTTCATACGTGTGTTCCATCTCTTCTCTTGAGTACCTTTTCACCAACTGCCCTCCCAAGTTCTTCTTCTGCTAAGTTCTTCTTACCTTCATCTTTTAGATCCCCTTGTTTGGTTTTTTTTAAGACACAGATCAAACACCATTTTCTGCATGAGCCCTTCCTCTCTAAGGTTTCCATCTCTACTGTATATATTTTGTATTTACAATTTCTGGCCTGCTGTCTACCCCACTAAAATGTGAACTCCATGAGGGCAGGAATCATGTTTGCTTTCTTCTGAGCTTAGCATATATTTGGGTATATAGTAAACACAATAAATGCTTGTTGATTGGTTGATTGATGGATGGCACCATCATTCTCACAATCACCTAAGATCATAACTTTGGAGTCATTTTTCAATCTTCCCCTTCCCTCACCACATATAATCAACCAATGCCAAGTCATATTTATTTTAACTCTATATTATCTCCTATATTCACACCCTCCCCTCTACTCCCACTGAATCACTTTTCTTTATGGCCTCATTTTTTTTCCACCTAGGCCATCACATAGCTTCTTGCTCCCAGTCTATCCCTTCTTCAACTCAACCTTCCTAATGTACAACCGTAATTTATTATTGCTCTACTCAAAACCTTCTGTTGGCTTCCCATTATCTACTAAATAAACTCCTCATCTTAGAATTTAAAGTCCTTTATGATTCCTTCTTGCTTATGTTACTCTCATCCATGCATTCCTCCATGTCATGAATGTATCCCCCCTCCCATCAGTGAATGCATCCTCCCTCCTGGTAGAGTGTATCTATCTACTGAAATCCTTCCTTTCTTTTAACATCCATCCTCCTCTATGCAACTTTCACAGATTCCCCTCTATGCACAGTCCCAGACAAAAGTTATTTCTTTCTCTTTAAATGTCAAACAGTACTTTGTCTGAACTTCTCCTTTGCAGGTATATTCCCCTTATATTCTAGTTATTTGTTTATATATCTTTATCACCTGTTAGATAGTTACAGGAATGAAAGCGGAAGCTCTCTGTAATGATTGTAGTATCTACCATAGAACTGGATATGAGTTCTTTGACTCTGTGTAAAGAGACAGATGTTTTTGCCCTTTGCTAGAGGACAGATGCCATCAAGAGCTCCTTGAACACCTTTGTGTCCTTTAGACATCTTTAATTCATTATGTCCAAAAATCCATTCATTATCGTCACCCCACCCTCCCCACTTTAAAACTTCCTTATTACTGTTGAGGGCACCACTATTTCCAATTAGTTAGGATCACATCCTGTGTGTCATCCTTGACTATTCATTTTCTCTCACCTCCCATATCAAATATGTTGCCAAAGCTTATTGATTTTACTGTCATAACACCTCCTGAATATTCCCCTTTCTTTCCTCTGATACTACCAGCCTGGTGAGGATTTTCATCATCCTAAACCTGTACTACTGCAATAGCCTGATGTGTCTACTTGCCACAAGTCTCTCTCTACTCCAATCCATCCTCCACTCAGTCACCAAAGTGATCTTCCTAAAGTATAGATGTGACTATGTTACCACCTAGTAAATAAAATCCAGTGGCTACCTATCACTTCCAAGATCAAATATAAAATTTGGTATTCAAAGCTCTTCATAACCTTACACCTCCTACTTTGCAAGTCTTCTTATACCTTACTTCCTGAGATGTGCTCTTCCATCTACTGACAATGGCCTCTTTGCTATTACTTGAGGATGACAACTCATCTCCTGACTCTATCCATTTTCACTTGCCTGGTACTCCTGGTCTCTCCATCACCTGGCTTCCTTGGCTTCTTTGAAGTCCAATCTAAAATCCCACCTTCTACAAGAAGGATTTCTGGATCCTCCCTAATGCTAGTGTCTTCCTTCTTTGGATTATTTCCAATTTATGCAGTATTATTTTACAGAGTAAATGATATCAACTAGTTCTCTGAAAAAAAAGCTATGACACTTTGAAGTTTAATTTGAATTTTTCCCATTTTCTCCCTCATTTTCTTAAGTCTAGACAATCAACAAAATGATTAATCAAGCCCTTATTTGTAGCATTTGATGATTTCTAATGTGTAGATGCTCACAGTGAAAATTTAACAGTCTCTTCTCTTGGGTCAGCTCCAGTACACCCCTGTCAGTCTCTAGATCTTGTTTGTACGTAGTTGTTTGACATACGATGTCTGCCCCATTAGGCTCTGAATTCCTTAAGAGTAGGGACTGTCTTTGCTTTCCTTTGTATCCTCAATGCTTTACGCAGTGCCTGGCACACAGCAGGCACTTAATAAATGCTTGTTGAATAGCTGGCTAACAAAGTGAAAGTGAAATATGTGTTTTACAATCCTAAAAAATTGTCTTTAGCTTTTGAGTGACTGTAATAAAGGGGATGGATTATTCTTTATATTTTAAAGTAAGTGTTAATGTGAACTTATGATTCTTTCATGTTGTAAGAATTTATTTTGTGGTGGAAGAAATAGTTTTTCTATACCTGATTTCTACTTTGTACATTGAGTACAACATAAAAGAGACCAGAAGAAGAGACTGACAAATTTCTGTTATGGGAGT
The DNA here is from genome assembly GCF_003287225.1 of Phascolarctos cinereus. NCBI lineage: Eukaryota > Metazoa > Chordata > Mammalia > Diprotodontia > Phascolarctidae > Phascolarctos > Phascolarctos cinereus. The sequence continues at coordinate 236,999,473 of NW_027555514.1, read as the reverse complement.
TCTACTCTAGGGCGGGGCATATTAGGGTATATAAGGGGAGAAAAATCTGACTGTCCTGTCTTTGGTCCAGACTTTCCTAGGACAAAATCAGTCTTGGTAAGTCCAGCAGATCAGGGGGTTCTCTTGATCATCCATTAAAATTGTAAATTCCTTAAGAAGAAGATCTAGGTGTTGGGGGAAAGAATGACTAGTGGGTATCCCTTGGATTATTTGGGAGCTTTATCTATTGCCCATGTGCTTTCAGGGGTGATGCTCATTATTTCTATGCATTTGTGAAAAAACTAAAAATCCTTTATAAATATGGTGCTGGGGACCAGTGTCCTCTTACAGTTCACAATTGTGAGACACAGAGAGAAACAGAGACATAGAGATAGAGAGAGATAGGAACATTTAGTGAGACAGAGACAGAGAGACAGAAAAAGACAGAGATAGAGAAATAGACAGAAAGAGAGAGGAAGGATGGAAGAAAGGAGAAAGGTAGAGAAGGGAGGTGAAGAAAGAAGGAAGAGAAGAGATGAGAAGAGAAAAGGATATAGGGATAGAAAGAAGTAAGAAAAAGAAGAGGAGAAAGAGAAAAAAGAGGGGGAGAAGGGAGAAAAAAAGACGAGAGAGAAAGAGGAGGGAAAAGTGGAAAAGAGAAGAGAAGACAGAGACTTAGCCTCTTCTGTTATTGAAAAGAAACCAAGATGCTATTTTTAAAAAATCAAATTAAGTTCACTTGAATATAACTTGATTTAAGATACAAAGATTGTTCAAAATTACCAGATGCTTCATTTTCAGTAAATAGAGGTGACCAATTCAAATAAATGACTTCACTTGATCCAGGAAAATCAAGTCAATACTTAGTGAAAAGTCTGGAGCAAGAACTAACATCCCTGTAGGATAAAATGATTAAAAAGAATGTGGCTTAGTGGATTAGGTAACTGATTGGATTTAAGAGCTTTTGGCTACAGTTTTGACTGTCAGTTATTTTCTGTGTCACTGTAAATCAGCTCCCTAACTTCTCTGAATCTTGAGGATTTTAACCATAACATCAAAGACGCAGCATGGCATAGTCTGCAGAGGATTGGCTTTGGAGTTAGGCGTTAAGACTGGCCTATGATCAGTCCTGCCTGACCTACTCAAGTGTCTGACCCTGGGCTAATCACTAACTTTTAAATATTCTGGAAAACTCTCTAAGACTATGTAAGTCATAGCCAACTTACCATACAGGTCCAGACTAATGCAAGAAAAAGATCCCATTTAACTCCAATTGAATGAGCACCTTTCCCCTTTCTGATTACCAAAAAGGAACAGGACTCTTGTAAGTGTAAAACTTATAGCATCTTCTCACAATAGCACCCCTCCCCCAAAAAAGCTACCCTAAATTCAAGAAAGTCTTGGAGTCAGCTAATGCTCAAAGCCGTAACTCAAGAGCAAATTTATTTATTTATACCTGCCAGCAACATTAGTTCAAAATAAAAGATGTTTAATTAAACATTATAGCATATGACATAGCACGAAGAAATCCCTCCAAAACCATAAGGGAATAAACTCTCTCAGAGGTTGCCACATCACTAATGTTTCAGGGTATATAAGAAGAGAATATGCATCCCTAGGGAGCTCACACAGAGGAAACACATATATGGGATATGTGTGTTCAGGGAACATGCTTGAATGGACATACGCAATAGAGACATGTATTTGGAGTCAACAAGTGGAGGGTATATACATCAGGAACTCATGTGGAAAAGGCACATGTGTGTTTGGGTAACTCACACATCTACTGCTATAGAGATGTTGACCTCCTTTGATGTCATCCTGTGACAATCAAGGGTATAACTTTGCCACTTGGCTTACCATTTCAGTTGCTGGTCATAGCATCTCTGGGCTGGGTGTCATGTCTCCACTTCCCAGTGGGAGTTGATGTTAGACATCTCCACTGGCCTCATGGTCACCAATCTTTTCTGTATGACCATGCTCTGGGATTCAGCAATCTAGTGTCTGAGAAACCAGCAATTACTCTCTACTACCATCTGCTGGGGTACAGTTCTAGAAAGCCTTAGCCTAACAGTAAAATAATTAGGCATATTTTAATATATGACCGAGGCCTATGCCTACCACACCAAGTTAGACCAACAAAAGCTAACAAAATGTTCCTGACAAAAATCATCTGTTTTTAAACAGATAATATTTATTTTAAGTCCATGGGTCCCAGATAACTGTCTGATGTATGCTTAGGAAATTCTCTATAATTCCAACTACTTCTCTCATTGTGAATCTATGCTCTCAAAATACATTTCAGGAATTCTGAATTCAAAATCCCCCACAGAAACTCTGTGAGGGTTGGGGCCCTGAAGTGAGCCTTACTCTCAATATCCTCTTTGATTGGTATATAAATTAACCCAGAGGCTAGAACCAAAACTAGATGAAGCAAAGACCTTATCTTCTACCTCTTTGATCCACATTCCTATCTGTACCAGGCATTTGTCACCTCCAACAAAACCCCTTTTGTTGGCCTCTGTCCAGCACAGAGGGACTGTCTCTCTACAACCAACCCTATTCATTTTAAGTGCTATGCCTCTTTGGCTAAAAAAAATGTATATATAACCTTAAATAAACAATAAGGTATAACCTTAAATAATATCACTTCCCTACACTTCCCTAAAGATCTGTGAACTGAAATTAATAAGTCCAAAACTGAAAAATCTGAGAATCATATAAAACAATGTATATAAAGTTCTTTGACAACTCTAAAGCATTATAGAAGTGTTCACCATTATCAGCCACCATAGTGCAGATATTTATGGGGTGGGAGAAAGAAGAGTAGACATTTTTTTTTTAAGACATGGGATTTCAAATAGAAACCTGGGGACAGAGTGGCCTGGATTCAGGAGATCCAGTATGCACTTAATGCTGATTTCTGGCATCAAAGTTTTATAGATTTAGAGCTAGAAGGGACATAAGAGACCACTGAGTCCATTTCCCTCATTTTACAGATGAAGATATTGAGGCACAGACAAATGAGGTGATTTGCACCATTGTGGTGCCAGAAGCAGACCACTTGGATTGGTAGATGACTACCCAGGCAACATTTTCAATCAGAACCCAAAATGCGGTAGGCCTGGGGCCCAGACAGAGATGGACTTTGCTTCTCTAGTTACTAAAATGGGGCCAATGGTAATGACTCAACCTAGGCCTAAATAGTGGAAGAAGGGTGGCATAGTTGAATGAATAGTAAGGATAAGGAAAGTGGTGACAGGGAGAGAGAAGTGGTTGTTTTTTCTCTAAATCGGTTCCAAGCTAACTCAAATATACATGTGATTTACTTCAATTGTCTTCAAATTATACCAAAATTCCCTCACTCTTAAGAAAATATAAAATTATAGCTTCCACCCAAGCCTGAGGGTATGGGGTGCTGTCCCCTCTCCCTTTTGACTAAACAGCCCATCTGCTCTGGGCCAGTCACACAGTCTGGACCAGGTTTGGTCTTATGGGAACTTGACCACCCAGAAGAAAGGTCATTTTCATTTTCTTTCACCTTTTGCTTCATCACACCTCTACCCCAGCAGTGGGGAGGGGCTGGGAATTATTAAAGCTTTAGTTTGGTTCATAAAGAGGGTCTTCTCAAGGTGTAGAAGAAAAGAGAAAAATATTCAATATACATCGTAAATAATGGATGAGACTGTTGTCTATTCCCTCCCCAAAAAGAAATACTTAATACAAAAGGCTTTCACAAGTATGCCTTGACAGAATTTCAAATGAGCCCACTGTTAGCTAGTATCATACTTTCTTGGGAAGTTGAGACCTAAACACTAGAGCATGAAGCAGTTTGTGGGACTACTGAATAGACATTTACATTTTTCCTTACTCTATATAGTCCCCTTGAAGGCGGAGATCTTCTGGCAAACCAAGGAAGAGATTTGGCTCATCTGTCTCCAACTGGTGGGTATTTTCTTCAAGAAAGAAACTCCCTCTACCACCAGCCCACTCTTAGCAAGGGCCTTAGGTTCTACAGACCACAAAGTCATCTCTAAGCTGGGACATAACCATCCTGAGATTAATGTTCAGTCACCCTATGCTCAGAAAAGAACAGACACAGAAGAGAAAGCCCCAGATTCAGGTTCAGGGTCACCTAGCAGGATATATATCCTTTAGTTTCTATGTCCTTATATTTCAATATTTCTACTGAGGTAGGAAGAAGGATAATTCCTCTTTCCAACCCTTTTGGAAGTACTTGCCACACAGAATATTGAAGGGAGGAAAAGCCACATAGGGTGGAGTCATTTCCTTTTAAAAGTTCCACTGAGATATCCACTCTTCATGCTCAGTGGCCAATAAGGAAACTGACCCTATTATACAAAGCATCTGCTATATGCCAGACACTGTGTTAGGCACTTGAGATACTAAGACAAAAAATAATCCTTGCCCTTAAGGAATTTAAATTCTTCTGGGGCAATATGGAGATAAGTAAATGTTATTGTTTGTCATTCTTAGTCCAAAAGAGAGCCAATGATATCAGGAGAGTGACATCTTGACTTGCAAGTAAATTGGATTTAAGTGAAACAGAACTGTGTAAAGTCATTAGCCTGACTTTCTCCTCCAGAGTCATTGGAGTCCAGTGGCAAGGCATAGATCAGGATGACTGGTGATGGCTCCTAAGCAAATATAATATAAGCATAATAGTATAAGTTAAATATAATAGTGCAAGTATGTACTTATATAATAACATGTAATAATGTGTGATGTAATACACAATGATGTCAAGAGATGGTGGAGACAAAAAGTTGGAGTGACCAGATAAGACTCCATGTAAGGATGCACTTGAGCTATGCCTGGAAGAAAGCTGGGAATTCTAAGGGGCAGAGAGAAAGTTGGAATGAATTTTAGACATGGGGATGACGTGCTATGATACAGGGGTGGGAGATGTCATGAATGGGAAATAATTAGCAGGCCAATTTGTTTGGAATGGAGATTTTGTAAAGGGAGATAAGATGAAATTGGACTGGAAAGGCTGTCTGCAACCAAACTGTCAAGCACCTTCAATGTCAGGCTGAGGACTTTTTTTTTTTTATCTTATCATAAAGGCAATAGGAAACTTTGGAAAAATTGTGAAATTACCTATTTTACAATGTTGTTTTTAAAGATAAACCATAATGAAGACTGATCTTTATTGTTGTTATGTCTAACTCTGTGATCTTGTAGCCTTAATGCTGTTCATGAGGTTTTCTTGGTAAAGATATTAGAATGACTTGTCATTTACTTCTTGAGTGGGTTAAATGACTTGCCCAGGGTCACACAGAGAGGAAGTGTCTGAGGCTGGATTTGAACTCAGCTCTTCCTGACTCCAGGCCCTATCTATCCAGGCTCTACCCACTGAGCCACCTAGCTGTCTCTGATCTCCTGGCCTCACAAAATCCTAGCATGAATACATTGGCTGGTAGGTATTTTAGGCTCAGAGGTTTCAAGTAACAGAGACATCTATATTGAATTAAAATTTAATTTTGATTGAATAATACACAAAGCACATAACCATACTCACTGATATGTAATAAAAATGCAAAAGATACAAGGAGATGCATATTTTTGGTCCACCTCAGTACCATCTATTGGATGCCTGTCTGTATGGCTCTGAAAAAGAGACCACACAAGTAAAAGTACCCAAAGGGATGTCTTTATTTATTAAAAAATAACTCAACTGCTAAATGGCCTGAAGATGTTTATCCTTCTTGAAGTGGACCATGACATCAGGAAGGTGATGCCATGACTTGCAAGTGAATTGGATTTAAGTGAGGAAAGGCTGTTCAAGGTCACCAGCCTTACTTTCTCCTCTGGAACCATCTGGGTCTAGTGGTAAGATATAGATCAGGATAACTGAAGATGGACCCCAACTAAAGAACTTAGGGCCTTGATGTATTATACTGATATGAACAGGACATGGAATCTCTTACAAATATACCAATCTTGAGCAGGTGTGATAAGGCTAAACATATAGGTATCACTCATGGATATGCATCAGTCACTCTAGCCATTTCTGTTTATATATCCCTCTTCTTCTGGCTTGATATAACTGGTCTCTATAAGTAGACCACATCTTCTCCTTCCAGTCTTGGAAAACTGCCATGAATGCAGATAACCTTACAGGCTCCTGGGCAAATGTTAGATTGCAGTTGGAGGCAGGCCAACTTTGTTCATGGTATTTTGAATTTCTTCAATGTCTATTTATCGAACATCTATTATGTGTTAGGCACCATACACTGTTGTAGGCTTTAGGCTAGAAGTGCTAAGGGTCTTACTCAACTAAAAACACTAAAGACATATTTCTTCTACACAGACCTTTCATTATTATAATAATATTAGTTTTGGAAGTCTTTTAGGGTTCTGTTATTTCATTGTTCACTCCCCTCTTTTTTGTTCAGAGGCAATATTACTCAGTATTTCTCTATGTCTTTCACTGCCACCTTAAAGAGGAAGAAGTAGTTGTGAGCTCTTACTTTTTAGCATAGTAAGAGTCAAAGTGCCCCATCAATATTTTACACATCCTTACAAGAATTAAAGTATTTGAAATGCCATTTGCACTCAGTTCTATGTGAAGGGGAGTGCTAAATTTCATATGCTGACTACATAGGGTTAGTGAGACTTTCAGTCGGTAGATTCAAAAGATCTTTCATAACATAAAAAGATCAGCATTGCCAAGAACAAATGACTGGCCCTGAAACGCCTTTGTTCCCCTAGTCATTGATATGTAAAACAAAAGGAAATTCTTTGGCAGGGAACTGGGAACTACCAGATGGTTTCTATCTGTTTTCTCATTGATTGTATAATTAAAATTCCTTCTAATCATCTGAAAATTAAAATTGACAATCTACAATAGAGAGATCCTATGTTTTAAAGAGATAGCTCCTGCTTCGTAGCACAGTTCCCACAGTGGGTCATTGGCAAATATTTAGGGAATTTAGCCTTTGGAGATAGTTTACTTATTTAGGCCATTTTAGGCCATTGAGTAATTCAAGTAACTGTTTACATTGTCTCCATCCCAGTGGCATTTTGGCCATGTGGATACAGCCTTAGTCCGACATATTAAGATTATGAATTTACAACAAAAAAATTTTCCTGAAAACTTTCCCTTTTGAAGTGAGTCAGGGCTCATATGTTCTGTGAATTAATAGGCATACTGGCCTAACAAGAGATTAGTTACTAAGGAAAATATCAATAAACCAGTCAGCAAATCTCATTGAGTCCATGTCATCAGCAGCAGTGGAAGCAGAGATTATTTATCCAGGGAGCCTAGAATATGGGACTGCTGCTAACTCATTTATCTTCTGTAGAATGATTTGCATCCTAAGGGGCTCAAATAGGCTGCCTTCCCATGTGTTCTGATCACATTTCTTCTGCTGGTCATAAGCCTGTGTGTTTTGAACTGATATATGTTTCATTAACCTTGGCTTTGAAAGGCATGGTTAAGTGATACATTAGGGCTGAAGGTGAGTGGCCTGTAGTCCTTGCTGCACAGAGTATTGGGAAAATTACTTTCTCTTCGGGTCTTAGTTTCCTTTTTCATTAAGTGAAGGGACTGGATGAAATGAGCTTATAGGTTCCTTCCTGACTGAACACTCTCTGCCCCATCTAGTACATTAGTGTGGAAAGCAAGTGGCTCTGAAGTCAGAGAACCTAGATTTGCATCTCATCTCTGACAACACCTGTGTTACTTTGGACAAGTCATGGGCCTCAGTTTCCTCATCTACAAAATAAGTGAGTTCCAGCTCTCAATTTATAATACTGGGACACTTATGCTTTAATTTGTATAGGGAACTCACTCTACCAATGAAAGCACCTTCTAGTCTTAGGGAATTGCTTAGGACATTGAGATTTGAAATAATTTGCCCAAGGTCATACAATCAAGATGTGTCAGAGTTGGGGCTTGAACCTAGGTCTTCCTGGCTTTGTGTCAGCTACTCTATCCATTATGCCACATTGCCTGTCAATTTTTCCATTTAAAATAGAATGGACTGGTGTCATTAATCGAGTTTTCCTTTATTCAGCAATCAATGAGTATTTATTAAAAAGTATTTGTGCCAGGTACTGCAGATATAAAGAAAGGAAAAAACAGGGTCCCTGATCCCAAGGAGCTTACACTGGGTAAGAGGAAGAGACAAGAAAAGATTCCAGACCTTAAATTATACCAGAAAGTAATCATCCAAACTGTTTACTACTGATTTGAAAAAAAAGAAAAGTAGATTAGTGGAACAGACTAGCTAAGGAAGAATCAGAAATAATTAAGCACAATGACTCAATTTTTGATAAGCCCAAGAAAAGAAATTCCTTGAGGAAAAGCTCCCTACTTATCAAAAACTTCTGGGAAAATGGAAAACATTTTTGCAGAAATTAGTTTTAGACCCTACAATAAGCTCAAAATGGATATGTAACCTGAATGTTAAAGGTGATACCATAGGAAAATTAGAAAAAAGTCAGATCAGCAATCTTTCATAGCTGTGTGTGTATGTGTGTGCGTGTGCGTGTGTGTGTGTGTGTGTGTGTGTGTGTGTGTGTGTGTGTGTTTGATTCTAAACCAGAAAAAAGGAATACAGGTAATCACAAAAGAAAAATAGATCACTTTGATTACAATAAAAGTGAAAGGTGTCTGGGGGTGGGGGAAAGAATCTCAAAAAGATAAGGGAATTATTTACCTGGGAAAAATCAATCAATCAATCAACATTTATTAAGTGCCTGCTATGTGCTAGATACTGTGCTAAGCACTGGTAACACAGTAGGCAAAAAAGACAGCCCCTGCCTTCTAGGAACTTACAGTCTGAAGGGGTGAGACAACATGCACACACATGTACAAAGCAAGCTATATACAGAATAAATAGGAAATAATTAACAGAGGGAACGCATGGGAGTTAAGAGGGATTGGGAAAGGTGGTCTGTAGAAGGCAGGATTTAGTTGAGAGTTAAAGGAAGTCAGGGAGGTCAGTAGTTGAAGCAGAAGAGGGAGAGCATTCCAGGTATAAGGAGAGAAGCCACAGGCCAGAAAGAATGCCTGCAGCAGAGAGATAAAGTGTCTTGTTCATGAAATGGCAAATTTTGCCTCAAATATCTCCACTAAGAGTCTGAGAGCCAAGACATATACAGAACTAGCACTAATGTATGACCAAAAACTCTTCTCCAGTAGGTAAATGATAAAAAAAAATGAATAAATAGTTTTCAAAAGGAAAAATTACAAACTCACTAATAATATGGAAGAATGTTCCAAATTGCTAATAATAAGTGGAATGAAAATCACAACTCCTCGGTTTTATCTCTTACGAACAGGGATTTTGATTTCATTGGTAGAGGAGTTTTCTCTACCAAGGGCAGTATCTTCTCTGAGAGTTCCACTCTTAGTTTCCCAGGGCACTGAAAGGTTAAGTGAATTACCTAGAATTACACAACCAATATATCACAGGCAGGATTTGAACCCACATCTTCTTTGACTGAAGGCTGACTCTTTATCCACCTGATCGCACAGTCACTGAGATCTGAAGTTTCTCCTTATATCTAGCAAATTGGCAACAAAAAAAGATCAACCCAGTTACTGATGGCTGGATTGTGAAAAAACTAAAGCTCTTTTGCTAAAACTGTAAATTGGTCCTACTTGTTTGGAAAGTAATTTGGAATTGTGCTAAAAAGTGACTAAAATGTCCATAATCTTGGACCCAGAGATCCCTTTCCTGGGCACATATCCCTCTCATTCTTTTTTAGGGGTAGAGGAGGAGAAATAAGGCTGATGTGTATGAAGCATCATATATAATGTCAAACTTAGTTGCTCTGGTGGTTAGATTTGTTGACTTTTTCCCCCCTCATTTTTATTTGTTGATATACAGGATGGATTTCTAGAAGCAGAAGGGGAAGAGGCATATTGGGAAATGCGGGTGATGTGAAAACAGAAGTCATTGATTAAAAAAAGGGGTTTTTTTATTTTTTTCTCTTTTAAATAGTATTTTATTTTTCCAATTATACGTAAAGACAATTTTTAACATTCATTTTTACATAAAAAGTTTTTTAAAAGCTCTATGAATAGGCTCCAAGATGTTAGTGAACATTGTAGAGAGTAGGGGCAGCTAGGTGGCGCAGTGAATAGAGCACTGGCTCTGGATTCAGGAGGACCCAAGTTCAAATCTGGCCTCAGACACATAACACTTACTAGCTGTGTGACCTTGGGCAAGTCATTTAACCCCATTGCCTAAAGCCCCCCCAAAAAAAAATGTAGAGTAAATACATGGTTACTTGAAGAAGGAGAGGGCACTAATGGCTTGTGGAATCAGGGAAAGTTTCACTAAAGATGTTGCATCTGAAGTGAGCACTGAAAAAAAAAGAAAGACTCTGAGAGGAAAAGATGAATAAGGAATGAATTCTAGCCTATGACTAATGACATCTCAAGGTGATGTCTTGACTTGTGAGTTACTTGGATTTAAGTGAGGCAGAACTGTGCAAAGTCACCATCCTCACGAGTCATCAAAGTCCAGTGGCAGGACAAAAATTAAGATGCCTGGCGAAGGCCCAGGAGGCAATGGATGGTCATGGAAGATGGACTGTGACTTGCAGAACAGCAAGTTGACCAGGTTGACTGGAATGTAGGCTGCATATAGAAAGGCTGCTTCTTCATCAGAATTTTCAGTGAATGAGAATATACTTTGTATAGCTACTAGCAGAGTAGTCACATGGGAATCATACTTTTATAGCCTGGAGGGATGTTAATAAATAGCAAGGCTGGGATTCAAACTGGAAATCCCACATCCTCTGACCTCATTTCACTGTGATCATTCCACTGTGATGACCTCTTTCCCCACCTAGGCAATACAGATTTGCTGCCAATTTTAGGGAGGATGATTTTAAATTTAGCATGAGGAGTCCTTGTTAGACAAAGTAGATAACCTAGATTGGAATATCAGTCTTGAAAATCAGAAACAGGATGAATGATAGGGAGTGAGTTGTTCTGCAAGGTGATCTTACAGTCTCAAGCTCAAGCCTCTTTTTTCCTTGGAGGTGTGTGTGTGTGTGTGTGTGTGTGTGTGTGTGTGTGTGTGTGTGTGTTATACTTCTCCATCTTCTTAAAGTTCATATGGAGAACATAATTTGACCTTTTCTTGGTCCTGCTTGCCTTTGAGTTCTCCTTTGTCCTTCTTTGTTAGAGTTCCCATTCAAAGTAGCTTTGAGGTTGCTCCTTCGAATCTACTATGAGCTGAAAAACTAGGACTCAATCTTGTTAGCTTTTTTGACATCTTGGAACACCAACTTGCCAGAGACATCATCAGTTAGGACCTGTTGTTCTAGATACAACTGTGGACATTGTAGCCATGTTGTGGCTAAAATGTAGCTACGGGTAAAAGGAGAGAACAAAGACTTATAAAGCACCTACTATATGTCAGGCACTGTACTAAATGCTTTACAAGAGTTTCAAAGTTTATAGAGAGGAATAGTCTTTTATGCTGGTGAGTCCCATGATAGCTGGGGGATGTCATTGTCACAGAGCAGTATATGCTATTGGGAGATGCCACCTTTAAAAGTCAGCTTAGCATAGTATCATGTAAAGAGCACAAGAGTGAAAGTCAGGGGACATGAGTTCTGTCATTAGCTAGCTGTGTGATCCTGAGTAAGTCACTTCAACTTGCAGGGCCTCCGTTTCCTTATTTGCAAAAATTAAGAGGTTGAGCTCTAGATTCCCTTACTCACAACCCCCCCAATCCTCAAACGGACCTGTGATTTTGAGGGGGGACATCTTTCATGTCTTTGTCTTGACTCAGGAAACTAGCAGGCTGTACAGAAATCATCTTTTGCTTTCCCCACCAGACCAGCCCATCTCTGTTTTTGCTTATACATTTCTTTGATGAGAAACTTTATTCCAGGTCATTTTTTCAACCCTTTGTTCCCAAGTTCCCTTAAACCTTAAAATTCTATGACTCTTTTATTTGGGAATAACTAACTTCAGGTTTCTGAGAATTACTGAGACTTACTCTTTTCTTTTTTTTTGAATTCTTCTGTGCCTGTTTGCCTCAAAATTACATTAATAATCCAAAACAGATTAGTATTTGAGTAACTGTCCTTCCCAGCAAATCTTGATTTCCCTTTGGTTCTATACAAGAAAGTTTTCATTACTTCCAATTGGCATAACCTCCTTGATGTGAAAAGAACTGGGAAATCCTCAGAAGAAATGCATCTTGGGTACCTGTATAGGACAAGTTGTCAAGTTGCTTTGGGACACTCTGCAAGCGTTGGTGATGAAATTACTGTAGCTTGCTTGCTTTCAAACACTTCTCTTTCATCACTCCATCAAATGCTCTTGTTATCTGAAGACTAGGCCACAAGTGTGTGGGATTTTTCAGGCACCAAGATATGGCGACGGAGCAAACACAGGAAATAGAGGCCTTCATTATTAGTAATGTCCTAAATGGTCAAGGGACTCACTGACTCCTTTTTCCAAGAAACCAACTCCAGAAACACAATGTTTTCTCCTGAGCTTAAATCAAAAGCAGATACAACAAAGGCTTTAAACCGAGAAATAATAGATTTCCTGGCATCAGGTACTGAAAGAATTGCACACTATTTAGACTTCTCAAAAAATTGGCTATGTTTTTTTAGCTGGGGTCCAAAATTTCTCTGGAAATTATTGTCCATGTTAACTATAAAACTACTAAATGGTTTATTATTGTCAAGTTCAGTTAAAATGGATAGCCTTGATCTAAAAGTAAGTCCCCTCGGGGAGTTATCTAGGGGTAAGAATGTGTTTGAGGAGTCTATTGTGGAGCATCTCAATAAATCAATTCTATGCAGGAAAATCTGATATTCCTTTGGAATTTTCCATGTTTGCCTAGGTCTTGCCAGGTTATTAAGACCAGTGGTTCTCATACTAAAGAAGAAAGACAATGTACCTCGGTGGTAAGTATACTAGTTTTGAAGAAGACTTGAGTTCAGATCTCCTCTCTGTCACTTATTGCCTATGTGGTCTTGGGGAAGTCACTTGAACTTTCCGATCCTCAGTTTCATCCTCTGTGAAATTAGAAAGTTGAACTAGATGACCACTGAGGTCCCTTGTAGAATCTCTGGTCCTAATTTGAAGATAACTTGGAGGCACAATGGATTGAGCACTGGGCCTGGAGTCAGAAAAATCTAAGTTCCAATCCAGCTTTAGACATTTTCTCATTGTGCAACCCTGAGCAAGTCACTTAACCTATCTGCCTCAGTTTCCTCAACTATAAAATAATAATAGCACCTGCCTGCAATGTTTTTGTCAGGATTGAATAAGATATTTGTCTTAGCACAATGTATATGCCATAAACGTGTTAGCTATTATTATTTTTTAAGTAATGTATTTTCAATTAAAGTATGCCAGGTATGGTAATGCATGCCCAGAATCTCTGCTAATGGGGAATCCGAAGGTGGAGAGCTTGAGTACCCTAGTTCTAAGTTAGAGTAGTACTAAAGCCAATTGGGTGTCCACAATGAGTCTAGCAGCAGAGTGGTGAGCACCCCAAAATTAGAATTCACTAGGTTCCTTAAGGGTGGGTGAAGTGGCCCAGCAGATCAACTAAACAGATTAAAGTTTCTGTATCCATCAATAACGGGAATGGACCATAAATGGACATTGCACTTATGGCCTGGGAAAGTTAGGGAATAAATAAATAGATGAACAGATAGAGATCAATAGATAGATAGATAAATAGATGAATTAATAAATTTTTTAAAATATCATGAACATCAGAAATTCATATTAGTCTTATTTGTACTCACAAATTGTACTGATATAGGTTCATAGATTGTTAGAGATAAAAGAGTCCTTGGAGATCAAAGGATCATAAATTCATAGATTTAGGGACCTTAGACCATCTCATCCAATCCCCTCATTTCACAACTGAAGCACAAAGAATTGATGTGACCTTTCCAAAGTCATGCAGCTGGTTAATAGCAGAATTAAGAGTTAAATTTAAATGTCCGAATTAACAGAAAATTGAATTTAGGCCTCAAATATTACACATGACCATAAATGTAGGGTTTACAGGGACCTTAGAAACAAGCTATTCCAATCTCCTCACTCTACAGATGAAGAAACTGAGGTCTGGACAGATTAAATAGTCTGCTCATGACCTGTAGTGGTGAGTGACAGAGGAAATATTTGCACCTGAGCCCTCTGATTCAGAACCCACTGTCCTTTCCAATCTACCATGGTACTTTTAGCTCAATTTCATAGTGAGAAGACCATTAGACTGGAATTCAGGAGACTTGGGTTCCGCTTTGTGTTTTCTACTTACTAGTCATATGACCAGAGGATATTTCATCTTTGTGGACCTATCAGTTCCAATAAAATGAATTTTTTTTAATTAAATGTCATCTTCTATATTTTAATGGGTTATCTTAAATGATTCTGGCTGCTGAAACTCTTATTTCTGTATTTTAGGTGTTTGATTCTATCCTATAGGTCAACCACAGTAAATTGATCTGATGATTTTTTTTGTAGTCTTCACCTGCTTCAACCATGACAGTTAGACAAAGGAGACAGTTTTGGATAGAAAGGCCCAGTGCCGTGGAGTGTGAGGCCTGGAGTCAAGAAGACTCATCTTCCTGAGTTCAAATCTGGCCTCAGATAGCTAGTAAGCTGTGCGACCTTGGGCAAGTCACTTAACCCTGTTTGCCTCAGTTTCCTCATCTATAAAATGAGCTGGAGAAGGAAATGACAAACCACTCCAGGATCTTTGCCAAGAAAACCCCAAATGGGGTCATGAAGAATCAGACAACTGAAAAATGACTGAACAGCAAAACAACAACAACAGAATCCACAGAGCTATCAACATGAAATGACAAAATGGATCCTCATTCATCATTTAGTTCAGGGTCACTCAATAGTTATTTAGTAATTGCTCTTTTGCTGACCAATGAGACAACAGTTAGGCAAGTGGGTATTTTGAGTTTGATACTGTCCTGCCAGACTTTTCATAAACGTGAATCATCAGCTCATAGGAAGGGACTTTAGAAGTCATCTGGTCTAAATCCATAATATACAGAGGAGAAACCGAGATTCAGAGAGGTTAAATGATTTGCCTAAGGTTATAGAAGCAATATAGAAGCAATATTTGAGATTCCAAACCATGTCTGCTGACACATTTCATTGGCCATCCCCCCCATGCTGTATTGCCTCCTGCTTTGACTGTGTTTATATACATGCATGTGCCTATCTTTTTTTTTACCAGACATAATTTTTTCATCAGTGTGAGCATCTTTCTTTATCAATGCTGATTGACATTTTCTCTGCATTAGTCTTAGAGAATTGCCTGAGAGCGCTGAGTAGCTTAGTAACTCACCCAGAGTCACACAGCCAATATGTGTGTGAGAGGTGGGACTTGAACCCAGATCCTCCTGACTTGGAGGTCAGCTTCCCATTCATTATTCCATGTTACTGATCTCTCTCTCCCTCCTTCCCTTCCTCTATCTCTGTCTCTCCCTTTTCTGTCTTTCTTTCTCCCTGTCTCTGTCTTCTCCCTTTTCTCGTCTCTGGGTATAGCTAAGTCTACATCTTTATTATCTATCATCTGTCTCTCTTTCTAGCTATGTAGAAAGAGGATACTGGCCTTGGAGGCAGGAAAACTGGAGTTCAAATCCTACCTCTGACACACATTGACTGTATGATCCTGGGGAAGTCACTTCATCCCTCAATGCTTGAGGAAAATGCTTAAAACTAAAAGTTGCAGAATTGCCCCAATCTTCATTGGTAAAGGGAATCTCCTCACCAGGAGTTTGCTTTTCCAATGAAACCTCAGGCTCATTGTCCAAGACAGATAGATGGTAAGATGGATGATACAGATAGATAGGTGATGGAGAGAGATGATAGAGATAGATAGAAAGATAGATGATAAAGATAGGTGGTAGAGATAGAAATATAGACAATAGAAATAAATGGGAGAAATGGAAAGATAATGCATGATTAAGATGAAAAATAGAGATAGATTATAAATAGAGAGATGATCGCTAGAGATAGATAATAGAGATGGATGAAGGAAATAGATGATAGAGATAAATAGGTCATAGATGGATCAAAGAGATAGATTATACAGTTAGATCTATGATAGCTAGAAATAGTGGAAAGAGTAATTAGGACTATGTTCAAAATTTAGAATTTCACCTGTAGCTTCACCATTTGCTTTCTTATGTTCATGTTAGGGCCTGAACATAAGAATTAAAAGAACTATGCAGCCCCCCCTTCCATCCTGCCACTCCCCAACATAACTCAACTGTTTTCCATAATGCAGTTTACTGCCCAACTGACTATTTTCTGTTTTGTAGTTAAATGTAAATGTTGAAGGTGTTTAATTTTGGAGCCCGTTGAAAAATATCTGAACTTTTCCTGTGAGCAATTATAAAACTTTTTTTGTGGTTCTTTCTGCTGAGAGGCAGACACTCAGCATTTGTATGTCTGAGAAATAAATCTCTTGTCAATGCTTTTTACTCCTCCTCATATTCCCAGAACGTTGATTTGTAAAACAGGCCTCCAGCACCTTGGGTTTTTTCTTATGGTGGAGCTCCCTTTCATAAAATGATGTTATCCCAGAGTTCAAAGTTCAGTGTGGCTTATCACAAATATTTGATACTTTGAGATTCTTTCTATAAAGAATTAGCACGCAGAACCTGGGACACCTCCCAAATTTCTGGAGCATTTTGGCTCTGAGGATCAATCACAGGAAAAACCACTCATTTCTTAAACATCTTTCTCCTTGAATAAATCTCTAAGGGTCTCTACTTTCATAAATTATATTATGAAAGAACACTAAGGTCCTAATCCATTGCCTCATTGTGACCTAGAGGTGACGCTGGGTTGTCCAAGGTTATGTCATTGGGGTGCAAACTCTGGCAGGTCCCTCAAAGCTTCAAAAGTTTTGAAAATAGACCCAGAGACAGTTTGGTTGTTTTCAGAGAATTAATCTGATTAAATTCGGGGAAGGTTGACTGCCAGGTGATAAGTTGTTGTTGTTGTGGTTGTTTTTTTAGCAACTGTAAATCAAAAAAGCTGTCTGCTGAGGTGATGGTGGAGGGATTGTGAGCTATGCTGGTGGAGGAAGTAGAGATAAAATCAGGGATACTTGAAATATGAAACAGCTGCAGCTGTCTAGATCTTAACCTAGAGAAGTAAGGTGTGTCTTTGATTTTAACAGACAGAGATAAAATCCAATACGATGTAAACTTCTTGAGGGAAGGGTTTTATCATTTTTCTCTTTGTATCTCCAGGGTTTCTCATGGTGCCTGGCACATTTTTTTTTGTACAGTCCTTTCAGTCGTGTCCGACTCTTCATGACCCCATTTGGGGTTTCCTTGGCAAAGATACTAGAATGGTTTGCCATTTCCTTCTCTAGCTCATTTTACAGATGAGGAAACTGAGGCAAACAGGGTTAAGTGACTTGCCCAGAGTCATACAGTTGGTATCTGAGGTCAGATTTTAACTCGGGTCTTCTTGACTCCAGGCCTAGTACTCTATCCATTGCCCCACCTGTCTTGCCCTACCTGGCACATAGTAGGCACTTAATAAGTCCTTATTGATTGATTGAAGTGCATCTTTGATTTCATCTTGGCAAAATAAAGTATACCCAAGTATTGTTTTATGTAGTAGATTTAAAAAAAATAAGATTTGCTCAGTTGTGTATATATATACGTACATATACATATATACTCAATTAGTATATATAAAACACACACATACATGTATGTATGTGTGTATATATATGTGTGTACATATACATATATATACATATATATATGTATATATATGTGTGTACATATACATATATATATATATATGTGCTTCCTAATCCATTTCTAGTTCTTCCTTTGAGACCAAACAGAGTAAGCCTAATATTTCTTTTCCATATGACAAACGGTGAAGAGAGCTGTCATGCTCTCCTAAAGTCTTATCTTCTCCAGGATAAACATTCCCGCTTCCTTCCACTGAACCTCACATGGTATAGCTTCCAGGTTCACCACCATCCTATTCCTAACCCTCTTCTGAGTATGCTCCACTTTGTCAATGGCCTTTCTCAAATGCAGTGCAGGAATATGGTGCTCTGTCCCTCTGTTTCTGTCTCCTCCCCTCTATCTCTGTAGCTCTCCTCTCTGTCTCCTGTCTTACTACTTCCGTATCTCCATTTCTTTGTCTCTCCTTTTTTGTCTTCAATCTCTGGATCTTTGTGTGTCTTTGCTGCATCTCTGTCTCTATCTCACTCTGTCTTTATCTCTGTTTATCAATCTTTGCCTCATGATGGAAAAGGAGTTTTAATAAAATGATTAAAGTGCCTTTATGGAGATCAGTCACATGCATCAACTTCAGCTATGGGTCATCAGCAGCTCTATGTGTCTGGCATTGTTTCACTAATAAATAGGAGGTAGGGCTTTATTTTTCCATTCAACAACACAAATGTCCACTTTCGTGATCTGGGCTTGACAGTGGTAGGAGAAATGTGATTTGGATTTCTTAACTTCTGAAGAGTTAATTTATGTTTCCTCCCTTTAGGATGTTAATGGGAAAACCAGGTACTGGGAATTAGGAGCCCTGGTGGCTTTCTTTCAGATTTTACTTCTAGGTACTTTGGGGATGTCTAATATCCTTCCCAAACAGCCTTAGGCAATGTCTACCAAATTATCTATGCTCCCAAGAAATGCATATTGAGTTATCTTTATGCAGAAATAGAATCTGTCCTGGGCTTCTTAATCTCTCTCTCTCTCTCTCTCTCTCTCTCTCTCTCTCTCTCTCTCTCTCTCTCTCTCTCTCTCTCTCTCTCCCTCTCTCTCCCTCTCTCTCCCTCTCTCTCTCCCCTTTCCCCCAAACTCCACTTACTTCTCTCTGGGTGTCTCTTCCTATCCCTCTTAAGTTATCTATTCTCAGTTGTAGGTAGCCTCCCAAAAGAGCTCTGGAGGTATTAAATGTGTGTGTGTGTGTGTGTTCATTCTAAATAAGACTGGAATGATAGGTTGGAGCCAGGTCGTGAACAGATTTAATAAACAATCTTCTATCTCTTAAATTATTTTTGGGGGGTTTAATAGTTAAAAAGAAAATCCAGCAACCTTTTATTCATGACGATCCCAAAGAATGGTTCCCAGTGTTTTCTCCCTTAGTCAGCCAAATGAATGAATTTGATATAACAGCCCTCGTTTCTGGGTGAATTTGTCAATAAAATCTGCCATTTGCATGAGGGAATGAGGTGGTTTAGGGAGGGGAGATGGAAAACCTGTGAACTATCCTCAGATATTTGAAGTGCTGTTACATGACAGAAGAAGTGCACTTGTTTTACTTGGCCCCAGAGCACAGAACTAGGACTCATGAGTGGAAGTTCCAGAAAGACAGATTTCAGCTTGATTTGTGGACAACCATCTGAACAATTAAAGCTATAGGAAAGTGGAAATGGATTTTCATGAGAATGGTGAATTGTCAGTCTCCAGAGGGCTATAAGAGAAGGCTGGATAGCCACTTGTTGGGGGTGTTAGGGATGTTATGGAAGTGAATCTTTTCCAGGTAGGGGTTGACTAAATGCCCTTGGAGAGCCCTTTCAATTCTGAGTTTCTATGAATCTTTTATTCTAGGAAGTCAAGTGAAAGAAGAGCTGATGGCTTAGCTGTCTTCACGGAAGAACTGCCTATTCATATCCTTTGACTACGGATCTATTAGGGAAACATGGGAAGATACATAAAGTGATGGAAAGTGAAATGAGCAGAACCAGAAAATTTTACGTGATGACTACCAGAATAAAGAAAAATAACTTTGAAAGACTTCAGAACTGCAACCAAAGTTGTACTTAATGGGGTTTTCAAAAGAATGATGATGAAGCATGCTTCCTACCTCCTGGCAGAGGGATGATGGATTAGAGGTACCGAATGACACATGCATTGTCACACAAGGTCAATGTATGGATTTGGTTGTTGTTGTATTTCATTCTATTTTTTTTTAAGTGAGGCAATTAGGGTTAAGTGACTTGCCCAGAGTCAGACACCTAGGAAGTATTATGTGTCTGAGGACGGATTTGAACTCAGGTCTTCCTGACTCCAGGGCCGGAGCTCTATCCACTGTGCCACCTAGCTGCCCCCTTGTCGTCCTTCATTCTTGAAGAGGAACTAAATGACATTATCAAGATACAATGTGTCTGCCTGTGTCTGATCAGACCATTAGGAGCTTGGAATGCTCTACCGCAGGTCAGGAACAAATAATGCATATAGACATTTGGGGGTGGAGATGTCTCTAAATTTTCACATCTCCCATTTTTACTTGACTCATAAAGTACAACACTTTTTTTGATGCAGGCCTGCCATGCTGTGCAGAACTTTGCCAGTATCTCTCATGTCATACCATCGATTCCAAAGTTCTTCAGAGAGACCTTGATAGTGTCCTGGTAACACTTCTGACCACCACGTAAGCACCTTCCTAGAATGAGTTCTCCATAAAATAGCCTTTCAGGCAAATGTGCACTTGGCATTTGAACAACATGGCTAGCCCGTATTTGTTCTAAGAAAGAGCAGTTTTGAGGGGTAGGGTTTTTGTTGTTTAATGGATAATGATAGCTATACCAAAGGGAAAAAAAATCAATAAAATATTTTTTTAAAAAGCACAGAAGAGGAAAAGAAGTTCAGAAGGGGACAAGCAGAACAATTTTGTTCCTACCTTCTTTAATAGCTATTCCTCGAAAAACAAATTATAAATGACGAAAGTTTACAGTTTCTAGCATACAATTCTCTTTCATGTTCTCTGTATTTTGAAATACTTTTGGGTGATTGTTTAGTTCACTACTAAAAATTAATTAAAAAAGAAATAGCTGATAATGGAAGTTGACATGGCAGAAGAGGGGGAGAAGCATACCATGACTGCAGTATGGCTGATTTCTTTTGGCACCACAACACAACTTTAATGTCTTATGTACACACTTTATGGCCCCATGGAAATATACGTATCAGATTGGTAAATGAAAATGGGTTATTAAAAGGAAGGGCCATTTTTGGTCCCCACCTTTTCCTTTTGATATTCTGGGTTGTAGGACAACATGGGCAAGTGAAGCATACGATAGAAGATATTTTTGAAATAATGTGTTCTTATGCCAATGTTCTTTTTTTCAAATTAAAAAAATTGTGTCTAGTTTTGATTATCGTGACATGCTCTACATCAGATGGCTAGAGTAATTTCACCTCTTTTTTTTTTTTAATATGTTCCTGGCTAGTGATTACATGAGAAAAAAATCCCCAATTCAGTTAATCTCAACAAGCATTTGTTAAATGCCTGCTGTAGACATATAACTTTCTGTGTTAGGCACAGAAAATAAAAAAAAAAATGGATGAAATGAAAAAAAAAAGGTAAATTTTTAAAAAAAATAATCCTTTTCCTCAAAGGGTTTACAGTCTCCTGAAGAAAAGATGAATCACTACTAAGTTCTTAAGGTCAACTCTATTTTGCTACAGGAGCATGCAAGTCAAAAGGAATATATTCTATTCTAACCTCGACAACACAGGTCTTTGTTTTTTTGTTGAAGCTAGTAAACACATTTAAAGTGCCTGTTATATGCAAGGTATTAAGTTAGGTGTTTGACGTACAGATATGAATAGGATAGATTTGCCCTCCAAGAGCTTACAGATCTACTAGAGAAGATAAGACAAGGATACAAAAAAAAAATAATACATCCTTAACCAAATGTGACATTTCAAGGATTTAAAAAAAAACCAGAATCACCTCCTTCCTCATCGCTTTAATTAATTTGTTTTTTAGGCCCTTTACTTAATGTCCAGGCTCATTTAGATGCATGGAATATCACATAGCAAGTTGAAGCAGATTTCAGTGGAACGTTGCCTCTCTGGCTTTGACAGGACACAGTGTAACTGTGATTACTTAGGAAATTCTAACACAAGGTCTAAGGCCTCTCTTGATTAAAACAGCTTTTAGCAAGATTTCATGTTAATCTCCTCCTTTGTGTGTTTTTGTACCAGAAGCATTGATTCGACCCTGGAAGGCAGTATGACCTTTGGATAAGGAACTGGATGGAGGGGATTATTTGTGAAGAACTCAAGAGCTTCACGAAAGGAAGTTGGTCTAACTGGGTTGCTAGTTGCATGTGTTTTTATACAGCATCTATAAATATGATATAAAGGAGTTTTGATAAAGATACTAGATAAACTTGGCCACTGCACACTAGGGAGGTTAGATGAATGCTCAGATACTCCTTCATGAAGTCATCTAGTCAGTTCCTGGCTCCAGAAAGAACTATACTTAACCCCTCCAGAAGACATGACTACTCTTAATTCTTTGTTCTTCTCATTTCTACACTCCAACTTTTCTCTACCATGCCCCAGAAAATCCTGAAGCCTCATTCCACTTCTGGATTCACCCATTAGATGTACCCTCTACCCTTATGATTCCTCTTTCTCTGATTGAATATTTCTTCTCAGAACCTCCATTTAGGGAGGGTACCCAGGCTAGCTATGTCTCATTCCTCTCCTAGCTGCACTCCAGACTTCCTTTACCATACCCCCTCCATGCTGATACCTTCGATTTCTTTCTCTAACCCTTTTCAGCTTCTTTTTATATGTTATCTTCCCCTACTAGAATATAAGCTCCTTCAGGCGGTTTTCAGAAAAACCTGGAGGACTTACATGAATTGATGCTGAGTGATGTGAGCAGAACCAGGAGAACATTGTACACAGTAACAGCAATATTCTGTGATGATCAACTTTGATAGATTTAGCTCTTCTCAGCAATACAAAGATCCAAGACAATTCCAAAGGACCCATGATGGAAAATGCTATCCACATCCAGAGAAAGAACTGTGGAGTCTGAATGCAGATCAAAGCATACTATTTTCACTTTTTTTTGTTTTTTCTTTCTTGTGGTTTTTCCCTTTTGTTCTGATTCTTCTTTCACAACGTGACTAATGTGGAAATATGTTTAATATGAGTGTACGTGTCTATCAGCCTATATCAGATTGCATGCCGTCTTGGGGAAGGGGGAGGAGAGGAAGAGAGGGAGAAAAAAAATTTGGAACTCAAAATCTTATAAAAGTGAGTGTTGAAAACTATCTTTACTTGTAATTGGAAAAAACAAAATACTGTTAAGTGTGTGGGGGGGGGAAACGAATGTAAGCTCCTTGAGGGCAGAGACTGCTTTCTTTCTTTCTGCTGTATTTGTATTCTCAGTGCTTAAGTGTCAGTGTTTAGTGCACATAGTAGGGCTTAATAAATGTTTGTTGACTGACTGGCTGATTCTATTCACAGATTAAAGACCTGGTATCTGGTCCAAGTATAAAATAAATTTACTGAAAAAAAAACTTGCTCTGGATACCTACTCATTAATCTTCTTCAGGGTCATAACTAGGAATTTTTGTATCTATGTTGCGAAAGTTCATTTGGTTTGTGACCACCGGGAGGGAAGAAGCATCCTCTGGAATATCATGAGGTGTCTATGGTATTGAAAGACTGGTGCCTGCTGGAGAAGGAGGGCTGGGGTGGAATGATCAAGGGGTACATCTCCTGGTGGGTAAGAAGTTCTCACTGGGGCGAGGCTGCTATTGCCAAGGGTGGGACTACGTAGAGAGACGCTTACCTGGGGTGTAACTGCTGAGGGTAAGAAAGGCAGCCCAGGGTATTGTTGTCCCTATCCTTTACATTTCAGGGAGAATCAGCTGGGGGAAAATCTTGGCTCTGTAAAGTCAGAGGTTAGGATTACAGTCAAAAGACCCAAGGTTGAAACCATAGGCCTTGGGTCCAATGAACAGAGTTGGCTGGTGGCAAGGGAAGTTTTAATATTGGAGAATATAACCCCTAAAAAAGTCAATAGCTCATGTTTCACCTGTTTTACCAGAAGACGTAGAGACAGTTGGTTGGATGGAGCAAAGCCATGGTGAAATGGAAAATATCCAATCAACAATCTCATGAACTGCTTTATGTTCTGATGAGATTTAGGTATCAGTTTCCTGAGAGATTGTAATAAATTAAGTTTAATAATACAAATAATACATTAAGTAGTAAATTAAGTTATTGAATCCTGTTTTAAGTTTTTTCTAACAACAAATGTGTGCATGTCTAACATTTCTTTCGTGTGTAGGAAATGAATACCTGTCTATTCCTGATTTACATTACACGTTGAATATCTTTTTACTTCCCGTCTTTGGAGAGGCCTAGACATGAGTCACTCCCCATCCCCCTCCAATCTTTAAATGATTTGTCTTCAGAGAACTGGGTAAGCGTTTAATGAACCAAAGAGTATGAAAAAAAGAACCTAGTTCCCCTTTCATTAGAAGCCAGGCTTCTCCAGGACTGAGCCCAGTTGGACCGTCTTCCTGGGTCCAGAGCAGAGGGACCTCTTAGGGAGAAGGATGGGTGCTGTACCCTAAGCCCTTGGACCTCGAAGTAGTTCCTTAGGGTTACATCAATAATAGCTTGTTAACCTCAGAAGCTACTTCACACCCAAAACTTACTTTGCTGCTGAGACTTAAAAAAAAAAAGGCATTTTCAAAAGGGAGCTTCTGGCATGGCTTTTAAGAACACTCTTTTGAATGGCCACATCGCAAAGCTTTGCGTGGAGGGCAAAAGGAAAGGCAGCTGGTGAATACATGAGCTGTGCAGCCCTGGAGGTCTGGGTTCATGATTTGGCCTTGTTTTGGCCACAAGAAAAAAAATTCCCTTTTCATTCTCTTTTCCACTCTGCCTCATTAGAAAAGGACCACATCATTTGGCCTGGTTAGCCTTCCTGGCAGAGGCTGTTGAAAAGAAGCCCAGAATTGAGGGAGGAATGCCAGGCTGAGGTGCTCTGGAGTTACTTGTGACTGGACTCTTGACTTCCTCAGGCAGCCCTCTTCATCTTTCACTGTCATGTGCACTAAATTAATTTAATTTTTCATTAAAAAACTAATTTAAGAGGTGTTTATTATTTTGCATTTGGAATCTGTGGAGGCTGAAAGCAACATGAAACGTATGACAAATCCAATCGATGACAATGGGGAGCAAACTCACTTTTTGAAAGTAATTTTTTTTTTGGTATCACTAGAGAAATTTTTGGACTCCTAAGCCATTAACTTGTCACTATTTATTTATATATGTGTCAATTGGGAAGCTAATTGAGAACATTTAATATTTTCTAACTAAGTTGTTTTAGAAAGATGTGCAAGAAATACGAGGCTGTTAGAAAACCTTCAATGAATGAATGAATAAAAAAAGTATTAAGTACTTACTATGTGCCAATAACTGGGGATACAAATATAAAAGCCAGGGCAATACCTGTCCTCAAGGAGATTACATTCTAAAGCATATATAGAGAAGTAATAGCCAAGAAGGGACACTGGTCTGGAAACGTATAGGGATGGTGAGGGGAGCCAAAGAATAGTAAATTGGTGGGCATCATCCAGAAACAATGGCAGAATTGATTGAATCAAGTTCATGGTTCCAGAATGAGAGGCAATAGCAAGATGTTAGCATCTGTTTAAAACAGATATATTGACTGAATTGAATGGATGTTGCTCCTCATATATCTCTTAGAAAAAATATGGTTCAATAATAATCTGAATTCAACAAGTCAATACTAATGTTGTTTTCCCCTGCCAGAATAGAATGTAAGCTCCTTGAGGGCAAGGACTATTTTTTGTCTTTGTACACCTGGTGTTTAGCACAAATAACTGGTACATCACAGATGTTCAACAAAATCTTGAATGTATGATTTTCAATGGGAATTAAGACATTTGGGAAAAATCTTTCCCTTAACCTCCCAAACTTTCCAAGTGTATGGAGAAATGTGAATGCCTTTGAAAAACTTAATAAACTCAAAAATTTAATAAATGTGATATGACCTTATATTCAGAATGATGGTGGATTGAACACTTTGCAAATCTGAAAAAAAAATCATCTACTTAAAGTAGGAGGGAACTCATTTCCAACTACCTATTGAACTGTATTTACTACCTCTCAGTCACTTTTATTGTCCCATGGGGGAAGACCAATAGAAGCTGGAGTAAGAATTGTCTGAATGATCACAAATTCTAATGGAGATGTATAGTCATGCCAAGTAAAAAAATGTAATAATCATACTGATTTCAGTAAATCCCTTAATACTACAGAAACTCCCCAGTGAGATCCATTACTGATCTAAAGAGAACAGACTAATCATTTTAAGAAGAGAAATCAAATGGATGAAGAATATTTATTGTCTAGACTCTAGACTATGGCATTCAGTTGGATGGGTAGTTAGCTCATCTGGTGATATATTTTGAAGAGGCACTAAAGATGGACAGTGAGTTGGGCACTGAATGAAACAAGGACTGGCACCAAGCGTGAGCTCAACTCAGCTTCTAGGCACCTAATTACTGCATTGTTATCTACCACTCTCAGGGTTTCAGAACCATTAAAGGTTGTAGACATAGGGAAGGAAGTACAGCTCAGGATGACCCATGGAAAGTTTATGTCCAATACTGGGATGAACTGGGATACTCATAGGTCATTCAACAACAATAAGAGGATTATTCAGACAGAGCATAGGGAGGATATTCAAGTATACTGCAGCACTTAGCTTGGGTAGACACAATTCCCTTCACCTCCATATGGAGATGGAAGGCAGGGTATTATACTGGGGCAGCCAACAAATTTGAAAGGCTCTGACTCCACATAGGCAGGTTTTTTCTGCCCCTAGATGATGAAGAAGTTACATCAATGTGGTCTGAGGCCACCAGGAAACTGCATTAACAGTTAGGTTGCTCAGTCTTAGCCTCTAGACCAGTGGAGAGTTTCCTTGGCTTTTAGGAAGAGAACTAGGCTAATCAGCTTGGGGGAGAAGGGAAAGTGGGGAGCTTGGTCAATCACACCAAACATCAGAGAGCCAGAGGCAACAGATTCAAGGGTTCAAAGAGGACTCAAATCTACCCAAAGGGCCATAAAAATGTACATACCCTTTGACCCAGCAATACCACTTCTAGGGCTATATCCCAGAGAGATCATACAAATAGGAAAGGACCCACATGCACAAAAATATTTGTAGCAGTTCTTTTTGTGGTGGCAAAAAATTGGAAATTGAGAGGATGCCCATTAATTGGGGAATGGCTGAGCAAGTTGTGGTGTATGAATGTAATGGAATACTATTGTGCTATAAGAAATGATGAGCAAGTGGACTTTAGAAAAACC
Source organism: Phascolarctos cinereus (assembly GCF_003287225.1). Lineage (NCBI taxonomy): Eukaryota > Metazoa > Chordata > Mammalia > Diprotodontia > Phascolarctidae > Phascolarctos > Phascolarctos cinereus. Next base: position 236,972,347 of record NW_027555514.1, on the reverse strand, counting down.
TGGAAAGACTTGTATGTGCTGATGCTGAGTGAAATGAGCAGAACCAGGTGCACAGTAACAGCCATGCTGTGTAATGACTGATATTGATAAACTTAACCCTTCCCAGCAATACAAGGATCTAAGACATCTCTAAAGGCCTCATGATGGAAAATGCTATCCATATCCAAAGAAAGAACTATGGAATTTGAATGCAGATTGAAGCATACTATTTGCTATTTTTTTTTCTCTTCTATTGTGTTTTGTTTTCTCTTTCTGGTGGTTCCTCCTATTGGTTCTAATTCTTACTTATAACATCACTAATGTGAAAATATGTTTAATAGGAATATATATGTATAGCCTATATCAGATTGCGCTCTGTCTTGGGGAAAGAGGTGGTGAGGGAGAGGGAGAAAAATTTAAAACTCAAAAGCTTATGGAAGTGATTGTTGATAATTCAAAATAAGTTAACTAAAAGTTTTTTTGAAAAGGATTTGTTCTGTAAACCTTGGATGCAATCAAAAGGACACACCCAAGGACCAAGAAGGCCATGCTTGGCCTCAAAGGCACAGGTTCCCCACCCCTGTAGTAGAAGATGTTGCTTCTAGGGAATTGACTACTGGATCCATAAGCAGGGTGTCCTTCAGTTGTTTCTCATTCTCCTACCAGCTTAGAACGAGGCTATAGAGCTAGCACCGAGAATGAGTTCATCCTCATTAAGAGGCTGCCACAAACCAGTTATTTACTGACCCTGATGCCTGAAAGGAACTTTCTACCACTTCTATCCTCTGTCTTCACATCTAGCTCCTCTCCTCATCATATCCTCTCACATCCTTGCCCTCACATTGGGAAAGTCAATAAACATATTGATGTTCTCTCAGATACAGCATTCTTAATGGTCCATTCAACTGTAATGCCAACATCACTCCACTTCAGCTACTAATAGGGGGATGGTGATTCATTTGACCTTATCACTGTAACTGTACTATTGTGCTACATAGGACTCTGAAATTTTTTTTTCTGATCTAGCTCTCTCTGTCTCTGTCTCTCTCTTTATCTCTCTGTCCTGTCTCTCTCTCTTTGTCTATCTCTCTCTCTCTGTCTCTCTGTCTCTCTGTCTCTCTGTCCCTCCCTCCCTCCCTCTTTCCTGGTCTCTCCTTAATCTAAACTATTTTTCATCTTCGCCATGAGCTTTATCCCTCCAATCCCTGGATGTTCTTAATTCTTCTTCCATGCTCTGGCTTCATTTCTTTCCCTTCAAAGTCTCAACCCTCTGGTTGACCAGTTCAGTTTTATATTACCATCCACTCTTGATTCCATTGAACCCCTGTCCTATTGCCAGCCATGCCTTGCTGAACTAGAACCCCAGATTACTTTCATCATTTTCTTTCTCTGCTCCTACTCAAGTACTGCCTAATACTGCTGGAGACAGTCTCAGAACTGGCTGACCATGTTCACTAAATTTATGGTCACTAATCTCAGCTGGGCTTTCACTGCTGCATAGCAATCTTCTTAGTCTTCCTGACTGACATCCACAGTCCCTAGGGAGGCTATTCAAAAGCCTTCTTCTCTCCTCAAACCTATTACACTAAACCCTCTTTCCTTGTTCATCTCATTTCACTTCATTTCATCTCACCACTTAGTTCACAGAGAAAAGCCAGTTGTCAACTCAGTCTATACTCATACTCCACACTTCAAAATCCCTCAATACCATTTTCCATTCTCTCATCTTCCTTTGAGGATGAAGTGGCCCTTCTTGGTAAAGCCAGCCTCCATCTCTCTTTGTTCTTAATCCTATATTCTCTCATCTACTCTGGAAGCATCCCCTTCAAGCCTTCCTTAGTTTTCATCTTCAATTCCTTCTTTAATGGTTGCTGCTTAAAAACAGGCCAAGATCTTCCTTACTCTTAAAAATTCCTGTCATTTTTTCCATTTATCATCCACACCTTTTCTCCCTTTCACAAAACAACTTGTAAAGAAGATTGTCTACATTCCTCAATTCCATTTCCTCATCTTCCATTTCACTTCTTAATCCCTTGCAATCTGGCTTTTCATTCCACCACTATACTGAAACTACCCTCTACGGCTTACCAAAGATCTCTCCTGATATTGCTCAATCCAATGACCTTTTCTTAGTTTTTATTCTCAGCAGCGTTTGAATCTGTTGATTAACACATCCCCCTAGATACTCTTTTATTTTGTTGTTTCAGTTATACTACTCTTTCTTGTTTTTACTACCTATATAACTATTTTTTCTCAGTCTCCTTCAGTGGATCACAATTCATATCTTGTATATCAAGTCAGAAAACATTTATTAAGTACCCACTATGTGCTAAGTGCTGAGTATACCAAGAAAGGCAAAAAGCCCTTGCTCTCAAGGAGCTCACAATCTAATGTGGGAGACAACATGCAAACTACTATGTACAAACATGATGTATGTATATGTATATAGTATGTAATGTATTTGTATATATGTATATGTATATAATATCAGTGTAGTTTTAAGCTATTAAAATATTATGTTATGTGTGTATATATACATATATGTATGCATGTGTGTATACATACGCACACATATGTGTGTAGACACACACACACACACACACATAGTTACACATACATTTTATTTGTACCTCCAGTGCCTAGCATAGTGCCTGGAACACAACCAGTACTTCACAAAATGCTTAGTGATTGATTGATAAATGTTTTGAGGGCAGGGTCCTGATCTTATTTGTCTTTGTATCCCGTAGAAAATCTCCCACAAACATACCCCCAATAAATTCTCATTGAATTAGAATTTGTTGAATAATAACTAAGCCCATGTCTTTACAATAATTCAGAGGAAAAAGAGGTCATTTCCTTCTGGGACAGAAAGGTAGCATTTGGTCTGGCCCTGAAAGATGGTGGAATTTCCAAAGGCAGAGATAGTTGCGGGGGGGGGGGGGCCTTGGAGGATAACATTTCCGACATATGGACCATCTTAAGGAAAGACGTATAGGCAGAGAACGGACATTTGGGAGATAATGAATAGTTTAATTTGTCTGAAGAATAGACTATATGAAAGGGAATAATATGTGATTAATCTAGCTACTAAATACATATTAAACACCTACTATGTGTAATGGGTATTTAAAAAAAATTTAGTTTATTTGTTTTTAGTTTTCAACATTCCCTTTCATAAGATTTTGAGTTCTAAATTTTCTCCTCCTCCCACTTCTTCCCCTACCCCTGATGGCACACAATTTGATGTAGGCTCTACATATACGTTCACATTAAGCATATTTCCCATTAGTCATAATGTAAAGAACAGTTAGAACTAATGGGAGGAACCACAAGAATGGAGCAATAAAACAAAACAACAAAGGAAAAGGAAAGCAAATAGTATACTTCCATCTGCATTCAGACTCCATATTTCTTTGTCTAGATGTGGGTAGCAATTTCCACCATGAATCTTTTGAAGTTGTCTTAGATTCTTGCGTTTCTGTGAAAAGCCAAGTCTATCAAAGTCAGTCATCCCATAACATGTCTGTTACTGTGTATAATGTTCTCCTGGTTCTGCTCATTTCACTCAGCATCAGTTCATGTAAGTCTTTCCAAATTTTTTCTGAAGTCTGCCCGCACATCATTTCTTATAGCACGATAGTATTCCATTACATTCATAGACCACAGCTTGCTCAGCCATTCCCCAATTGCTGGGCGTCCCCTCAGTTTCCAATTCTTTGCCACCACAGAAAGAGCTGTCTTAAGTATTTTTATACAGGTGGGTCCTTCTCCTGTTTTTATAATCTCTTTGGGATACAGATCTAGAAGAATGGGCATTAAATAATGGAGGGCGTGCACAGGTACATAAGACATGGTTTCTGTCTTCAGGGAGTTTAAAAGGTGTTTGATTGTGCAGAGCCTTGGATGTTTTTGGATAGTGGAGTGATGTAATGAGAGCCGTATTAGGGTTATCAATATGATAGTTGTGTGGAAGATGCATTAGAGGGGGTATAGACCAGAGACAGAGAGAGAAATAGGAAAGCTATTGAAAAAGTCCAGGGGTGAGGTAATTGAGACCTCCACGATAGAGGTTGAAATGGGAATGAAAAGAGAGCAACATTGCAAATCTGAAAGGAACTTCAAACATCATCTGGTGCTTCCCCTTTTTCCTCTCACCCCATTTTGTGATGAAGTTAGAACTTGAACCTGGGTGTCCAAGTTCCTAGGCCCTTTCTACTTTGCCATATGACCTTCACTGGCAATTGATTGGCCTTAGAGAGAGTAGAGGAGTTGGTGCTGTGGCCAACTTGCTCTTCTCCTTCCACTTGTTCTTTTCTTTTTTTCTTCCTTAGGGGGCAATCAGAGTTAAGTGACTTGCCCAGGGTCACACAGCTAATATCTGAGGCCAGATTTGATCTCAGGTCCTCTTGACTCCGGGATCTGTGCTCTATACATTTTTCCCCCTGGCTGCTCCATCCTCCTTCCACTTATTGACCTGCTGTTGCTGAGCTGTTGCGTTTGCCTGGAACTCACTGTCCCACCCCTCCTACTTCCAACTTTACTAAACTTGGGGTCTGGAATGAGTAGAGTAGCAATATTAAAGGTGTGGCCCCAGTGCTAGAGTAGGTGTGTCTTTTAATGACATGAAGAAGGAGTAGGGTAAAGTCAAAGAACTGAGCTGCACATGCCTTCATCAGAAGTCTTAGGCTGCATGTGGAATCCAGACCCTTTACCAGACCTAGTAGACATCATTCCAGAAGAGGATGGTAGGGATCCAGGACTTACTTGAAGGAAGAACCAGGACCCATTATAGAATAATTACATTTAACTCTTTTAAGGATTAGTTTTGGAATGAATTAACTTAATAAGTGTCTCATGTTATCTGGGCTTGATTTTCTTTTTTAGCTTCACGTATAGGAATTTAGAAACATCCATAGTATTTTCTTGAAAGTTGGTCAAAACAAAATGTGCTCCTAGCACAGAATACCTGCCAAGTCTCAGCCTGAGTAAATTTTTGTGGATGAGCTTTAAACTCCTAAAAAACAAATTTATACTAGAAATACTAGTGTAGATTCAGAGCTGACAGCAGAAATGTGTTGTGATGCTAGGATAAATTGCAGGAAAAAATTCTCTAATGATACCACTACTGCAAAAAGAAAGGACATCTTTCTAATTGTTTTTTTTTTTACCAGACCAATCAGAAGATATATTAGTTCAAAGCAAAAGACATTGAATTAAACCATGTAGTCAATAGAAGTTTATTAAGTTCTTACTTTGTGCCACACACTGTGCTTAACTCTGGGGATACAATACAAGGGAAGAAGAAGAAGAAGAAGAAGAAGAAGAAGAAGAGAAGAAGAAGAAGAAGAAGAAGAAGAAAGAAGAAGAAGAAGAAGAAGAAGAAGAAGAAGAAGAAGAAGAAGAAGGTTGCTCTTGCCCTTGAGGAGCTTACACTCTTTTTAAAAATAATATTTTATTTTTTCCCAATTACATGTAAAGATAATTTTTAACATTCATTTAAAAAGTTGAGTTCCAAAATTTCCCCTTCACTCCGTTACCTCCCCCCTCCATATAAATTAAGGAATTTTGTATAGGTTATATGTGTGCAATCATGTAAAACATTTACATATTACTGATTTTGTGAAAGAATAAACAGACCAAAAAAAACCCCAAGAAAAAATAAAGTGAAAAATGGTATGCTCTGATCTGCAATCAGACTCTATCTGTTCTTTCTTTGGAGGTGGATAGCATTTTTCATAATGAGTTCTTTGGAATCGCCTTGGATTATAGTATTGCTGAGACCAGCTAAGTCATTCATAGTTGATCATTATACATTACTGCTGCTACTGTGTACAATGTTCACCTGGTATAAGGAGCTTACATTCTAATTGGGGGAGGACAACACATAAAGCTGATAGGTGTGTGTATATGTGTGTGTGTGTGTATGTGTGTTGACACAGAAAGGAGGAGGGAGGTATCCCACAGTGCATGATGGCAAGTTTGGAGAATAGCAAAATAAATGAAAGGCAGATTTCTTTATTACCATACACATAGGGGTATACTCTGCCACAGGTTACTGTAGCATTGGTGGGAGAGGAAACATGTGTGGCCAGGGAATAGGCCCAGTCAGTGAACAGAACTGGTTAGGGCAATTCATAATCCTAGCGTGTCACATTCAACGAAACATCTCTCTGTTTCTGATGTTGCTACTTAATTTACCAAAGAGTTACTAACACCATGTATTAATCTGACAACGTCACTGGGTTCTGAGCTGCTCTTTCTAATGTGCCACATTGTTAAGGATCTCTGCTGGGTTATTCCCTTTGCTGTGATGCCATCTGCTGGCATCTGGGCTGATCTATTCTCTATGATTGTCTTCTATGCTTCTATTTTGAATCTCCCCATAGGGGAAGGGCCTATAATATCTCTTTGGTATCATAGCCCATGAGACATCAACTTTTTTTGAGATTCAGACCCATGAATGGATAAATGAAGGAATTTATTAAGAGCAAAGCACCACATTAAACACTGGGGAAGCAAATACAGAATAAGATAGCCCCTGCTCTCAAGAAACTCGTATTCTACTGAAGGAGCCAGCATATATGGAAGGTTTTAGGGGTAAGTCAGATGTAAAAGTCCCACAGGCTTTAGGGTACAGGGACAAGTAGATGGGAACACCTCTTCTTTAATGCCACTTCCACTGATTAATCATATCAGTTTATGATGTTGATCCATTTGACTGTACCGAGGACTCCAGTGGCAAGAATTTTCTTTCCTCAGTCTTCTAATAGATGTAGCTGCAGCACTTTTCAGAGAAGTTGCCAAACTGTCTATCTACACCAATTGCTCCTCCAGACAGTGGTCACGGGAGCTGGGCTAGAAGCATTTCTATTCCAAAGCTCTTGGGTTCAGGGTCCTGGTCTATCTTTATCAGGATTCAAGAGGAGATGGTGGTCAAGGTGGTGGTGGTTCCACTTGCTTCGCACACCCTTTCTCCTATCTCTTCCTCAAGGTGCCCTGATGCTTCAGCTAGGCTGGCCTGCCTTCCATGTGAGTAACAGCTGGCTGTTGGTGGGGATGTATGGACCCCTTTCCATAGGACTTCCTTCCCCAGATAATGGCTGTGAGGGCTGGGCTGGAAACAAAATCTTTGTTCTGGGAGGTGCTGCCACTCCCAGGGCTTGTCTTTTGGAAGTAGTTATCAACAGTTGTTGCTGGTGGTGATTAAGGAAGGGAAGCCCCTTCTTTACAATGATTCATCCTCTTTCTCCTCAATGATGGCTGCAGGGGCTAGACTGGATATAGGTCTGGTGACTGGGGAGGCTGCTATTCCCAGAGCTCTTGGGCTCAGGTTCTCAGGCTATGTCCATCAGGTTCCAAGGGGACATAGTGATCAAACTAGTGGTGGTGCTTTGACCCTCCTGGCACATACTACCTTCTGTCTCTCCATCAAGGTGCCCTGCTGCTTTAGCTGCCCCCGCTTGCCTGGTAAGTCAGCCAGACAGCTGAGAAACTAGGATGCATTCAAGCTCACCTTTGGATCACCTGTTTCTGTCTTAGCCTCTTGCTTCTTGGATTTAGCAATTTGAGCTAAAGTTAGGAAATTCCTTGCAACTCCCAGAAAACCAATTTTGAAGCATGCATATCAGCCTGGGAATATTGCCCTAGCAAGACTGAAAGGACAGTCTGGGATTGGCAATCTCTTTGTCTTATTTTCCTGCCCAAAATGAAGCCACTGCCCTCCTTTAAGTAAGTATAAACTATAGCATGTAGAGGAAAAGACCATCTCTCTCTCTCTCTCTCTCTCTCTCTCTCTCATGGGCATTCTGCAGCTAGGTGGCACAGGGGTAGAGCATGAGACTGGAAGTGAGGAAAACCTGAATTTAAATTCTGCCTCAGACACTAAACTAGCTCTGTGACTGCGGGCAAGTCACTTAACCTCTCTCTATGCTTCAGTTTCCTCATCTGTAAAATGGGGGACAATAATAGTACCTACCTCCCAGGGCTGTTGGGCGGTTCAAATGAGATAATATTTATAAAGTGCTTGCAAACCTTAAAGTGCTATACAAATGCTAGCTGCTAGTATTGTTATTATTATTATTCAGACAACAAACCTTCTCAGTTTTGGTAGATAGTCTTCGAGAGTTGCTGTGATAGAAACATTTGACCTCCTTGCAACCAATCTGGTAATGAATCTCTACATAGTTCAACTGAGATAATAATTGTAAGGCTCTTAGCACAGGGCCTGACATATAGTATGCACTACATAAGTGTTAGCTACTAATAATAACAACTGGTCCTCAGACAACTGATGTGCAAGCCCATTTCTGGAACCAAATCTGAGGCTTTTCTAGTTTCGAAGGACCTCCAGAGCTCATACTTTGTTGACTTAGTCTTTTAGAATTCAGGGTCGTCTCGGTGCCTTGATGAGGCATTAAAGGAAGACTATAATTTAGAACTAATAGACCATAAATTCAATAACAAATAGCATTCATAAACCTAGGAACACAGAGTTTATACCCAGAAATACCCAACACAAATTCTGCTGGAAGTCAAAGATAAACAAGCTGCAAATTGCCTGGAGAATATCTCTTCAGGGCCTTTGAATATCTGGTCAAGATTCTTCCTAATAATAATTAGCATAATAATAATAATAATAATAATAATAATAATAATATTGTTCAGTCATGTCTGACTCTTTGTTACTCCATTTAGGGTTTTCTTGGCAAAGATACTGGTTTGCCATTTCTTTCTCCAGCTGATTTTAGGATAAGGAAACTGAGGAAAATAGGGTTAAGTGACTTGCCCAGCATCACATAGCTTCTAAGTGCCTGGGGCTAAATTTGAACTCCAGGCTTAGCACTCTATCTACTTTGTGTATGAAAAATATTTTATAAAATTTGAAGTGCCAAATAAATAAAGGTATTATTATTATTATTATTATTATTATTTATTATAATGGGAAGCTAGATAGCATTCTTCCTTTTGACCCTCACAACAAGCATTTGAAAGTAAAGAGTTTGGGAATTCCTACAAAAAAAAGAATAAATTTCTTCCTCTTGGTTCTAAAGTATACAATTATCATCAGTGAGTACAAATTTCAGGCAGATAAGTTTCAGAGTTATCATTGTTGTTGTTATTGTTGTTTGTGAGAAGGGGTCAGGAAAGAAGTTTGGACTTACAATTTGACGAGTGTGGAAAGCTCCAGATACCTATCCAGACTGACAACTATTTTCTTTTTGATTTATAGCCTTAGAAAATTGCCTGGGCAAATTAAGGAATGAAGTGATTTATAGCCAGTATGTATCAGATGCTGGCCTGTAAAGACAAGGCTTTTTTGACATCTGAAGATGTCTCTATGCTATCTCTCTATTTTAGGATAAGCAAACAATTCCACAACAGCTACAGTTGTTAAAAATGAATAGATAAGTGGATGGAGCTCCAGTCTTGGAGTCAGGAGGATCTGAGTTCAAATCTGACCTTTGACACTTACTAGCTGTGTGACCCTGGGCAAGTCACTTGATCCCTATTGTCTCATCCCCCCTCCCCCCCAATGAATAGAACTTATTTTCCCTAAGTGGAGGTCTTTAAACAAAGGTTGTCTGCTCATTGGTTAGGATATTGGAGGGGGGATTCATGCTTAGGGTGCAGGTTAGACCAGATAATCTCTGAAGGTCTTTTTGAACTCACCTTTTCTGCCTACTGTATTTGTTGCATTTTACTCTTAACTTCACCTCTTCTTTAGAAGGACAAGCACTTCCTTTCAGCTGTGTTTTAGCTGGGAGAGTGATTCAGACCATCATAACCTTTGAGGTGGAAGGCAGATTTGGACAGAAGTTTTGAAAAAGTTATCGGGGGCAGCTACTGGCCCTGAAGTTGGGAGGACCTGAGTTCAAATCTAGCCTCAGACACATAACACTCACTAGCTGTGTGACTCTGGCCAAGTCACTTAACCCCAATTGCTTCACCAAAAAAAAAAGGAAGAAAGAAAGACAAAGAAAGAGTCACCGCTATTTAATAGAACCTACTGAAAAGAAGGGTCTGGGACTACATGAGTCAAGCATCAAAGGCAGTGGGAGAGACTTGGTGGACAGCATCCTCAGTCCTACTCAGAACTGAGACAGAATATCCAGGGACTAGTTGGAAACCTACAAAATTTAAATTAGAATAGAGAGCAAAACCTCTGAAAGTTAGGAATTTTCCTGATTAGGAATCCTCGTAACTGTATTTTTGTTTTATATGAATTACTGTTGTTGGTGTTCATCCTAGTTCTTGAAAAGGACAGAAGACAGCAGGAGGGGTTTGACTTGATTTGCAAGTGAATTGGATTTAATCGAGGCAGAGCTGTGAAAAATCATCAGCCTCACCCTCTCCTCCAGAGTCTTCCAGGTCCAGTGGCAAGACAGAAATCGAGATGACTGGTGATGGCCCAGCATGCAGTGGGAGACCTTGGCCTTTTTAAGTTAGGGCCTTTCCCCAGGTCTCTGTTTGTCTGAGGCAACTCCCATTCAGTAATTAAAGGCTAGGTAAGAATTCAGGTAAAAGATGGCTTAGTTTGCTGTCACAAAACAATCATCTGGGAGGGGAAGATCCTCAGAGTTTCTGGCCAGAATGTAAGCAATTGCTATCTGCAAGTCACTACAAAAACAAAAAAAAGTGATGAAATGCACCATATGGACCTAAGGGAAATTATATTGCCCTCTATGCTGAGTGGGAGAGAGAAACAGAGAGACAGAGAGAGAGAGAGAGAGAGAGAGAGAGAGAGCACTAATTATTGTAATAGAGTTTGGCTTGTTAAACCTCTAGAGAAGAGAGGAATAGGAAGGAAAGCATAATGACTAAAGAAAAGATTATATTCTAAAGACTCTCCCTCCAATCCCAGGAGGCAATAGGGGAAGGAGGGGGGAGTAGAAAACATTGAATTGCAGCTGATCAAGTCTACCCTCAAGAGTTACATCCAATGGTCCATGGGTAACGTAACAACTAACCAAAACTAACATTTCTACACTACTTTTAATGTCTATAAACCACTTCCTTCACCCATAACTGTATGAAGTAAGCTGAGGCCATAAAGGCACACCTAATGTTACATACTTAGTAAGCGGCAGAGCTGAAGCATGGACTTAGCAGTCTTTGGCTGCTCAGTCTAGCCTCATTTCTACAGAATTTTGATGCCTTACAATCTAGCTTTCCCTCTAGGAAGCTGGGCTGCCCTAAGGTGAAGTGGCTGTACAATTGTTTACTTCACTCTTTTCTACCATGCACTGCCTTCCTTCTCTCTCAATCCCAGCATGAAATTATGAGAGGCAACAAAGGAAAATAATTGAAGTTTGAAAGAGAAGGAAATGGTTGACCTGCATTTGCCTCCTCTTCCTTTCAAAGTGCTTTCACATCCATTATTTTATTTAATCCCATTTGATCCTTACAATACTGGGAGGTAGGCAGGGCAGACATTAGGCCTATTTACCAATGAGGAAACAGAGACACAAAGAGGTTAAGGGAATTATCCAATGCCACACAATTAATAACAGACTAAGATGTCTTTTTTTTTTTTGCCTTCTTCGAAATCTATTTGCTAGTTTAAACATGTTTCTGGGACTTTAAACAATTCTTTTAGTTTATCTAGGTCATGGATCTTTTTGACATTTTGGGGAAGCCTGTGGACCCATTCTCAGATTAATTTTACATGCATAAAATAGAACAATCTTTAGTGAAAATAAAGATGTATTTTTTTTTCCCCAATCAAGTTCATGGATTCCTTGAAATCTATCTATAAATCTCTTTGGAGGTCCATTGACCCCAGGTTAAGAACCCTTGAGCTAAGTGAGAAATTACATTAATTTTCCCTTTGATTTCTTAGTAGGATTCAATAACCTGCTTACTCCTTATGATTATTATTTCATCTTGGAACTACCTTCTGTTACTTTTGCATGTTTGTTTTTTCCTTTTCCCAGCCCTCACCCAAAATGAGGCCATTCTCTCTATTTCTCTCTCTCTCTCTCTCTCTCTCTCTCTCTCTCTCTCTCTCTCTCTCTCTGTGCTAGGCAATGGGGTTAAGTGACTTGCCCAGGGTCACACAGCTAGTGTCAAGTGTCTGGTCTAAACTGGATTTGAACTCAGGTCCTCCTGACTCCAGACCCAGTGCTCTATCCACTGCATCACCTAGCTGCCTCTTCGGCCATTCTCTTTTGAGATCCAAAAAGGTAAACCCTAACAGATTACTAGTCTGACTTTTTTAGATCCTTTCACCTATGCCTGAAGTTGTCCCCACAGAAAAGCATCACCTTCCAAGCCAAAGCTCTCCTTCTGAGATATTCAATGAAATAAGTAACTGATCAAAAGCTAATGGGGAGGTAATAAGCAGACAACCATGTACAAACAAGCTATACAGAAGATAAATAGGAAATAATCACCAGAGGGCAGAGACTGGAATTAAGAGGAATTGGAAAGTAGAAGGTGAGATCTTTTTTTTTTTTTGAGGGGGTGGGGAGTTGGGCAATGGGGGTTAAGTGACTTGCCCAGGGTCTGTGTGTGTCTGAGGTCAGATTTGAACCCAGGTCCTCCTGAATCCAGGGCCAGTGCTCTATCCACTGCACCACCTAGCTACCCCCAAGAAGGTAGGATTTTTGCCTGAAGCTAGAAGGAAGTTGAGAAGATCCAGAGGCAGAGGTGAGGAGGGAAATCCAAGGTATTCAGAAAGGGGATTGCTATCCTCTCTAAGCTTACCTTCTACCTACTATATTTTTATTTATGGTCTTCTGATTTATGCAGGTTTTTTCCCCCATTAGAATTTAAATTTCTTGAATTCAGAAGTTGTTTTTTTGCTTTTACCTTATATTTCCAACACTTAGCACAGTTATTGACAAACATTTACTTAAATGATTGTTGAGCAATTGATTTCAATTTTAAATGTGTGATCCATTTGGTGGTCTACCTATGTCCAAATGGAGGTTTGAAGTATGGCAACTATGACACCCTAAGTTGAGACTGTGGAACTTGCTTTCCTTAAAGAAACATCATTTGAAGATATTTTAAAAATACTTTATGAAAAAATAAACTTGTTTGGAAGACTTAGGTTCAAATACTGCCTTAGGCACTTATAAATCGTGTGAGCCTGGGCAAGTCACTTTAACTATTCTGTGCCTCAATTTCCTTATATATAAGTTCAAGGATGATTAATAATCAAAGTCATTCTATCCCACTTAAAGCATGTGATAAGATGCTTAATCAATCATTTTTAATCATAGGATTTAAATTAAGTATGCAAAGTCTTTGAAAGTCATTGGATGTAATGAAATGATGCCAGACAGGAAGTCTCTTCTAATTAGCTGAGGTATTTCCTCAAACCCTCTGGGACTACAAAAGCATCAAGTTAGCTGGAATTAGGAAGTTCTAGTTAAAGGAGAGACAGAGAGAGACAGAGAGGGAGACAGAGAGAGAGAGAGAGACAGAGAGAGACACAGACAGAGAGAGACAGAGAAAGACAGAGACAGAGAGAGAGAGAGAGAGACAGAGATCCAGACAATTCTTGAGGATGAATTGCCTTGGTCTTTGCTTCCATCCCTCCTTCCCCTTTGTCTGGAGGATCTTGCCAGCTCTGAAGGGTCCAGAGGATTTTGGGCTTCCATAATCTTTTTCTATTATTCCAGTTGTATCTTTAGATCATCTGATGGCAGTGTCTGCATTGGGAACCAAGGACAGACAGGAAATAAATTCGTGGCTCTATAGGAAGCCCAGCAAAGAAATGATTTTTTTGGGGGGGGGTGAGGCAGTTGGGGTTAAGTGACTTACCCAAGGTCGCACAGCTAGTTAGTGTCAGGTGTCTGGTCAGAGACCTGATTTGAACTCAGGTCCTCCTGACTCTAAGGCTGGAGCTTCAGTCACTGTGCCACCTAGCTGCCCCTAAAGAAGCTATTTCTAAGGGAACTACTTGAGAGCCTCCTGTAGGAAGCAATAAGCATTTATTAAGCACCTATTATATGCCAGGCACTGTGTTAAACACTTTAACAAATATTATCTCATTTGATACTTACGACAACCATGGAAACAGGTGATATTATTATTTCCTATTTTTATAGTTAAGGAAACTGAGGTAGACAGTGGTTAAATGACTTGCCTAGGATTATACAACTAGTAAGTTAAATGCCTGAAGCTAGGTTTAAACTCATATCTTCCTGACTCCAGGCCCAGGGCTCTATCCACTATACCATCATGTTACCTCTTATTTCTTGTGAGTGGGAAAATGGGAGTAAAGGACCTCCAGCACCTAGGAATTGTGAGTTACCTTTTTTCCATACCTTTTTTTCACTAAGCCTGAGCTTGTATATATATATATATATATATACTTGTGGGAGAATAGATTTTGGGGGGCTGAAGGGATATTTTGTATCAATCATCCTTTCTATATCATCTTAGCAAACATCCCTTCCTAAAAGTTACTTAAGATGTTTAAGATTATTCTCAACTGATAGTCTGGGGAGTGTGGAGGGAGAAGTGTAGAGGGGAGCACACCAGTGGGGGCTTGAACTATTGGCAATAGCGAATCAACTCTAACTCCTCAGGTGTACTACTCCCAGAATTCTAAGAGGAATACGTAGTTTTTGCTCTGAGAGCCTAGACTTATTTGTTAGAATGGGAATTAGGATAAGGATCCTCAGAGTTTATGCACAATACTTATCTGTAAAACAGAGATAATACCTTACCTCATAGATTTGTTGTAAGAAATCGATTTAGATAATTTGTATGTAACATGCTTTGCAAACTTTAATGTACCCTATATAAATGTGAATTTTTGTTTTTGTTATTATTATTTTACCATAATTCTGAGAATGCTTAATAGGGAAACAATTTTAACTGCAGGAAGATGCTAAATGATCCAAATGAATCATTTTAAGAAGCAGGGAGAAGGCAACTTCACAAAAAGAAATGCTAGAGATGACAACTTCTTCAACAGAATGGTTTTGTCAAGGACTCCCAGAGAAGCCTGACTACCACTGATTAAGCAGCAGATACAAACAATACTAACTCACTAGTTTTCTCATGTCAAAAAAAATCTTCTTGATCACAATGGATTTGGAAACTCTGTTGGCAGAGGGATTTGGGCAAAGGATATGGAGGTATTACTGATTATGAGAACCATTTTGCATATGACTCATGACAGAAATGCTAAACCAAAGTGGTCAGGATGTTACCCCTTTGCTAATAACGAACCGACCAAAGTAACATTCATCAAAACATAAAAATGTCATCCTTGGTCAGGCCAATGATCCGTTCAACCCAATATTCTGTTCTTGATAGAAGTGCCAAAGGACATTTCAACCTGATTTTCTGCCTGCTAAGGTTGGGCAATGAATGATAAATATTCCAAGGGAACTTTTCCACAGGTTTGTGGGAGTTTATTGATTTGTTTTCCACAGAGTGGAATAGGGATGAAGGAGAGGAGAAGAAAGTCTGATTGAAATATTTAATTTCAAATAATTGAATTTTGGAGTTCAAAACCTAAAATCATTGTTTATTTGTTTTTTGTTTTTTTTTTCCAGTGGAAAGAGGTGATTGGGGTTAAGTGACTTACCCAGGGTCACATAACTAGTAAGTGTCTGAGGTCACATTTGAACTCAAGTCTTCTTGACTTCAGACCTAGTGCTCTATCTTCTGTGCCACCTAGCTGCCCCTAGAGTCAATGCTTATTATAAATCATATGTTAGAGATAGGAACTGGATCTGTGATTTTACTGGTATAGGGAACTGCCAAGTAAAGAAACTCCCTCTATCAATGCAGGTCCTCACTATTTCTGCAACTTATTCTTAGAGAGTTATCTAGAGTGCTGAAAACTTACCCAGGGTCACACAGCTAGTATGTGTCAGAACTGGGACTAGAAATCAAGTCTTTCTGAGGTCTTTGGAGGCCTCCTGTCTAGCCACTGCTTCAGGCACTCTGCTTCTCAGCATTGTAAAGCAGATATTTAATAGGCAGGGCCGACCTTGGGACTAGGTAGAAGTTAGGATGACCAGTGTGGCATATTTCTGTAATGATTGGCCTGGTATCTTAGTATTCCTCAAGTGCTTACAGCTGATGTTATTTAATATCCACCAATAGGCTATAGGCTTACCTGTTCTGGGACCAACCTGGTCACTTGACAGGAGAAGCAGGAGGAAACATAGAACTATAGCTACGGTGACCCAGTTTTGTGAAACTGTGGTTAGCTGGTTTTGCTCTGGCTATCTACCTGGGTTTTAGTAACTGGCCTCCCACTTCATTCTTCCTAAGTTCTTGCCTCGTACCCCACTTCTGATAACTTGTTCCCTCATATTGGAGTCCTTCACCTTGGTACTCTGCTTAGGTAGTAAGTTATTCTTGAGGTTTGGCCTTGGTCTTGTTTTAGTTATGCCTTGTATCTTAGCCATCTCATTATTGGACTATAAGATCTATGAGGCTATGGGCCATGTTTTATACCCTGGTACCCATCCTTGTGCTTTGTATACTGAAGATACTTAAACAATGTTTTAAAAATTAAATTGAGCCATAGACCCATGGTTAACCCTATGCCTGGACCTTTGCTTATTGTCTTTTCAGATTTCCTCATATTTTCCATTGCTGGGACCTATCTGAATCATCTCTTCTTCCTTGGCCAGATCTAGGTTCTTAACATTTTTAGTCTGGCCCATGTCACTACCAACTAAGTCCAGGAACTGATAGTTATAAGAAGTACTAGAAAGGTCCTTTACCCCTCAAACATATTCTCTCCTGCTTATCACAGGAAATACAATTTCATACCTAGAAGCATCCTCTCATTTTATGTATGGAGATAACTGAAGATCCAGGCTGATAACATAATGGCTCATACATATAACTCTCTAAAGTCTAGAAAGCACCATACATGGATCATCTGATTTCATCCTCATAGCCACCCTGTGTGACAGATGATACTATTATCCACATTTTATAGGTGAGGAAACTGAGGGAAGAGGCATTAAGTGAATAGCCTAGTGTCATGACATTAGTAAACATCTGAGACAGGATTTGAAAATTCAGATCCTCCTGACTCTATCCACTTCACCTACCAAAGGTCACATAGCTATTAGAAATGAGATTTAAGTTTATGTTTTCTGTCTTCAAATGTATTACTCTTTCAACTACATGATTCTTTTTGTTACTGTGCCTGAAACTTCACCTTTAGAGGGTCATTCCTTTGAGTCTTAAGGATGTTTACTTTTCCAGGAAATATACATTTAAATCTTTTATTATTCATAGTGCAAAGACAGGACTTCTTTTTAAGATGGTGAAAGGAAAGATCTTAAAGGATTCTGGCTCTCTTACAAACTTTCCAGTAACATTTAAAAATGTATCAGGAGGAAGAATGAAAAAGAAAAAATGATAAAGAATAATAAAAAAGATAAAAAATGATAAAGAAAAATTATTTTTAAAAAAGAATGGTAAAGAGAAATAGTCGTAAGTTAGACTGGGCTTACACAAGACTTCCAGAAACCTGCTGGGACAAGGAAGGGGTGGAAGAAGCCAGTACTGTAAGTTAGGGCTAAAGTCAGATATACACAAAGTCATACCATAAACAGATTATAGAGATAACTTTCATAGTTATAGATAGAAGTACAGTTCTTGGCCAAACAGGGAATAGACATGATCACAGGAGACAAAATGAACAATTTTGATTACATAAGATAAAACAAAATTTTGGTCAAACAAAATCAATGTATTTAGAATTGGAAAGGATACTGAGGAAAAATCTTTGTATCAGATTTCTTTGATAAAAATCTGATTTCCATGATAAATAGGGAATTCAAATAAATAAGAAAAAGAGCATTCCTCCATGGTAAGTGGTTTCAGGCTATGAATAAGCAATTATTTAGGGAAGAAATCCAAGCCATTAGTGACTTTAGGGAAATATACTTTAAATTACTAATAAGAGAACTTCAAATTAATACAAACTCTGGGATTCTGTCTCACATACATCAGATTGGCCAAGATGACAAAAAAGAAAAATAGTAATTGTTGCAAGGACTCTAGGAAGGAAGGCCAACTAATACAGTATTGGTTGAGTTCTAAAGTAGTTTACTCATTCTGGAAAGCAATTTGGAACTACTGTACCCAAAGATTTGTTAAACTGCGAATATATTTTAACATAGTGATGCCACTACTAAGCCTATATCTATAATAATAATATTAATAAGAACAATGATAAGAACAATAATTTATTTAGCAGGCACTGTGCTAAGGTACTTTTCTAAGCATTTTACAAATACTATCTCTTTTAATTGTCACAATAACTCTGGGAGGTGATAATGATGATGATGATGATGATAGCTAACATTTATA
Source organism: Phascolarctos cinereus (assembly GCF_003287225.1). NCBI lineage: Eukaryota > Metazoa > Chordata > Mammalia > Diprotodontia > Phascolarctidae > Phascolarctos > Phascolarctos cinereus. Next base: position 236,954,059 of record NW_027555514.1, on the reverse strand, counting down.
CAATGATTATTTATGTGCCAGCATTATACTAAATAGTTTACAATTATCATCTCATTTGATCCTCATAACAACCTTGGGAACTACTACTACTACTACTACTACTACTACTACTACTACTACTACTACTACTACTGCTGCTGCTGCTACTACTACTGCTACTACTACTGCTACTGCTGCTAGCTAACATTTATATAGCACTTACTATGTGCCAGGCATTGTGCTAAGTATTTTACTTAATAATAATAATCTCATTTGATCCTCACAACAAGCCTGGGAGGTAGGTGCTATTATTATGACCATTTCATAGATGAGGAAACTGAGGCAAACAGAGGTTAAGTTATATGCTTAGGGTCACACAGTAAGTATGTAAGGCTGGATTTGAACTCAAGTCTTCCTGACTCCAGGTCCTGCACTCTATCTACCTAGAAGCCTCAAACAGTTAACTGGAATTTTTTGGTTACAATCATAGGCATATGCAATTGAGTTGATGGACCGTAATGCCCCAAAGCCAATGCTAAGTTAATAAGTTAATCAATACTTGGCTACAAACATATCTAATGAATATATGTATCTCAGGTCCTCAGTGTAGCCTGTATCTCTCCTCGACATTCTTTTTGCTTTTGTTTTTTTTTTCTGAGTGATCATGGGTTTTGTTGGTTTGTGTGTTTGTTTTCTCAGATTATTTTACATATCATTTCCCAGGATGTACCAGCCAATCTTGCCTGCTTGATGTTCTCACATACTCCATTTCTTCTCTCAACTACTTGCTTTCACATGGGCTCTTTCTTATCCCTGGAATGTGCTCCCTCTCCACCTCAACCCACCAGAATCTCAAGTTCCTTTCAAGGCTCAGCTCACAGAGGGCTTAACCAAGAAATCCTCTTTTTTTCCCTCCATCTTAAGGAGTAGGAAACTGTGACTCAAGGCTGTTTTCACTTGCTAAAAGTTGGGCAAAGCTGTGGATAAAGGACCCGGAAAACTGGTTTAAACAGACTCCATAAATGGAGATACCTGAATGACCATTAGTTTATTTAAACTCTGCCCCCTTCCCAAGCAAACATAAATAGTGCTTTACTGACAAAAAAAAAAGAGCATGTATGATAAGATTACAGTTTTTGCCTGATTAAAAAATACGTAAAGGTTGCTTTCCTACTCATGGCTTAGTTTTCAGTTTACCTTTCTATATCTTAAATGTGAAATGACTAGATTAGAAAAGATTTAAATCTAACAAATATCCGGTTCCTGTCTCCCCCTCCCCACCCCCATTGACCTTTTACCATAAAACTAACAATGTGGATTCTTATCTGTACACTGTAAATAGATATGACCAAGTCATTTAGACTCTGCAAGAGTTTGAAACAAACAGAAAAAGAATCATGAAGTCCAAATCCCCTAGGGAGACCCAGTGGTGTTTTCATGACCCTTGAATCTATGAAATGGCTTCTAATTTCCCATTCGAATTCGATTTGGATAAGGAGTGCTAAAGTCTGTGGGAATGGGTCCACCAAAAGAATATGTCAGATAACAGTATTGGGATAATTACTACCATCCTCTTTTTATCCTCAAAGCATATAAGGTCACATACAAGAGGTTTTATTGGGGGAAAGGTGTCATAAACCAGAATGAAACTGTGATTTGTCTATTGGCTAACCTCTTGGCCATGGATAAAAATAATTTGGGGATGCATAGTATGCATGGTACAAGATATAGAACAAGCAGGCCCAAAGTTATCATTTTCCAGATGAGAAAAATTGAGGTTGAGAGCGGTAAAGTGATTTGTTAGAGGTCACATGATTAACAAATAGCAGTTTCAGAATTTGAACCCAGTTCTTTGGAATACAGATCTCTTGCTAGGCAGCTAGATGGTGCGGTGGATAGAGTGTGTAACAGGATAACCTCGGGTCAAATGCTGCCTCAGATACTAGCTGTATGATCCTGGACAAGTCACTTAACCTCACTGTGTCTCTGCTGCTGATTGTAAAATGTGGATAATGATAGTATTGACCTCACATGGTTGTTGTTAGGATCAAATGAGAGAATATTTATAAAGAACTTAGAACAATGCCTGGCAGAGTAGGTTTTTTCCTTTCTCCTGTACTACTCACCTGTACAAACAAAAAGAACCAGGCATACCTAGAGTGTGGAGACCAGCATGGTACAGTGGACAGAGCACCAGTCTCAGAGCCTTGAAAACCAGGAGTCAAGTCTTACCTCTGTCATGCCCCAGTTGTGTGAACCTTAGGTAATACCTAGTATTACACATTGCAGGGAAAATGCTGATCTCTTTTGGTAGAATGAATTTCCTCCCCAGGGAATTACCTTTACCACTGAAAATATAGGTACAGTCCCTATCCCTGTTCATATCTATATGGAGGATGTTTGGAGTGAATATGTATGGGACCACACACTGAAATGTGTGTGTGTGTGTGTGTGTGTGTGTGTTCACTTTCAGTTGTGTCTGACTCTTCATGACCCCATTTGGGGTTTTCTTGGCAAAAATGTTGAAGTGGTTTGCCATTTCCTTTTCCAGCTCACTTTACATATGAGGAAAATGAGGTAAACGGGGTTAAGTGACTTGTCCAGGGTCACACAGCTACTAAGTGGCTGAGGCTGGATTTGAACTCAAGAGGATGAATCTTCCTGACTCCAGGCCTGGCACTCTATCCACTGTGCCACCTAGCTGCCCTGTAAAAATGACACATAACAGGTGCTTTAAAATTATGCATGATGAATAGATGTTTAATGTTCTGAGATTCTCATATTACAAAGTTATCTACCCCTTAGTGATTTGATCCAAGACAGAATTTCCTTGAAAGAATCACTCTGTTTTATTGATTATTCATTATTTTCAGGTTGAATAGTATATCAATAAAGAAGTCTTGATTAGAATCAGTATGAAGGGACAGTTTGTTTCATATTCAATTGTTTCATATTCAATTATGCTAGAATTAATTCTGACACAATTTATGAACATGATAACATTTATGATAATAAATAAGATTGACTTACCATGGTAACATTTATGAAAATGTGAAGCAGTTCCTCCATGGCACTATCTCTAACAGCACTTCCCCTTACCCATAAGCTCATTTTGGTTCCTTGATCCTCTGAGATAAATATCAATATCCTGTGGTACATTCCAGGGCAGTGTGATGGAATGCAATGAACAACTGGTTTGGAATAAGGATACCTGAGTTTGAACTCAATATCCACCATTTACTCATTGAGGGACATTGAGCCCGCCACTTAATATTTTGGCAAAATGGAGACATGCTTTAAAGGTACCTATTTTAGATTCCCTCTTCTAAACAATTTCTACATTATTGTCTTGTAGATCTTGCCTCCAGTTCCATTTTTCTGTTGTGCTTTAATCTTAAAACACTGGTCCCTACAGGTAATAAGATATTTGTAGAAATTTCCCTATGTCTCTGATTATGTAGTTCATGATTGACCTTTGCCTTCTCTTTGGTTATTTTTTTCCACCATGTACATTGTAGTGTCCTCCCTGGGTTTCTGCTTTTTTACTCCTCTGGGTCTCAGTTATCATCAGGAGCTCTGATTCCCTTTCTCTTGAGGCAGGATGAATGGGCTTTCTAAATATTAAATCCCTGTAGATTATACCTATTGTAAGGTGTCCAACTCCCTTTATAGAGTGTCTCTCTTCCTCTGTGGGAACATTCATCATTGGTAACTCTTCTGGCCACTGAAGCCAGAATCCCCTTTTTCCTGAGACCTGTAGTAGTTATTTGCCTTCGTTGTTAGCCTTGACTTGAACAAGGTCCTTCACTAATTTCTATCTTCTTTCCCTTTTCCCCTGTTATGTGTCATCCTATTATATAATTTACTCCATTAAAAACTCAAGATTCACCTGTAGGCAGGGTGTTGTGAGGTTTAGTCCATGATATTTCAGGCCTGTTTCTCCACTATTACTTCTATCTGACTTCTGCTTTCACCTTTATTTCCTTGCATACTTCAAGAATGAAATCTTCTTGGTATCTCCATTATTTGTTGATGTTGTCCTTGGTTGCTGTATATGTTTGCCCTTCTTGCATGTTTGTTGTTTAGGTTGTTTGAAAATTAAATAACTCCTTCATGTCTGTTTCCTTCTGGAAATGCTTCCAATACCTCTTTTAAAAAATTATCATCCATCTTTTTTCATTAATGGTTAGTCTCAGGTTTCCAGGGTATGTCACCTTTGATTGTCCTTCACTTCTGTGTATTTATATTCACAATCAATTATCTTCTCTTTTTTCCCTCTGTTTATACCACTGTGGATTTAAGTTTTTCTATTCTGCCAATGATTTATGGTGTACAGGCCATGCATTCTGCTTTCACAATCCTTATTTCTCTTTTAAACCATTCAGGGACATTCTACCATGTTTATGTGCTCTCTTTTGATCCATAGGATCCTTTCTTCATTTCCACCAGGCTGCCCTCCTCTAGACATTTCCATAATTTGTCCATGCCAGGTACCTTCTCCCCTACCTACCTTTTTCAGCTTTCATTTATGTGTTATCTTCCCCATTACAATGTAAGCTCCTTGAGGTTCAGAGACGTGGTATTCTTTCTGTTTGTATTTGTATTCCTAGAGCTTAGTACAGTACCCAGCACATAAACATGCTTGTTGACTAGCAATAAGGTATTGATTCATTTCCTTTTATCTTACAATATCCATCCATTTCTGTATTCTTTACTTGATTATGGAGGCCATTTTTCCTTCTCTTATTAATATCTTCCATGTGGCTTTATCTCCTTATGTTTAAGATCTTTAGTTGAGTTTCTTCCTCCTGAGATCTTTGATAGTTTCAGTCTTTTTTTTCCTTCTTTTGGTATACCTCTATTGCTCACTTTTTCCTCTTTTTTGATGGTGGTTTCCTTGGGGCTGGATCTCAAAGCATCTTAGTCTCCTTCCATGTTGGTCAATTCATATTTTACAGTACACCATCTCTGCTATAAAGTTTTTTTTTTTTCTGAGAGGCAGAACTTGCCCCTGCTATATGCTAGGCTTTTCCCCTCAGGCTTAGTGGAGTTACATATAACCACACACATGTGTCCTCCCCCTAGTTCCCTTTGTTTATCACTGTTCTTGCTGAGCTCTGCTGCAGCTTAGAGCTCTATTTCATTGCTGTCCTGGCCCAAGGAAACTTTTGCCTTTTGGTTTTCCTTGGCACTTGGAGTAAGGATGGGTAGAGTTGAATTCTTTTGCAACCTGGTAGATTGGCTTATGCATGGAATGAGAGGGACAATGGAGGAAAGAGTGTTGAATGAGCACCTTGGGGGCTAAAGAGCTTTTTCTGACATTAGTTCATTGAATTGTTACCTTGTTAGGGTTCTTTATATTCCAGAACATTGAGATACTTGGAATTGTTTTAACTCTTATGCATCATTTCTATTTTGGAAAAGCCTGGGAGGCTGTGAGGCTCAGAGAAAATGTCTAGTGCTCTATCTTGTTGGTTGTGTCTAAATGGAGATATGAATGG